>NW_021144767.1:5923116-6228887 GCF_900634625.1 Parambassis ranga
GAGATTGCTTCCAAAACGCTATAAATCCAGAAAAAAGTGTTTTCTTTCCAAAAAGGGTTTATATGAAACTTCTAGTTTATGTTTCAAACTGTAATATATCATCATGAGTTTGTCATAACATCAAAAAATCTGATCTATATTAACCCTAACCCTAATAATGCTGCTCACAGCTCAGTGTCTCAGTGTCTTCACTCTTCAGTCCATCAGTCCAGTCTGACCCTTTGGATGAGATTCTTTGTGTCTGAGTCCTGCCTGCTTTTGGACTGTGGAGCTGTTTATTCCTGTGTTTGGACCTTTTCAACCCTTTGTGGTCTCTTATTGGATTTTGTCTTTTGTCTGCTTTGGTTGTCTCTGTTGTGTCCCAGGCTGAGGGGAAACCCACACACAGCATGTCTGCACCTCCCCACTCGTCCCCACTCTCAGATCGGCAGCTACACAGGCTGGTTTCAGTGTTAGGCTGCAGTTCATGAACTCAGAGCTGAGCAGTGCCCAAACAAACGCAGAGACACTACAACACACTAAAGCTCCCTAACAAGAGAAAAAAGGAAAACCAATGACAAAGCTGGAACCTAAAACTCCTGCTGGGGAGTAATAAACTCCAGTAACCACCAAAGAAATCCAACCGCCGAGGCTGCGCTACAACAGCTCTGATGGACTGATAGAACACTGACTCATGCACAATAACATGAGGAAAGACTGAGTCAAACTTACACTTCCTCAGCCCAGGTTTTAACCTCTGCTCTCCACCATGCTCCACCCTGCAGGAAGAAACACAGTCAGAATGATTTTCTAACCAACATGAGTCCAAACTGCTGATCAACATGAAGCAGAGCTCCTCAGTTTGTCAGAGACACACAAACAGACTGAAACTCATCTGTGTCGACTCCAGAAGAGTCTCTCCTGATCTGCTCTGTGTTTATTCATGTCCTCCATTCTGTGAAATATTGCTCTCTGTCAGTGCTTTACTGTAAAATCCTCTTCATGCAGCAACAGTGTAGGTTTGATCTCAGCATTGTGCATTTATCCAAAGCAGCAAACAAGCCACACTGTCTCTGACTGTTTGTTCCTTTCACTCTATATGCAAACACAAGCCTGGTTCACATGTGTCATGGATGGAAGAGTTTCTGACACACTTCAAATAAATACATTCACTCATGTCTGTGTGTAGTTTTTACAGTGATAATATTGTAGTGTCTCCCTGCTCTCTGTCTCTGACTGAAGGAACTCCTCCTTCTACCATTGTGTTGTTGTCTCCTCTGAAGCTTCACATATGGATTGTTTCAGGAACATTTGTTTGTGGAAATAATTCAGTGGTTCTTACAGCTGAGGACATTAATAAGTAGGGCATCATTTTGTACTTGATCTGCACTAAGTGTGACTGAAAATCAGTCTGTTTGTATTTTGACATGAAGAACGTGTATAAAGAAAAGTGAAGTTAACATGATGGACACTTAATGATGGAGGAAGATGAACATCAGGGATCAGTGATTATTTCTTCTCTGCAGTTTCAGTCCATCCATCAACAGCTGTGGATATATGAGCTAAACTGACAGACTGAGGAGGACTCATGCTCTGTGGTCTCTGTGTACCTGAGAGTCTTCAGACTACAATCTGGACTGTTGAGTAAAGCAGACAGCAGCTTCACTCCTGAGTCTCCTGGATGATTGTAGCTCAGGTCCAGCTCTCTCAGATAGGAGGGGTTGGAGGTCAGAGCCGAGGCCAGAGAAGCACAGCCCTCCTGTGTGATCAGACAACCTGACAGACTGGAGGGACAAAACATGTCATGAACTCAAGAAGAAAGAAGGAAAATCCAACAGATCTTCAACATGAACATGAAGCAGAATTTAACTGATGATCAAAAAGCTGGATCCTGACCTGAGAGTCTTCAGTCTGCAGTCTGGACTCTCCAGTGCACGAGAAAGCTGCTTCACTCCTGAATCCTGCAGGTCGTTATTATCCAGATCCAGCTCTCTCAGACTAGAGGACTGGGAGCTGAGGACTGAGGACAGAGCTTCACAGCTTCTCTCTGAGAGGTTACAGCTGCTCAGTCTGAGAAAAAAAAGATTGAACACAAAGTCAATGTTTTGTTGTTCATATAAAAATCAACCATGTTTGAAATGGTTCATAAATCCACCTACAGAACTTTGTTGGAGGCTTTGACCACTGGCAGCAGCCTCAGAAGAGCCTCCTCTGAAGCAGAGTATTTCTTCAGGTCAAACACCTCCAGACCTTCTGATGACAGTAAGATGAAGACCAGAGCTGACCACTGAGCAGGAGACAGTTCATCTGTGGAGAGACGTCCTGATCTCAGGGCCTGTTGGATCTCCTCCACTAGAGAACGATCATTCAGTTCATTCAGACAGTGGAACAGATTGATGCTTCTCTCTGCAGACACATTCTCACTGATCTTCTCCTTGATGTACTCGACTGTTTCCTGATTGGTCTGTGAGCTACTTCCTGTCTGTGTCAGCAGGCCCTGTAGAAGAGTCTGATTGGTCTCCAGTGAAAGGCCCAGGAGGAAGCGGAGGAACAAGTCCAGGTGCCCACTTGGACTCTGTAAGGACTTGTCCACAGCACTCTGGTGGAGATGTCTTAGTTTAGGTTTGTCTCTAAAGCCTTCAGACTGCACAGATGTTGTTTGTTGTTGTTCCAGCAGGTTGACAGCAGAGCTGATGAAGGTCAGATGGACATGAAGAGCAGCCAGAAACTCCTGAACACTCAGATGGATGAAGCAGAACACCTTGTCCTGGTACAGGCCTCTCTCCTCTTTAAAGACCTGTGTGAACACTCCTGAGTACACTGAGGCTGCTCTGATATCGATGCCACACTCTGTCAGGTCTGACTCATAGAAGATCAGGTTTCCTTTCTGCAGCTGATCAAAAGCCAGTTTTCCCAGAGACTGGATCATCTCCCTGTTGTTTTTGTTCCACTGTGGATCTGTCTGGGCTCCTCCATCATACTTGACCTCCTTCAATTTGGTCTGAACTACCAGGAAGTGGATGTACATCTCAGTCAGGGTCTTGGGCAGCTGTCCTCCCTCTCTGGTTTCCAACATGTCCTCCAGAACTGTAGCAGTGATCCAGCAGAAGACTGGGATGTGGCACATGATGTGGAGGCTTCGTGATGTCTTGATGTGGGAGATGATCCTGCTGGCCTGCTCCTCCTCTCTGAACCTCTTCCTGAAGTACTCCTCCTTCTGTGGGTCGGTGAACCCTCTGACCTCTGTCACCACGTCCACACAGTCAGGAGGGATCTGATTGGCTGCTGCAGGTCGTGTGGTTATCCAGAGGCGAGCAGAGGGAAGCAGCTTCCCCCTGATGAGGTTTGTCAGCAGCACATCCACTGAGGTGGTCTCTGTGACATCAGTCAGGGTCTCATTGTTGTGGAAGTCCAGAGGAAGTCGACACTCATCCAGACCATCAAAGATGAAGACCACCTGGAGGCGCTGAAAGCTGCAGATTCCTGCTTCTTTGGTTTCAGTGAAGAAGTGATGAACAAGTTCCACCAAGCTGAACTTTCTCTCTCTCAGCACATTCAGCTCTCTGAAAGTGAATGGAAATGTGAACTGGATGTCCTGGTTGGCTTTGTTTTCAGCCCAGTCCAGAGTGAACTTCTGTGTTAGGACTGTTTTCCCGATGCCAGCCACTCCCTTTGTCATCACTGTTCTGATTGGTTCCTGTCTTCCAGGTGAGCCTTTAAAGATGCCTTCTGGTCTGATGCTTGTTTCTGGTCTGTGTGCTTTCCTGGATGCTGCTTCAATCTGTCTGACCTCATGTTCCTCATTGACCTCTGCAGTCCCTCCCTCTGTGATGTAGAGCTCTGTGTAGATCTGGTTCAGAAGGGTCGGCTCTCCTGCTTTAGCGATCCCCTCAAACACACACTGGAACTTCTTCCTCAGGTTAGACTTGAGTTTACGTCCACACTCTGCAGCACGAGTTCCTGAACAAACAATAAATGTCATTAATAAGTGAACGCTACAATAAATGTGTCAAATAAATATTTTCTGTCTCCATGAAATCTGTTCATCAGTTGTAGACAAACAGTTTGTGTTTTCAGTCAGAAGAGTTCACAGATGTCTGCATCATATTAACAGCAGAGTGTGTAAATGTAAACTTCATTTCCTCTTTCCATCATGTTAAAGCTCTTCAAATCCTCTTACTGCTCTGCAGACGCTCAGCCAGCTCCTCCTGCTTCATCCTCCTCAGGAAGTGCACTGTGATCTGCACTAATGACTCTCTGCTGCTCCTCTGCTCTTCATCCTCCTCATCCTCCCTCTGGCTCTCTGAGCATTCTGGGTAATCTGGACTCAGGAGCTTCTGGATCTTCTTCAGCTCGTCCTTCACAAACCTGACAATGTTCTCCTCCAGCAGCTGGAACAGAACAACAGAGTATAAACTCTCAGACTTTGAGGAGCAGAATAACAGTTTAGTGTTTCATGATATTACAGCTTATGTTCATACATGTATTACTTGAATCTACAACATTAGATATGAAGTGTTGTGTATGCACAGCTGCTGTAGTTATAAGTATTACTACCACAGTTCTGTCTCTGTGAATGCTTGCTCAGGGGTCAGGCTCTGGGTCTCTGTAGAGCACCAGGACTGTTGTGTTGTAGTTAGAAGCTGTTTGTACTCACCATAAATATGGCGTCCTGAGCAGGAGTCTGAACACTGGGTTGCTGCAGTCTGTGACAGAAACATCAGCATTTAACAACACAATCACTTCACTAAGTGTTTTGATGTGTTTTCACTTTAAACAGATACACAACAGTCAACAGACTGGTGACAAACAAGCATTGTTGTATTAAAAAATGAAAACTATCCCAACTCCACACATCCAGCTCATGTTGAACCTGTTGCTGCTGCTTTAATGACTGAAGCACAGCTTTAAGAGTTCCATTCCACTTCCACTGTCATCATATGTTCACATTGATTTAGACCAGGGGGGTTCAATTAAAGTCACTGAGGTCCAGCTGTTCACATTTGCTCCAAGTCAAAGGTCTGAACTGATGTCTAGCTTGTGTCTTATTAGCTTCCCCTATGTCCACATGTTCATATGTTTCAGTAATATCTATTGCCAGTTTTCAATGCAGGAAATGTTTACCTGGGGCACAGCTAGCTCTGTTACCATGAATAAAAGTAGTCCCAGGCAAATACATTGAAGGCCTTTATTTCAGATGAAAGAAACTGAAACCTCAGACTGAAATAAATACAAAGTGCAACAGTCAATGGACTGGTGAAGAAAATTAATTAATACACAAAATGTGTGTATTAAAAATGAAAACTATCCTGACTCCACACTGTTCAGCTGCATCCAGCAGGTTTGTAATTTGTTCTTCTTCACATATTCTGCTTTAATGGCTGCCAGCACAGCTGTAAGAGTTCAGTTAAATCCAGTGGCGTGGGGAGCATTAAAAATGTGGGTGGGGGGACACCTTCTGTGGGTGGGTGGTGAAAAAAGTATAAACTATTTTACCTACAGAAGTAAACACTTAATGACTATTTCAGAGACAGATTCAACAAAAACTCGGTGACAAACAGAAACTAATTCCAAGTGAAACAGTTTTGTCAAACATACTGGTGCTACTACACTAACAGCCTCCATATCTGAGGCCTTCTCTCATTTACAGAGACAAAAAACTGGCAAATCCCATAGAAAAATGAACCAAACTGCTTAATGCAGATAATACTGAAACACTAAAAATACTAACTTACAAAAAGATGCATGTCTTTATTTTTATTTGCTTATAAAACTGCTGAATTCACAACAAACCTTGTGGATGTGTTTATAATGACGCCCTGCCTCATCTGCTACATCAGTGTTTCCCTGTTCATATAATGCTCCACTGTGTCCTGACGGTCCATCACATGTGTTTTATTCTTGCTGATAAGAATAGGAGCAGGTGGCTATGTGCACTGGCTCGGCGAGGCTGAAGCTAGCAGGCTAACAGGGGCTAACCTGGCCTCATTACAATATGGGTTAATGCTGAAAACAACTCTAACTCTCCGTGTCTTTGTTGGAATGTTTTTGTTGGGAATCTCCTCATGTCCATTGTGTGTGGGGAGGGAGCAGAAAAGGCAACAACATGTCAGACAAATAATACTGCTACTGCTGTAGACGGTACTAGTATACGGTAGTTTCTGGTAGTTTCCTACTCAGTAAATGTGGGGGGGGGGGTCCAAACGGGCCGTTTTAAAATGTGGGGGGGACAAGTGCCCCTCTGATATAATGGTAGCGACGCCTATGGTTAAATCTTCCACTCATCATGTTTCTCTGCTGAATTCTGCAGGCCGACAAATAAACTTTACTGCTGGACTGCATGTGGTTCAGATGAGTCCAGATGGAGATGAAGAGTGAAGGTGTCATGCTGCATGCTGTGTGTCAGTCATGATGTCAGTTTTAGCTACGGTCTGCTAACAGGAATCTGTTAATGACAGACTGATTCACATTGAACTGAAGTATGGATCCTTTACTCGCCGTCAGCTAGTTTTAAGAGTTCAAATACACAGTATTGCTGTATTAGCCTAATGTACTAGCGGAGCATCGTCTGTTAGTATAATATTTACATACAGTGTATGAATCTATCATTTATTTAAATGTTTTATTACTGAAATGTCTTTCCATACTTTGTTTCAGTGGGCTGCCTTTCTAGTACAGTGAGGCAGATGTTTAAGTCATATTTATGCAGACATATAGAAGATTTTAAATGATTCATACACTTTGAAGCAGCACTGTAAATATGCATTACTCTGTGCTACAGATGCTCCAAACCATCAACCACCTGCAGAGCAAACAGACACATACAACCCCAAGAGTCCAGCAGAGCTCATCACAGCATGGAGACACTTCCAGAGTGATTCTTACCTTTGATCATCAGATGGCTGATCAGCTTTGAATTCAATGGGCCTACCCATCGACCAATCACTTTTCATGGACACACAGCTGGGTCCAGGTCCAGCAGAGTCTGCTCTCACATCCTGGATCCTGATAGAATCACAAACACTGACTCTGAGCTTCTTCTGGAAAAATGATGCTGAACATCATGTTACACTTTAAATGTTTAATAATGATGGAAACAAACTGCAGCTGTGACATTAACTCTGACCTTTGACCCTCAGATGGATCAACATCTTTGAAATCAGGGGGCCGATCCTTTGACCAATCACTCTTCATGGACACACAGCTGGCAGGTCCAGGTCCAGGTCCAGGTCCAGGTCCAGCAGAGTGTGCAGTGTGCTGCTGCTTTGTTCTTGAACACACAGATGTGTGAATAATGTGAGTGTGAGCTCTGACATGGAGAAGAGTCATGGACAGTCAGAGACGGTCCTCTTACCTCTGAGCTTTGGTCCGGCTCTCATGGTCCCCACACAGAGGGCTTTTAGAGGGAGGGACTCCCTCCTCTCTGTCCTCACACTGACTCATAGCAGAGCTCACACCTTCACACAAACACAGCAACATGACACAGAAACACACAGTCAGCATGTTGTTATTGATCCTTCATGTAGATGCTAACAGGCTAATCATGCTGTTAGCTTAGCATCAGAGCCTCAGACCAGGTTTGGTTCTCAGGCTTTTATTTTGGTGAGTCTGTAAACACACCAACATCTCTGATGCTGTTATTATTGATGTCACATGCTGTAAGTGGAACAGTGCACACACACATTCAGTGTTTGCTTCAGAATTCTGTCACTTCTCTCCATGTGTGAACATGTGAATAAATGAACATGTGTTCATGTGTGTTTCTGTCACAGTGTGAACAGACTGAGTGAAGCACTGAGACCTTCCTCTGTAACAGTCTGTGGACTGTTTTCTATAGAAAGGACAAACACATGAGCAGCTACTGTCTGAGCTCTGAGGACTGACACACTTCTCCTCATGGCAAATATTAGATTCACATATTTATGAAGCCTTGAAGAGAAAATGTTTCTTCTGATGAGTTTCAATCATCGATATGAATTCATGAAAAATAAAACATGACAAATTGATGCATTTATCAATGTTTTAGTTTTAGTAATAAGAATCATCTGAACTCAATTCAACCAGATGCACCTGAACGCACCATGAACTTTAAACCAACCAAACTTACGTAACGTGGCGCGCGGCTGTTGCGCAGCACAGGCGCGTCAAACCGGAAACAGACTGATCTGATAAAGTCAGAATAAAGCGACCTTTTCTCCGCTTGAAGCTTTGAACGAGTCGATCTGAGTTTCAGAGCAAATGAAGCTGCTGAACTTTACAGAGAGAACGATCAACAGAGACGCTTGTTGTTGGTTCCGCGTTTCAGGGACTTACTACAATAAAGATCCATCAGTTACAGGCAGCAAAGATCAATGAGGTGATCACACTGATGATTGATCAGATATCGACAGACTCACCTGCTGAATCAGTCCTGACTTCCAGAAGTTTCCACCTTCGTGTGTGGAGCTGCTGGTTCTGCTGCAGTCTGTCTGACAGGAGCTCAAAAACGAAAGTAAGTCCACAGAAGCCACGCCTTTAAACCAGGACACGTCTCCAGCAGGGGGCGCCCTCACAGTGGAAACATGAAGCTGATTTTTACAGCAGCCTCCCTGTTGTTGCTCTGTCTGTGTCTGTTTACATGATAACAGCTGTGACACAAACAGAACAGTGATGGACTTTATTCAACCTGCTCAGCGAGAGAAGCAGCGAGCAGCTCTGATAGAAGTCTGTCTGCACCATCATCAGGGTCTGATGCTGCTGCAACAGCCGGACTCTGGGACAAAGTGACGTCAGCAGATGTCGGGTTGTCCTCTGAGTCTCTGAAGCAACATGCGGCTCAGCTGGAAAACAGCTTCTGATGGAGCTCTGATAGTCTGACTTCATCTCTGAGAGGAAGAAGAGGGAGAAGCCGCTGCGCAGCGCGCGGACTCTCTCCAGCAGCAAAGTGCAGAGATCATCAGAGCTCCACATGAGCTGAACATGAAGAGACACAGTCCGCTAGCAGCTCCTTCACTGTCGGCCTGCAGCGCTGCTCCCACACTCATCTGGACTCTTTCATCCACACAGAAAACACGAGCGGAACATTCAGCCTGCAGAGGAGCTGCCTTGGATTGAGTCTCCGCGGTTCTCATGGTGTGTTCAAGGACCGCCTCCCGCTCTCAGCTGATCATAACTACACTCTGACTGTGCTTGTGTTGCAGCTACGAACTGAACATGGCAGAAAAGTCAGATAGCAACAAACTGCTGTCTTACATTCATCCTTCAGCTCTGTGTTCTAAGAGTCTGAGAATATGTGGTTTCCTTTGTTTACAGTGGTGCATGTCATGTGACTTTACTTATGCAACATGTATGATAATGTTCTGTCTCCTCTCATTTCCAGACGTGCAGCCAAAAACATGTGCAGTGATGATATGTGACGGTATCATCATGGTCTCAGAGAGAAGAGCTGAGTGTCTGTTCTGATCTGTGGATGCTTGTGTCTCTTCTCCCCTGTAGTTTCCTGCTTGTTGCTCCGTCACACGCCCTCTGCTGGTGAGCCGCGTCATTACACACAACCGCTCATGTAATGAGGCGAATTTATAACTTTTGACTTTATGTGGAGGAGGGATTGATTTTAACTGAGGAACATGTGAGGGGACATATATTCACCTTCACATCTATGCTGTTGTTCAGCATGTTGTTTTTATATGTGTTAACAGACCTATCTGACTTCTGTTAACATCACTGTGACACACACACAGAGGCACTACACTTCACAGACGAGCTTCAGTGGTACAGTGCACATCACATTTGAAACAAGAGCACTTACCATCACTGGTAGTGAAGGTGTCACAGGAAGAATTACTGTGATGTTTTACCTTTAGAGCCTTTTTATAGAACACATTCATTTGATTTAAATTAAGAATGTTTGTTGGTGCAGTATCCAGCATGAGCACTGTAGATGTCTTTATTTAAAGAAGAAAAAGAGAAAAGACCATGTTTCAGCTCTTTCTGAGCCTCGTTAGTGCAGTAGGCAGCGAGTCAGTCTCATCATCTGTAGATTGTGACTTCAACCCTCACAAGGGGCACTTGTTTTAGAGCCAGAATACAGATCACAAAGAGCACACTGTATATTTACATGTCATCCAGGTCATATTCATAGAGACCACTGAAGCAAGGCTGAAGCTGGGCATTGTTGGGAGCCAGTGTGCAGGGCAATAGTTGCTAGACAGCAAGCCTTATCTAGACATGGAGGACAGTCTCCTCATGGAGGACAGTGATATGCAAAGTGCTCAATGACACAATATTATAACAAATACTTATGAGACATTATATAAGAAAGACCAGTGCATCATGACTTCAGCTCCATTCAAAGCTTTAGGAGGCTTCATGGCCTCCATCACTCCATAAGACTGTTCCATCTGTTCTGCATCTCTGATATGTGCTGGGACGTGGTCGCTTGGATGTTTCACTGCAGCTCATCTAGTAATAATGTGTAACACATATATGAACATCAAGCTGATCATGTCATGCTAAACTGAGTCCTTGGAAGAGAAAACTGACATGTAACAAATAACAATTTCACTTTGTAGATTAAAGCAACATGTGTTTACACCAGAATTGGTCCTGTCAGCTGATATGAACAGGACTTCCTCCTCCACCCCCTCCACTGTCTGCACACACAGGAAGTTCACCCTTAATCAATGCTCTCTGTTTCAGTTAACCTGTCCGCACAGAATTAGTCTCTGACACAACATGTAGAGCCTGGATAGCTCAGTCGGTAGAGCATCAGACTTTTAATCTGAGGGTCCAGGGTTCAAGTCCCTGTTCAGGTGGAAAGCTTTGTTCTCCTGTGACACAGTTCTAGGATGGCCATGTAGCAGTTCAACTTCACAAGAAGGAGACAGAGTTGAATGTACCATCTATGTAGATGTTTTTTAGCAAGCACATAACAAACATCAATAAATGTACCCACATGCTGGGAACCACAGGCAGCATGTGGTCCTGACAGCACACAACAGAAAAACCACCATACGTACAAAATGGCCGCTTTAAATAGCTGCTGCCACACCTGGAGTCCTCTCCCATCCCCAGATAGGTGATCTCCTTCTCCCTCCATTACACTTACCCCACCATACACCTCACACCAAATACAATACATATGTACAATAAATACATGGAATTCCTTTTTATTAAAAGCTAAAAGCTGGTTTAAAACTCATAACTAAAATTGTCCTTCCCCCTGCACCTATTTCCTGAGTGGACTGGTCCGGAACCATAAATGCCTGCTTGTTCCAAGAGGGACTCTTTTGACTGTCACCCCTGGCCACAACAAAAGGTAAGAGCTCACACACCATCACACATTAACAATAAACAATCATTAAAAACCCACAATCCGATCATTGTATAGTTAATTCAGCATCTGTTTCTTGTGTCTTACAGATAATACCTACAGCTAGTGATGGGTTTTCAAGGCTTTGTTGAAGCTTCGACACCTGATTCAAGAAAAAGGTTCATTACTCCAGGCTTCAATGACACAGTGCTCGAGTAGGACATCTAGTGGTGAATAAAATGAATTGCGGTGTGTGTTATTGGTTCATGGATCGTTTGGCATTTGAATCTCCGTGCAGTCTCGTTCGACTACACCACATGGCTGACACAATAAAATACATTAAACTTTCAGTTTCACTGCACGCAATTGTTACAAAGTTACATTTGAAGTGGATACATAATAATTAGGGCTAATCAAACATCATGATGAATCCGATTAAAATGTTTAACACAATTAAAGCATTTGCGGCAGAGAACAAAGCTGGATGCTGGTGTAGGGGAATCATCGTCGGTTTGGGTGCGAGAGGGTCCGGGTTCAAAACTTATGATACGCGAATCAGCAAGAGGTCCTCCACACACACACATGCAAGAGAAACGTGATCAATAACTTTTCTTCTACTAAAATGTACACAATGACAAATTGCGATTAACTGCGTTTAATGCTATGAAATTCTTAGATATAAATAATAAAAAATAAATGTGCATCGTTTGCATCCAAGTAATATATTTAACTCATATTTAAAGAATCTCAAACTGATAAATGTATCCCACCAAGCGATTACAACAATAAATAATTACTCCATGTTGCTGTGTTTTTATTTTATCAATCATCCCACTGCCACTACACAAACAAAAATCATGCTCCCTACATGGGTTAAAGGTGAACTAAAAAAAGATTAACTGTGCTAGCAACCACTGCTAACAGTAATGAAGAGGCCCTTCATTACGGGGGGGACACCTTCTGTGGGTTGGTGGTGAAAAAAAGTACATTAGTATATTATGAAATATAATAATATGAAGTAGTTGAGATTTCCTGCAGATTTTAACAGGTTGTTAAACTATTTTAGCTACAGAAGTAAACACTGACTATTTCAGAGACAGATTCAATAAACACTCATTGATTTTAAAACACGGTGACAGAAACTAATTCCAAGTGAAACAACAGTTTTATCAAACACACTGGTGGCACTACACTAACAGATGATACAAAGCCTCCATATCTGAGGCCTTCTCTCATTTACAGAGACAAAACACTGGCAAATCTCCCTCATGTCCACCTGATAGAGTTTCCCCGTCATCACTCACCTCAGCAAGCATACTTTTGAATTAACAACCAATATAAGTGAGCTTTAAATATATATATCATCAATGAAATAACATCAGCATGTTGATTTAACACAGTTCTCTTCATCTGAGTTTCAAAAAGTTGTTGGACCATGAACCAAACTCTGCTTAATGCAGATAATACAGAAACACTAAAAATACTAACTTTCAAAAAGATGCATGTCTTTATCTTTATTTGCTTATAAAACTGCTGAATTCACAACAAACCTTGTGGATGTGTTTATAATGACGCCCTGCCTCATCTGCTACATCAGTGTTTCCCTGTTCATATAATGCTCCACTGTGTCCTGACGGTCCATCACATGTGTTTTATTCTTGCTGATAAGAGTAGGAGCAGGTGGCTATGTGCACTGGCACAGCGAGGCTGAAGCTAGCAGGCTAACAGGAGCTAACCTGGCCTTATTACAATATGGGCTAATGCTGAAAACAACTCTAACTCTCCGTGTCTTTGTTGGGAATCTCCTCATGTCCATTGTGTGTGCGGAGGGAGCAGAAAAGGCAACAACATGTCGTCAGACACATAAAACCGTCTACTGTAACTGAAGTAAACAGCAGCTTCCTCCCAACTTTTCTAAGTTTCTTTAACATCAACCTAACGTCACCTGGGGCCATGTGACAAACAGTCAGGCTTCAGCATGAGCTGGACTTTGTGGGATGACACTGACGTTACCTCCTCCAGCGTCGACCAGCACCGACGGTTCTCTTCACTGTGTTTTACGCTCGCCCGAAGAAACCACTGGCTTTGTTAGGTCTGTTACTATAGTAACGGTATTGCAGCGCTGTGGTAACCAGGAAAACTGGAGGATCCTCAACCGTTGGTAAATGGGACCGTCTGGCCTTCAAAGCACTTCCTGATTGTGGCGCGACGTCATAAATTTTGGTGGCAGTGTTTCCACCAACAGGAGACCAGCTGTTGAGGAAGATTTATTAAAGCTGCAGATTCACATGAGGTCAGAGATCAATTCAAAACAATAAACAATCAATCCCTGCATTATTGTAAACAAACACAACAGCTCTGTACACAATCAATTAAACTAACATTACAAATGTGCAAATATTGATCACTTGATAACTGATCTCCCAGCCATCATTACAATCAAACAATAATCCCGTCGTCTGTGAAAACGAAGCAGAACAGTGTGTTCAACAACTACAGGCTAAAGTCCACTTTGCACATTACACAGAGTGTAAGGCCACACAGGTTGGGAGGAAGAGGAGAGGTGTATGGACCAACACGTTTTCACTCGACCACCTTTAGGTCTGGTCCAGGGTCCTCTGGGCTGCTCAGAGAGCAGATCTCTAGACAGTTGTTGTTTTTGCTGCCCTCCTCTGGACAGACCAGACGGTGTGATTTGCGGTCGGCTTGTCTTTGTTGCCACACGTAAAGTGCAGCAATCATCAGGGCACAGATGCAGAGCACCAGCAGGAAGGAGACAGCCACCATGTGTGAACACATCCTGGAGGATGTTGAAGGGAAGCTGTTTGGGGGACTTTGCTTTGGCAAAGGACGTCCACTTCCTCTGCAGAGTCCTCTGTCCTCCCACATCGTCCTGTAATTGCACACACAGGCATCAGACTGTAGCATCAGATGACATCACATCCTGCTGTCACTTTTTATGTTACCTTGCAGACTTGAGACACACGGGAGATCTGCAGTTCGTCCAGGAAGTTAAACTCTTTCCCAATTTCACTAAAGAAGAAGTAGAGTTTCTTCTCGGCTTGGTCCAGAGACGAGCCGACAAACGATGGGTCTGAAATACAGGAAGTGATGAAAGGAAGTGTCATGTGGTCAGAATACAGAGAAAAGAGATGTGAGAGCATGTGATCAGCTGACTCAGCTGTGGACAGGATACATTTTCTTTACAGAACCAAACTGTCTCAATCAGTGTCAGTGAACAATGAACTGATGGTATCAGATGATAGATCTGATATCTGTAAGAAGACTAGTAGAACGTTCAGACTCAGAGGAAGTGAGTCACTGTTCTGTGGCTTGAAGTCAAAGATGTGACATGAGTGTTTCCATTGTTTCATATTTCTGTGTTGACGACCGAGTGATGAGGCCGCTCTCTCACACTGAGCTGAGACAAACTGTTACAAAAGTTCTGTCCCTCCCCTTTGTGCAGGTTAGCTAAGAACGGCTACCTGGCTGCTCCTATTTCACATCACACTTGGTTTGAGTGAAGGTGGAACAGAGCCGCTGTGTCCAGGAGTCTGATGGCGGCAGCTGGACTCAAGGATGGTGTTTTGAAGACGTTTCGTCCCCCGCATCGCTTCTTCGGTCCTGCTGCTGTTCTGGTGTGGAATCTGAGTTTTTATGTGTTCAGGACCTCTGTGGGGGGATCTTGACTCACATGACTAAGATCCCTGTTGTTGGTTAATGGTCAGTTAAGGACCAGACACTGTGCAGGACTAGTTGACGGCCCCATTGTGTTAGGGTTTGGATGGGGTGAAAGCTGCTGGGCAGGTGTTGACAAAAGGACCGATTGTGTGATTTAAAGCTGACCCAGCAGAGTTGATTTACTCCTGGTCCTCTTTGAAGACCAAACCGCGTGAGACCTTTTCAGACCAGGTTTTGTTCAGATATCAGTGCTCTGCCTCACATAACTTTAGCAGAACTCAGATGAAGAATCAGGGCTGAAACAGCATTCTCAGTGATTTCTGCTCTCAACAGATCAATATTTTAATTCAGAATGATTGATCCTCTTTGGCATAACAATACAACAGCAGACAACTCACTGAGTACATTCTGGCAGCTGAAGACACATTAGACAGATGAAGACTGTAGAGACACAGAGAGAGAGGTGCTGCTGGTAAGGCTTTCAGTTAACTTCAGAGTCCAGCACAGATCCAGGAAGTGTGTCAGCTTCCACAAACTCACTGGCCACCTCAGCAAAGGTGGGGAAAGGTCCTTCTAACTGAAAAGGCTCAGAGAAAAAGAAAACATCTAAAACATCTCACTTTCAATAACGTCTATTCATTTCAGCAGCTCAACTTCTCCCATTCATTCTAAAATCAAAACTCCAGACTAAAGATTTTTCACCTTTCAGCCTGAACCATAGAAATAATAATCTGATTACAATCTGATGAAGACTCAGTCTGTAAAGTAATCTGATTACGATCTGAAGGACTTTGTGGGCAGCTCTCTGTGAGTCATCACATGACTCCATCTGTGAGCAAGGCACTGACCCGAGGCGTAGCTCCAGGCTTTGAAGTGACATGATCAGTGCTGAGGGGCTGCTTAGCAAGGCACCATTGTTTACAGAGCAGCGTTGAGGAGGATTAAATCCAATGACCAAGCATCATCTTCATCTTCATGGCCTCCATCTTAGGCGCTAGACGGTGGAATGGGAGGAAGAGGAGGCCGTCTGCAGAGACACACAGTTGAGCTTTAAAACGTCTTTCTCTCCTGGTCTGGAATGAACCACTGTACCTGTTAGGAGAGGCAGCTGGTGCAACACTTCTGTGCCGCTGGGGTTTGATGTCGGAGGCGTAGTCGGGGGGCTGTAGGAGGTCGGGGTAGTAGGCCGGGGGAGGCTTCTTGGGCAGCACCGGTCTGAGTGGAACCTGATACCTGAAGAATTTATATGTTTACGCTATATCTAAAGTGGAATCTTCATCAAATGTCATCAACCATGATTAGTCGTTCAAATAGCTGATTAGTTTTGTTGATTGATTAAATGGGTCGAACTAACCCTGAGAATTTGTAGTTCAGGGAATGTTATCAGAATCTACATAAATCCAGGACCTGACGCTCACCTGTGTCCCTGACCAATCAGCTTACACCAGATTTCAGGTGAGTTCAATAATCACAGTGATCAACCACCTGATCACATTACACTGATCAATCAAGCGGCTTCTCTACTCAGCACTATCAGAGGCTGCAGCCAGAGGCAGGTCGTACCTGTCCAGTTGTGCAGGGGTCAGACGAGTCACACGAGTCAGTGATGACCAGGAAAGAGAGTGACATTACAGAATTCTCCATCTTTACTGATCTGCCACAGGCCAGTGCTGTAGCTCTCAGTCTGCCCTGATGGTGGCAGTGTGTAGATAGAGAGGACTTCATAAATGATACACTATTACCTAACTATTCTAATAATCACACATTAACACGGAAACAGCACATGGACACCGGCAGGCAAGGTTACCTGTGGCTGAGGTTTTAGAGCGGGATCAGGGGGGAGTGGCTTAGTGGGAGGAGCAGGTCTGTCATGAACCTGACAGGAGAGAAAACAGGAAGCAGAGACAGAGTGACAGAGCTGCACAGAGGTCAAAGGTCAAACAGGCAAGGTTGCCTGTAGCATGTGATCCAATCACAGCTGTGCCATGTGATGTGGTCACCTCACACGCTAATCCCAGGTGTGAACAGTCACTGACTCTACATGGACCCCAGACCAGGACCTGCAAGTCCAGCTGTACCTGGGAGGATGAAGAGGAAGATGACAAGCAGAGCAACATGGACAGGATCCGACTCTGAACACAGAGAGAGAGAAGGTGACGGGTTAGTCACAGTCCGTCAGGAGGTCAGAGTGTGCGTGTGTCTGTGTGTCAGTGAGTGTGTGTGTGTCAGTGAGCAGTCAGCGTGTGCGTGTGTCTGCAGTCAGACTGCAGTCAGTGTGTGTGTGTGCAGTCAGTGTGTGTGTGTGTGTGTCTGCAGTCAGAGTGCAGTCAGTGTGTGTGTGTGTGTGCAGTCAGAGAGCAGTCAGAGAGTGTGTGTGTGTGTGTGCGCAGTGTGGAATTATATAAGGTTACCTATGCACTGACATGATACAGAGCACATATTTACCTGTATGTATGCTTTCACTCAGAGAAAAAGGGAGGTTTTCACACTCTTTCACACAAACACATCCTCCGTTACAGGGAGTTCGGGAGGATGTTATCATTCCTGGAACCCTTTTGATGCGGTGAAGGCGAAGCACTGGGAGGCATCGGACGTAAGATAAATCATCCAACATAGGAGGGATACAGAGCGTTTCACAGTCATAAATATGTTAGACCAATTATTATAATTGGTAGGTGGGAATAACAGGGCAACATGTCCCAATATGGTAATACCAACGAAGGTCTTGAAAAACTGTTGATCTATTATGCAAATAGATTATGCAAATGTACCTCCACGAGCCTGTGTCCAGGGAGGGGCAGAACACTTATGGAGGGGAGTGAAGCAGACTGAAAGGCCTGTGTTCACTGTGTTCTCCCTTTGCAAAGGCGAAACTACAAACCCAGGGTATTGTCTTTCACTCAATGTTCTGAATACAGAAGACGGAGTCTGACAATCCGGGGTGACCAGTGAAGGTCACGACAGCAGTCAGAGTGTGTGTGTGCGCAGTCAGAGTGTGTGTGTGCGCAGTCAGAGTGTGTGTACGCGCGTGTGCAGTCGGAGTGTGCGCGCGTGCGTGTCTGCAGTCGGAGAGCAGTCAGAGTGTGTGTGTGTGTGTGCGCAGTCAGAGTGTGTGTGTAGTCAGAGTGTGTGTGTAGTCAGAGTGTGTGTGTGTGTGTGTGTGCAGTCAGAGTGTATGTGTGCGTCTGCAGTCAGAGAGCAGTCAGAGTGTGTGCGTGCAGACGGAGTGCAGTCAGTGTGTGTGTGTGCGTGCAGTCGGGAGTGCAGTCAGTGTGTGTGTGTGCAGTCAGGAGTGCAGTCAGTGTGTGTGTGCAGTCAGGAGTGCAGTCAGTGTGTGTGTGCAGTCGGAGTGCAGTCAGAGTGTGTGTGTGTGTGTGCAGTCAGAGTGTGTGTGTGTAGTCAGAGTGTGTGTGTGTGTGTGCAGTCAGAGTGTGTGTGTGTAGTCAGAGTGTGTGTGTGTGTGTGTGCAGTCAGAGTGTATGTGTGCGTCTGCAGTCAGAGAGCAGTCAGAGTGTGTGTGTGCAGTCGGAGTGCAGTCAGTGTGTGTGTGCGTGCATTCGGGAGTGTGTGTGTGCAGTCAGAGAGCAGTCAGGAGTGCGTGCGTGCGTGTGTGTGCGAGCAGTCGGAGTGTGCGCGTGTGCGTGTCTGCAGTCAGAGTGTGCGCGTGTGCGTGTCTGCAGTCAGAGTGTGCGCGTGTGCGTGTCTGCAGTCAGAGAGCAGACAGAGTGTAGCTGTGTCTCATTTCAGGGTCTGCATCCTTCGGAGTGCGCATTTTAAGGCCGCTTACGTCACAAAGCTGCGTGAAGGCTGTCCCAATTCGCCAAAAGTCGAAGGGTCCTTCAAATGCATCCTCCAAATGCGTCCTCCTTTTGCCTGAATTTGGAGGACGCATCGCTACCATCCTTCGTGGCCTTAAATATCCCACAATGCTTTGCGGGTCTACTTTTTGTCCAATAGTACAATGACGGACCAAGCGAGCGGCACCGGCAGGAGTGCCGAATTCACATTTAAATGTAAGTACAGAGCAGTAGTTTGAGAGTTTTAAAATGCTAGTAGTGACAGCGGCATTAAAAAATGAGTTTTATATTTACAAACATGACGTCCTGTTGATACGAGGCGCTGTAAACTAAACGCTTTGATTGAATGTTGTTTCTTGTTGTTTACTGTAGTATAGTATAAAGTATAGTTCACGTGAGGAGCAATATTATGGTTATTATATCAAACGGTCATTCTGCCTGTTGTCATTTTGTTGTAGGAGGAGCAGAGAGAAACAGAAGAAACCTGACAACTGATAACGGAGGACGTGAGGCTGGAGAGGGAAGGAGAGAGAGAGAGAGACAGGGAGGGAGAGGGAGAGAGAGAGAGGGAGGGAGAGAGAGGGAGGGAGAGCAGAGAAAGAACGGACAGACCTCAGCTCATACAGAGGATGGTGGACAGCAGTGATTTTATGTTCTGTGTTATTTAAATGTTACTTATTAAATTGTGTATTAAATCGTTCTTGTCTCTGTGTTCTTAAACTCTTCTAACCTTGTTACATTGTGTGTTTCATCACCTATTTATAATTTAAGTAAACTTTTGAACAACTTCTCAGTGACCACAGTAAATCATTTATTGTTCTGTTATGTACAATATTTACAAAGACACAGTTTGAACATTTCTAACTATTTACCAGGGGGCATTATGAAAATGTACAGTTTATTATTTATAAAAGATCATGAGAAAATACTATTCACAAAGAACATATATATAAATGTTTGGCTGAGCAGGAGTCCTTGGTGCTGCTGGACTGGATGATGCCACGGTGAAGACCTTGGAGTCCTCTGGCTGTGAGTGGGACATCATCTGGGGGAGGGGGGTGCCTGTCTCCTCTGAACCACATCGTCCATCAGGGTTTGCAGAGCTGACGATCGGCGGCTGCCATGTTACTAAAGATGTTTTTAAAAAGGGCAAAAATAAAAATAATAACTTCCACAGAGCGGCTTCCAAAGCAGCTTAAAATATGAAAAGCTATAAAATATGTATCCTCACCCTCCAAAGGTGATGATGGTCAGTACACCTCCTCCAGGACAGACAGCTGGTCCTGCAGGGAGCCCCACTCTCCTCCACCCAGCAGTAATTCTCTGGTGCAGTGACAGACCTGATGCTTAATGACACATTAAAGCAGTGCTTTCAGGGTTATTTGCAGGGTTCTTACACATTTAGCTATTTATTTAAAGTATTAAAATTACAAACAGACCCTGTATCAAGTCTTACAATTGAATCAAATATAAATTACATTTAATCATATTTGTCTATCTACTGGTTATATATCTAGCGTTTGCTCAGTAACTGGTATATTAATTATGATCAATAATATGGTTAAACAGCAGCTTACCGTCACCCTCCCCACTGCGCTCTCCCAGCCTGAAGAAAATGAGCCGTCACAGGTTTTGCTGCCGCTGGAGCCGCCTCTCCTCTTCCTCCAACAACAAATAAATATATTAAAATATTCCAAATTTCTAAATCCACACTGTTGTCCCGCTTGTTGTCTAGTCCGTGTTGTGTCGCTGTCGCTGCTTTTGTTTTTCCCGGGGCAAAATTTATGACGTCGCGCCACAATCACGAAGTGCTTTGAAGGCCAGACCGTCCCATTTACCAACGGTGGAGGATCCTCCGGAGGATCCTCAGGAGGACGCGGCCTCCTGAGACTGCGTAGGCTGCGTCCTCCGAAGGATGCAGACCCTGAAATGAGACACAGCTTGTGTGTGTGTGCAGTCAGAGTGTGTGTGTGTGTGTGTGTGTGTGTGCAGTCAGAATAGTATTTTTTTTACAATCAGGCATCTCTGCCACTCCCTACGTATTGATAATAATGCCGCACAAACTTAATCACAGTACTCATTTTGAATGTATACAAGACCTGAAAGAATACAAAGCTCAATCTGGTACTCACACTCAAAACTACACTGAATCTCTGAAACACATGCTTATCTAAAGACACCAACCTCTCCTTCTTAATTATTATTAATTAATATTATGATTCATTTTCTTCTTTTTAATGCGAAAGAAGAAAAGAATTCTAAGAAGAAGAAAAGAAGAAAACAAATCTGTCAGGGCACGGTTACATTTCCATTCAAACAATATAAAAAGCACTACTGTTTCCATTACAGCTGAAGGTTTACAAACCATGTACAGAATCATTGTATCATTTAAAATAACACAACATAACAGTTGTGGCTGTGTTAGTAACTTACTTTGTAGATGACTGGCTCAGAAAATACTGGGGTATCAACACACAGTATCTGTGAAGAGGACACAGAAAATCATCAACACATGCATTGTGTTTACTGTCAGTTGTTGTATATGCTGCTAACACAACCCAATGACTCCATGGGTATTAATAAAGTTCATGTGAACGCACGACACTTTGATCATGTTCAATTTCAAATGACATAAACCAAACAGGCTCTCACACACAAGGAGTTCAGCAGCTCTGGTGCTTTAACACATCTTCATTAAAGTGAACAGCCATGAAGAAAGGCCTCCATGTTCAGTGAAAGGCACTACAAACAGGTTTTATCCTGCTGACTGAGCTACATGCTGTCACTCATTTTGACATCCTACTCGCTATCTCTGGGCTCACAAACGGGAAGTTCTTAGATGACACTTTCTATGTCTCAGAGAAAACTCCTACCTGCTCTCGTACTATAGAGTTCCTTCTGTTGAATGTGTCACTGTTTGTTTAGCATGTTCCTCCTGATGTTAGCTGTATGACTGCTGCAGCGACCGCTTGTTTTCTTTTAACGGCAGCCGGACACGGATGCGGCAGAGTGTTGTTGGACAGCAGCAGAAGACGCAGCTTAGACCCAGATTAATTAGTCACAGGTTCACTTGCTTCGATTTTCGCATCAATTGATCTAGACGCAAAGGCGTGAAATCAAATATTTGTAAAACTGTTTTATTAATATTTACAAATACACAAATACAGACATAAGACTTCTTACCATAATGTGTTTTTGAGATTGGAGGTTGAATCCTTGTAAGCCGATGTTACCCCACATGGTAAACAGAGTTTGCTCCATCAGCACGCTGTCTCCTTTCCTCCCTGTGGACGTGAACAGCTCCTCCAAGTGTGGCCGAGGAACATGAAGTCATTGCAGCAGCATCAAAACAAGGCCCTGAGCAGCATAACAACAGATAAAGTAAAAATAAAGACGATACAGAACAACCATTAGATATGCAGATATACATGTAAGTCTGTTCCGGTTGGCCAGCAGGTGGCGCAGAGGCACGGTTGGTTTGGTTGGAGTGACAGCTCACATGCTGCACTTTTCTTCAGTGACACCGTAGTTGCTGAGAGAAGTTTGTGCAGGGCGCCATATTGCTTTCAGAAGTTTGATTCCTCTGAAAGGTAAGCAGCACTTTATGATGTGGTTTATTTCATGTGAAGGTAGTGATTGTGCATGGCTCCTTGGGAGCTCACTGTAAAAATGGATATTTATGAGGCTGAGTTCTGTTTCTGACAATTAAATTATTTGGTAGTTAACCCTTCATTGTAAGCATACCTATAAGTATGTGTAGTCATATCAGTGTTAATTTTGGCAGCAATTTTTGATTTAGTTTTTATTTAGTCTTGTGACTAAAATGTCATTTGATTTTAGTCACATTTTAGTCATCAACATTTTTTAACTTTTAGTCTTATTATATTATATTATATTATATATTATATATATATATTATATTATCTTATTATAGTTATTTTTTAACGACTAAAAATCGACTAAAATTCTATGATATAGGCTATTTGTCATGAAATTAGTTTGACTGTGCAATAAAAACAGGCACAGCTTTAACTTGTGTTATTTGAAACAAACATCTCTTTATTTAATTGCCGTTACCTTTTCACAAAAGAACAAAAGCACCAGTGAACAGTGAGCTGCTCTCCCTGAACGTTCATACACTGTTCAGTCATGACCTTCTTCATGAACAGGCTCTCTCATATTCTAATAGGCTCACCCTTAACCCATCTGCAAACACGTGTTGCCAACAGCCAATAGAAAGGAGACACAACACAAAAACTAATCAAGTTTACTAACATGAATACAAACAACAAACCTAAAATAACATCCCTGAAGCACATACACCCAACACTAACCAGGTCTAAATGCATTCACTAGTTAACTAGTGCAACGTTTTGCCTTACTAGTGCGAGAAATAAAATATTTAATATCAAGAAATGAACTGAACTGGCTTTCCATACAACACTGTCATGAGGTCCACATTGTCCTGTAATGGAATCCAGAGTCTGAGAGTGTATGACTGGCAACAAATAACAATTTCACTTTGTAGATTAAAGCAACATGTGCTGACACCAGAATCAGTCCTGTCAGCTGATATGAACAGGACTTCCTCCTCCTCCTCCTCAGGTTCAGACAATATGAAGTCCTCTATAAAAACACATACATTCATTAAGTATGTGTTCTTTATGTGTATAGGACCACTGTCCTCTGTGGACTAGCAGATGTGAGCATGTGAGGAACTGGAACCACTTCTTCATCTGAACCATGGGGATGCCAATTTATAACACCTGAAACCACCTCCACTGTCTGCACACACAGGAAGTTCACCCTTAAAGAAGCATTCAGCGAATTTCTTATATGTTTGAATGTAGCCAATCAATGCTCTCTGTTTCAGTTAACCTGTCTGCACAGAATTAAGCTGGATCCATACTCCGCGAGACAAAGACATTTTTCCCCCCTGCAGACGTTACGCCCACAAAATGACGTCATTTTTTGTCTCTGACCGCCCGCTGATCCGCACTCCTGTGCACAGGGTCCGGGCCGAACTTTGTCTTTCAAGGCTGTGCGGCAACCATGCTGTGATTGGTCGGAATTTATTGTGGGCGTGATGAAAGTGGAGAAGCGCAAGAGCCTCTCCAGGTATATAGGTAGGTGTATAAACAGCACTGATTCAACAGATTTAGATAAGACCATACTGGTTTGCATGATGAGCAATAAAAGAAAGAAAGAAAGGCAAGTCAGGGTGATTTGTCACCAATAACTCCAGACAGCCGTTCACACATACCAGATGGTGACTGTTATTACCATTCTATATACTCCTACATACCCGGGCATAACAGGCTCGTTAACAATGTCTGTATATCTTTGCTATTGTTACTAATGTCGCATCTTCACAGCTCATCACCGGACAGTTTGAAGTATCGCAGGCACATTGGAACACAGTAGATGTGCAAATGTGGTCATAAAGGCACAAACACTGAATCTTTGCTATTGTTACTTTTAATGTCGCATCTTCACAACTCATCGCCGGACATCTCACGCTGTTGCAGGTACCCTCTCTGTATAATGCCCTCTTGCCATGGCACAAGTCCTTGTGGTGTGTTAAAAAACTCAGTAAAGTCTTTCCTTATAGTTTAGTGGGCGGGCCGTATGAGGAGTTCTGCACACACGCGTCTCGCGGAGTATGGTACCTCAGTGCGGAAAAGACCTTTTTTTTGTATCTCTTACCACCCGTGGAGCGCGTTCTCCGCTCTTTGTCTCGCGGAGTATGGATCCAGCTTTACTCCCTTAAATGACATGTAGAGCCCAGATAGCTCAGTCGGTAGAGCATCAGACTTTTAATCTGAGGGTCCAGGGTTCAAGTCCCTGTTTGGGTGGCAAGCTTTGTACTCTTGTTACACCACATTCAGATGTTAACCTAAAAGTTAACCCTAAAAGAAAAAAAAAATCACCTAAAAAGACAATAATAATGTGCATTATGCATGTTCTTGGTGTCTAGGAACATCCAGGGACCTCAGAGAATGCATTTCCAGTGTTTAAAATATTGTGTCTATTAGTATGCCTGAGTGAATTACAATAAACTAAATCAGTGGTCCCCAACCACCGGGCCGGGGACCGGTACCGGTCCGTGGGTCATTTGGTACCGGGCCGCACAGAACGACTGAGCAAAACATATATTATTCATTATCTGAGTCTGAAAGCTGTTTCATTTATAAATCGATCAGATTCATCCGCCTGTGCCTTTAAGCACCTGCCCAGACGCTTGTCTCGGTCACGGGATACGGCCCCAAAATTAAGCCCACAAGCAGCAAAAATGAATAAAATACAAACGTCTTTGGAGAGCTTCTTCGGAAAGGGGAAAGGCCTAACGAGGAGACAGAAGAAGAGGAGCCTACCCCTTCAAAGAAAAAGAAACCTGCATTTAAAAGACTATATCAGGAGTCCTATTTAAAATACGGATTTATTGCAACAGGTGATTCTCACACACCAAGTCCGCTCTGAGTGATATGTGGCGACAGACTCGCAAATGAGGCAACGAAGCCTTCAAAACTGCGAGACCGAGCACCCTGCATTAAAAGACAAGCCATGGAAGAAAACATGAACAAGAACGACTGAAGCAATTAATGACGGCCAAAACAAAATTACGGAGTGGACTGGACATAAGAAACACACTTCGGGTGTCATTGTCTCCCATTATCCCTAGATGGGACCGCCTCATTGCTGAGAAAGCTCAAAGGCTCCCACTAATTAAGCATAAGAGTACGAGTCTGTTTATGCACTTTGTTTTTTTTTTTTTTTTTTTTTTTCTGTGCCGGTCCGTGAAAGTATTGTTTTACATGATACCGGTCCGTGGTGCAAAAAAGGTTGGGGACCGCTGAACTAAATGAGAAATGTAACATTTCTATCCTCGCCTGAGTTTTTTTTCCTGTTTGACAGAAGAAAACAGTATGCTAACAATGATTCTATGTACACAGATGCCATTGATCACATTCAGCTATTCCTTGGCTACAAATGTACCAAATTTGATAGAATTTGAACAAAGAGCAAAGTCTTCACAAAGGTTTTAGTAAGGATATCACCAGGCGGACACTCAGTTTGGCACAATTTGGCACCACATTGCCAAATAGGTTACTTATCATTTCCAATGGGAAGTGGCTGAAAAATACAACTTATATCCATTTCACTAGTCTATTGCCATCTACTGGAGCTTTTGGGTATGAATTTTACCTTGTACTTCATCAACTTCTACCATTATGCACAGTGTAAAACAAAAAACATCAAAATGTATAATTTTGTCTCCAAATAGAGCAGTTTTTATTATCATAACTAATAACTAATGTAAAATAATGAAAGTCCAACCAAATATAAAGTAAGAAAAATACAATAACAACAAGGAGAGGTGATGCCTCAGCGTTGAGCCCAGATGGGCCTGGGACCTCGCTGAAGAGGAAAGCCAGGTCCCAGGCCCATCTGGGCTCTTCCCTCTTGTTGGCTATGAAAATAATAACACTTATTTTTATCTGTAATTGCATACATATTGAAATATACACATTATGTAAAAAATATGTAAAGACAGTATTGAATAGGATTGAATCATCCTTCATCTCTGTTCAGCTCTTCCCTTAGGGGTTGCCACAGTGAATCATCACCACTATCCTCTGCATCCTCCTCTCTCACCCCAACTACCACCCTGCTGTATACTATACTGTGTATATGTATCTATATAATAAATCATTTTTATTAGCAACAAATAGTTTACACTTCAAAATAAATGTACACAACTTACTCATAAACTGGGTCCATCTTTTCCAACATTCAACTGGCTGGCAACGGGGTCAAACAAATCCGGAAATCCCTGCCGTTGAAATTCTGCTCCATGCCCCTCTCGACGCAGTAAGAAGAAGAGATAAGCTAGCTAACAACCTAAAAAAAACCTCTGACACTCACTGAAACTCACTGAAATTCACCAAAAGTCACTGAAGCACACTAAAGCAACTACAACCTCCACAAACACCTACGCACACTAGCGTTAGTGTTGTTGCGTCTTTACGCAGGGATTTTATGTCAGCTGGGTATTGTAGTCCATTAGATTTTTTATACCATTCAATTCAGTAGCTTGTCCTCTTTCATTGGACTACAAACATGGCCGTATCAGAATTTGAAGTAATAGTGCCTGCACGTTTTCAGCCCTTCAGCGGCCCATCGGGTTTAACCACTGCAGTACTGTTAACCTGCTAGCATCTTTGCTTATCTAAACACAGTTTTCATTTCTGTCCAATGCGAGACAATTACCAACCCCTATAAAGGAGAGGTTCTGCTTCTCAGTTCAATTCAATTCAGTTTTATTTATATAGCGCATATTACAATCAGACATTGTCTCAAAGCGCTCAGGAGGGTCACACCCTAATACAAGACCACTTCCTGTTATGCAACAAATACACTTTATGATTCAATGTTGAGCTAATGCCACAGCCACAAAGTCAATCAAGGATTGTTTTTTGAAGACGTTTCGCCACTTCCCCAAGTGGCTTCTTCAGTTCTGCTACTTTTCTGGTTGGGAATCCGAGTTTTATGTGTTCAGGACCTCTGTGGGTGGATCTTGCAGGAGCTCACATGACTACGATCCCTATAGTTCAGGGTTCGGCAACCCAAAATGTTGAAAGAGCCATATTGGACCAAAGAAACAAAAAACAAATATGTCTGGAGCCGCAAAAAATTAAAAGCCTTATATAAGCCTTATAATAAAGGCAACACATGCTGTATGTATCTATATTAGCTATATTAGCCTGCTATCAAAATGACTAAGTTGGCTACAAATACATAATGAACCTTCATGATTAAATGTTTATTTTCCCTGCAGCACATTGTTGTGACCTAATCTGGTCACCCCGGATTCCCAGACTCCGTCCCCGATGCACAGAACATTGAATGAAAACCAGTACTGATCAGTTTCAGTTTCGCCTTTATAAAGGGAGAATGCACAGCTCAATACAGACCCCTCGATCTGCTCCTGCAGCTGACCATTTGCATTCTGTCCGTCCCATGCATTAGGCTCGTTTTATTAATCTGACAACAAGGTGTGGTTACATTTACATAGAAAGGCATAAAAGGTAATGTTTTTCAGTGAAACATGCATATTCAATAATCACAAGGTGGAGGGCGTATACGAAACTAAAAGACATTGAAGCTCTCCCACTCACATCTTTGATGTGAGTGTGTGTGTGTATTTCACAGATCCTCCTGCTACACGACCTTGAGTATATCTTATCTCTTTGGCAAGCTTGTGTTTTCATCTTTGGGTCCACTAGGGGTTTGCAGTTCGAATATCTAAACACACCATTAAACATCAGAATGCTAACAAACCATTAAACATCAGAATGCTTTATGGCCTCAGCCAGAGGTCTGGATCATACACTTTTACCATATATGCAGACAGACATATATTTTGACCAAGTTTGACCATATATTTCCACACTACCTGTCTGGAAGTACTGTGGCCACCGCAGCGTAGCATGTAGCCGCTTCTGCTCGGCCAGTCGTTGCCAGGTGAAGTCGTACCGATAACCACTCTTGTCTCACATCTTTCTGCATCAAGACATTTTCTGGTTGTGGCTTTTCCGACTCACTGGTAATTTCTCTGCCATATTGCGCCGTATTCGGTGTTTTCACCAGTTGAGTCTCGCTGTAACTCAGCACTGACGCTCATTACTTCTCTGGTCCGCGGTTTGAGGAGCCGCGGACACTTCAAGCTCTCTCTCCGTGGATGCAGCGGGCCAGCTGGATGTCTTTGGGCGTGATGGTGAGCCTCTTGGCGTGGATGGCGCACAGGTTGGTGTCCTCGAACAGGCCGACCAGGTGCTGGCCTCCTGCAGAGCCATGACAGCGGAGCTCTGGAAGTAGTCAGCTCCATGTTTGATTATTCTAGATGCTTTAAGGCTGTGAACCCCTCACTGCACACTTTAAACTCCGTTCTCATCATCTTCTTCTTTCCTGCTAAATAAATAATGGCCCTGTGGTCTGGTGGTGTCGGTTCACCTTGGACAGCGATGGACAGGAGGACAGGAAGGTCCGGCTGCTCTCAGCTGGGACCTGTGTGTGTCTGGGTGCACACACACCTGCAGTCTGCCCACAGTTACTGACGTAGCCACTCCGTCACACCCCAGCTGACACATGACCGCACCAGGTGGCTGCTGCTATGACAGATGGTGGTTGTCAGTATTCCTCGTTAGTATAGTGGATAGTATCTCCGCCTGTCACGCGGAAGACTGGGGTTTGATTCCCCGACGGGGAGAAAGACTTTTACCAGCAGATAGGATGATACTGACCCTGTACATTGCTGCTGCAATAGAAAACATTTCCCAGTTTGGGATAAATAAAGTATTTGTTCTGTTCTGTTCTGTTCGTCTTGTGTCTTGTGAGCTTTAGATTATATTATTTCTTGGGCTCTGTGCTCTAAGTGTCTTAAAAATATGTGATTTCCTTTATTTACAGTGGTGCATGTCATGTGACTTTACTTATGCAACATGTATGATAATGTTCTGTCTCCTCTCATTTCCAGACTGTCTGGAGGACACACAGAGTGGACATGGGTCACAGAGTGCTGCTGCTGTTTGTGTCTCTGCAGCATGGGCAGCTGCTCCTGCTCCACTCGTCACCGGCTGATTGTTCACACCTGTGATCAGTCATCAGCCAATCCTGCTGCAGCTTCCATCTAGTATATGTGTCCAATGGAAGCTGAGCAACATGTCAGCTACACACATAGAAACACTACACATAGTTTGTCATATAAATAACATGGATTGAATCATGTTGTACAGTCAATGGAAACAAAAAGCACTGAGAGTGGTGCTGGTAGTGCAGCAGTGGATGGAGGCTGAAGTGCTGCCACCTAGTGTCAATATTTGGTATTAACTCTGACTACATATTCCACCTTTAACTCTCTGCCATATATACTGTGCCATGTGTGAAGTGATAATAAAATGTGAATGTGAATTTATTGTAAAGAACTTTACTTGTTATCCCTGTTATAAGTGAGCAGTGTGTGTGTGTGTGTTTGATGGAGTGTGTAATGTCTGCTCAGTGTTACTGATGCTGCTGTGTGTGATCTGAAAACTGAAGAATCAGAGGTCAGACAGTCGGATCCTCCTCTGTGACACCTTTAACATCATATCAGAAATCTCTGTCTGCTTCTGGTACATGCAGCTGATCACCAGCAGGGGGCTCACTGCTTTGCTGTCACTCGGGGCCTGTTCTGTCTGCCACTGGGATATGATGAGGTGAACTTCAGAGTTTGAATAGATTTCATTTGTCATGTGTTTATGATCATTTTATGAATCAGTTCAAATAAAGGAGACTCACTGAAGTCACAGTTTCTGTGTGTCTCAGAAAGTGTGACAAATTGGGGAGGACAAACACAACTTTAACCGTTTGACCATTTTATTGAAGAAAGAACAGTAGTTGTATACCAACAATTGACAAACAAGGAAATGTGCAAACAAAATACACCGCCATGCCTGCAGCAGGCTGGAGAGAGAGCAGCCCTCCTAGTAGGCCAGACGGGGAGAGAGAGAGTGAAGCAAACAGACTGGGAACTCTTAAACCATCTCCAGCTCGTCAGCACAGGAGAGCTGCATAAGCTCAGGATCAGCTCCACCCAGCAACCTCCTGCACACACAGGGGAGAGACAGCAGCAACAACACAACTCTCCCTGAGAGGCCAACACAGGGCCACAATATAGACACTGACACACACTAACACACAGACACACACACACAATACACTGCTTCAGACACACACACACTGCCTGCTTCAACTGTGTCTTCCTGTGCGTCAGTGCAACAGGCTGTTGGGCCTTTGCAGGATCCTGCAGGGTCGACCCCGAAGTTCAGACCCACAGTTCATAGCAGGACTGAGCTGGATGCAGTCACAGCTCCTCACTGTGTGCAGCAGCTGGACTGAGCTGAACACTGGACTCAGACAGATTCAACATCCACACGTCAGTCACTGGAAGCCTTCAGAATGCTTCTCTCCTCACTCAGCTTCCAGTCCAGATCCAATACCTTACTGCAGGTAGTGACGGACCTGTCAGCTGTGTGTTAGAAATGCATGAATAAACAGCAGCTTCATGTTGATGCAGGACGTATGAGGGCGGAACACTGATGAGATGAAAAGATTCAGAGGAAAAGGCAGAAAGAGCAGAGCTGATAAGTCACATGACTGATGCACTGACACTCTCTAGTCAGCTCCAAAACACCACTCAGATCCATCCATCATTCCAGAGCAGCTCTCAAAGGTGATCTGGAATGACAGCTGACAGCAGAGAGAGGAAAGCTTTAAATGTACTGCTACAACCTGATTGGCTGCATGAGCAGCGAGGCAGCGACTGATTGGTGGAGGAGCTGACTAGAGAGAGTGTCAGTGCATCAGTCATGTGACTTATCAGCTCTGCTCTTTCTGCCTTTTCCTCTGACTGCTGTCCGGATAAAGACCTGAGGAAGACTGTTTGGAGGACACACAGAGTGGACATGGGTCACAGAGCGCTGCTGCTGTTTGTGTCTCTCTGGAGCTCCGGTAGGACTCTGCTTCCATGACGATGTCTTTATAAGAGCTGGGAGAAGAGTGTGTGTGTGTTTATATTTGTTTTCTTCACTGACAATCTTATTATGGATAATGCTACTAAGGATCACAGTGGAATTAGTCTGATTGTTTTTAAAGTTGTTATTATAGCAGTTTATGTTCACTGTGTATGCAAGTCCACACTGGATGTTCCTTTTTTAGGGTTAACATTTATGGAGCCCCGAAAGGGACATTTGCAATTTATTTATTTATATTTCATGCTGTATTTACTTCATCCCTAATATGCAAATCTCCTCTTAAGATACAAATCATAAAGTACACAGTCCTTCTCTGGATAACTATAAACTTCACTACATCCAGTGGTTAAACAGACTGAGCCCTGTTGTTGCTGCTGTCAGCTACAAGGAGACATAAACACACCGTGAACTGAATCAATATGAATTAAAATGGAGGAAACCTTTATTTGACCCACAATGCAGAAATTAAATCAATACATGTAACATTCAATGAAAACATGTGGCAATAAATGAATGACTAATATGCCACCATATGAACGATCTGGCACCGCCTGGCTGCGGCTCCAAGCAGATGAAGGGAGGTTGGTGAGAGGTGATGAGGTGATGAGGTGATGATCTGTTGCCAGAGACAGGTTGATGTGGCCACACCTGTCCAGTTAGGATCAACACTGATTGTGGATCAGTTTCAGCTGCTGTTGTGCAAATGGAACAGACAACAGGTGGAAATGAGAGGCAGTTATCAAGACAGCCCTATAAAGGAGAGGTTCTGCTTCTCAGGAGGGACACACCCTAATACAAGACCACTTCCTGTTATGCAACAAATACACTTTATGATTCAATGTTGAGCTAATGCCACAGCCACCGAAAGACATTTCTCCAGCTGCTAGACAGCAAGCCTTATCTAGATATGGAGGACAGTCTCCTCATGGAGGACAGTCTCCTCATGGAGGACAGTCTCCTCATGGAGGACAGTCTCCTCATGGAGGACAGTGATATGCAAAGTGTTCAATCTTTGTTGACACAGAAGAAATCTTTGTTCATATCTTTACCAATGTCAAACTAAGAAGAACATGTGCTTTGTGTTGTTCTTCAACTGACTGACACATGAAAAATAAGAGGTCACACATGGCTCGTTGGTCTAGGGGTATGATTCTCGCTTAGGGTGCGAGAGGTCCCGGGTTCAAATCCTGGACGAGCCCTGATGTTTAACTGTATTCCATTGGAGACCAACTCCTTGTTGTTGACTCTTTTCAGTTCCTCTCTAACTACCACACAGCTTTACAAAGCTAACAAAGTTCTATTCAGACTCATCCCAATCCAGAGCAGTTGTTCCACAGTAACACCTGCAGGAGGACGTCATCACCCAGTATGTGACCTGCACTGTGAGCTGTAAGGTCTTATACAGACAGGTGTGTGTCTGTCCTCATCAAGTCCAATCAGTATCATCAAAGACAGCTGGACTCAGATGAAGGTTAGAACCATCTGAAGGACGATCAGAAGAAATGGACGCACCTGAGTTCAATATATGAGAGTCACAGCAAAGGCTCTGATACTTAGGACCATGTCATATTTCACTTTGTCTTTTTAATACATCTGCAAACATGTCAACAACTCTGTGTGTTTCTGTCAGTATGGGGAGCTGTGTGGACATTAATGAGGAAAAATGAACTTCAATGATTTTAGCAAATGGCTGCAATATAACAAAGTGAAACATTTAAGGGGGTCTGAATACTTCCTGCACCCACTGTACACATAACAAATGAATGTGACTGAAACAACAGCTCTGTGTGTAATATAAATATACAAACTAATGTGATTTGGGTGTATGGGTTAGTTGGTTTTGCCTATTTTGTGTGTAGATTTGTTTAGTAATTTGTGTGTTTGTATATATTGGGTTGTTGTTACTTTCCTCCCCTTTCTGTTTGGTATGGAAGGGGTGGGTAGTTTTTATAAATATGGGAGGAGTGATTTTTCAGCGGGCTTTTCTTTGTGTTTGTGTTGGAGGAGGGGATCCCTGGCTGTCTTTCTTTTGTCTAATTAAATCAAAATTGAGCTCAACATCCTGGTCTGTGGTGCTGGGTTTTTTCTCCAGAGATCTACTCAGTGGCCGCCGTCATCTATTTTGTGTCGAGTTGCAGCTTGCAATCTTAACAACATTAACGAAAAAAATAATTATAGAAAAAATTTATTTACAAAAAACAGGACATGATGTCCACATTTTAGACAGAGAGGAAAGGTGGTTTGAAAGAGGAGTCAAGGAAGCCATCTATGTTAAGCTGGAAAAACCTTCCCTTAACAGAGGTGGAGGCCTCAGACATCATCTTTCTACCACATACAATGCAGTGATTCCATCCATTCCAGGAAGTCTGCACAGACTCACAGCAAGAACAAAGGGACTGTGTTAGACACACCTGGCCCAGTGAGCCAGATCATGACAGAGAATTATGGAAATGTTTATTGTGTTATTGTTTGTGAGTTTCACTAAGACCCACCCACTGAGGTCTGCAACCACATATAAACCATGTTTCCCACCAAACAGTTAGAACTGATGAAGCTGCTTGGATGAGCAGCGAAACGTCTTCAAGAAAACTCTGAAGCAAGGCATCTGGACTTGTAATCTTCTCAAACTGTTTTTACCAAAACCCACTTAGTCTTAAGTTGGAATGTTTATGACACCATCAATTGATGATCCTGTGTGACCTTAAAACACAACACGAATCCACACGTGCAGAACACAATGGATTAGCAGTCCATCGCCTTAACCGCTCAGCCACCTCGTCTGACAGACAGGACTGACCATCTGGACAAGACATGTCTCCGGTCCTCTTCCAAGCAGGTTTCCATCATAGAGGTGGTTCCATGGTGTAATGGTTAGCACTCTGGACTCTGAATCCAGCGATCTGAGTTCAAATCTCAGTGGAACCTATTGTTTGGACAGTAATCCTTTCTACACAGTCTCTCTGAGCGGCACAATTCTTACACTCTGTTATCCAACAGATGCTTCCTTCTTAGAATAGATACAAACATAATCATATGTATGGTCACTGGAGTAAAAGTTTTATCTTTTCCTTGAGTCAGGTCAAAAGGACAAGTCACATATAAGACACATAGGAGGAGCCTTGCTACATCCTCACTGACCATATATGAACTCAAACACTGGTGAACAAGTAGCTTATATCACATCATCAGAAGTCTGTACAGACTATACGGTGGAAAATCCATTAAAATGGTGTGTACCAGCTAAGTAACTACATACATGTGATATGTGTGTCTTGGTCGCTGGTCGGCGCAGATTTACCTGCGAATGAAATGGAAACAAGCAAAGGAGCGCCAACATCAAACTGAAGAGGGGAGCCATGCTCACCCTGAGCACAGTTAGCTCATCAAGCTAGACCAATGAACACAGATGCACTGCTTCCTGAACCAAACTGGGCCAGCTCTCCGCCTTCTCTGTCTGAATGCACTTCTTTATTCATCAGTTTTACTATATCCCTATAGTAAGAACGAGTCTGAACAAAACAAGACTCTGTTTCTGTTTCACAGTGTTCCAGATCTTCAAGGAGTAATAAAGTGATTGTGGACATCAGTATGGAGCGTGAACCTTTTTAAATCCAGATTGTTTTTCTAGAGATACGGCCCGAAGTCTGTTTTTTCTCCCACTGCGTATGCATTTGCCGAACATGCTCGACGTTACTGCGCCTACGCAAAATTGTTTCAGATGATAACAAACATGGTGGCGCCCACACAGCATTGGGCAGGATGGATGGAGGCTATATTTGATGAGCTGAGGCAGCAACACACAGCACAGATTGTGACTGACTTAGATTTTTCCTTTGAAACAGCAACAGCTCCGGGTTCGACATGTTTAGTTTCCGTGTGGAAAGTGTGGAAGTACGATTTCTTACTAGGTGTTTTGGACTTGTGCTGGTAAATGAACTGAGCCCTGGGAGCAGATTACATGCAGGGAGGAGACACAAGCACTTAGCTAAGGCACAAACACATTAAACCTTACTGGGAAGATCTCTGATGTGTCCACATTCCACCAAACAAGCTGCATGTTACATTAACCAGGTCAGTTTAACTTACAGAGATACAGCAGCACTCATAAATCACCATGATGATTGTTTACTGTCTGAAAAAGGCTACATGCTAACACGTGGCTAAATGGGACTACAAACGATGTCATCAAACATCATCAAGCTGTTTGCACTGTAGAAGAAGTCGGAGTGCTTAAACTTTGTGGTGGTGATGTTGTAGTCATGTGACCGTGCTGTAGTTAGCTCAGCATTAGCTCTCCACGTCTTCTGATAGTATTGAGGTTTCAAATCCTGCTGAACAAATCCTGTAAGGACCATACACTTTTTCTGCAATATTAAAAAAAGATCATGGCTGATTGTGCAGGGGCCACATGAGATGCTAACTTTCTAGTTCGATGACAAAAAATAAAAATGAAAAAATATGTCACCTCTGCTGTAAGTGAAATCAACAGTTACTGTCATGGCCACAAGGTGGAGACAAATGTTTCATGCTTTATTGTCAAATCTGCTATATGTGCTGGACATACAGAGAATGGTGGTGTCAGGGAAGGGGGAGAGAGTGGGGCACAGCAGGGAGAGAGTTCAGCTTCCTGACAGCCTGGTGGATGAAGCTGTCCCTCAGTCTGCTGGTCCTGGCCCGGAGGCTGCGCAGTCTCTTTCCTGATGGCAGCAGACTGAAGAAGCGGTGTGAAGGGTGGGTGGGGTCTCCTGTGAGGCAGAGGGCCTTTCGGGTGAGACGGCTGTCGTACAGGTCTTGGAGGGAGGGGAGAGGGACGCCGATGATCCTCTCAGCTGCTCTCACTATGGGATGAAGTGTCTTCCTGCAGGTGGCGGTGCAGGCTCCGTACCACACAGTGATGCAGCTGGACAGGATGCTCTCAACAGCCCCTCTGTAGAAGGTGAACAGGATGGAGGGAGGGGCTCTGGCTCTTTTGAGCTTGCGGAGGAAGTAGAGGCGCTGCTGTGCCTTCTTGGTCAGTGATGCAGTGTTGTTAGTCCAGGAGAGGTCCTCAGTGATGTGCACACCCAGGAACTTGGTGCTGCTCACCTGCTCCACAGCAGCACCGTCGATGGTCAGAGGGGTGTGCTGACTCTGTGCTCTCCTGTAGTCCACAACCATCTCCTTTGTCTTCTCCACATTCAGGCAGAGGCTGTGGTCTCTGCACCACCCGGCCAGAAGGTGCACCTCATTCCTGTAGTATGTTTCATCTCCACCGGAGATGAGACCCACCACAGTTGTGTCGTCCGCAAACTTCACAAAGATGTTGGTGTTGTGTGTTGGCGTGCAGTCATGGGTCAGCAGAGTGAAGAGGAGGGGGCTCAGCACACATCCTTGGGGAGCCCCGGTGTTCATTATGATGGTGCTGGATGTGTTTCTGCCGACCCGCACTGTCTGAGGTCTCCCGGTGAGGAAGTCCAGCAGCCAGTTGCACAGCAAGGAGTTCAGCCCCAGCTGGTCCAGTTTGTTGATGAGCTGCTGTGGGATGATGGTGTTGAATGCTGAGCTGAAGTCTATGAACAGCATTCGAACGTATGAGTCTTTATTTTCCAGGTGGGTGAGAGCTGTGTAGGAGCTATTTTGCTAATGTGTTTATTTTATGTTGAGTAATTGTAATTGTTGGATAATTAATAAATTCATTAATTTAAAATAAATGTTTGGGTTGGCTTTGGGTTTTATTTAGATTGTTGGTTTAAGGTGAATTTGTTATTGATTAGTTTACTTACTATTTAATTTATTACTGTGATTTAGTGTCACTAGGGGGCGCCAAGGTTATATATGTATGCAGGTAGACACTAGTGGACCAGAACACCTGGGTGGGCTAATGGGTTTTTCCTATTAGCCTCCTAAAATGATATCTATTCAGCTACAGATTATATTAATCACTTAATTAATCAATTAATCACTCAGCCATCTGCAAACACATGTTGCCAATAGAAAGGAGACACAACACAAAAAAACTAATGAAGTTTACTAACATGAATACAAACAACAAACCTAAAATAACATTCCTGAAGCACATACACCAAACACTAACCAGGTCTAAATGCATTCACTAGTTAACTAGTGCAACGTTTTGCCTTACTAGTGCGAGAAATAAAATATTTAATATCAAGAAATGTAACAAATGCTCAACTGGCTTTCCATACAACACTGTCATAAGGTCCACATTGTCCTGTAATGGAATCCAGAGTCTGAGAGTGTATGACTTTATAACAAATAACAATTTAACTTTGTAGGTAGACCAGAATCGGTCCTGTCAGCTGATATGACCCCCCCCCCCCCCCACCCATCAGGTTCAGACAATATGTACAAGTCCTCTATAAAAACACATACATTCATTAAGTATGTATTCTTTATGTGTATAGGTACCACTGTACCACTGTCCTCTGTGGACTAGCAGATACAGAAAGAGACTGATACCATCAAGGCCACAGCAACAACTGTAACTGTAATGTGAGGAACTGGAACCACTTCTTCATCTGAACCATGGGGATGCCAATTCATAACACCTGAACCACCTCCACTGTCTGCACACACAGGACGTTCACCCTTAATCAATGTTCTCTGTTTCAGTTAACCTGTCTGCACAGAATTATTCTCTGTAACAACATATATCTGATCTGATTGATTAACTATCATATACATTTAATCTGAGGGTCCAGGGTTCAAGTCCTTGTTTGGGTGGAAAGCTTTGTACTCCTGGCACACTGCTTTCAGATGGTACAATCTTTACTTGTCTAAATTTTCATATCTGTCCAATGAGAGACAATTATCAGAGGAGAGGTTCTGCTTCTCAGGAGGGTCACACCCTAATACAAGACCACTTCCTGTTATGCAACAAATAAACTTTATGATTCAATGACCCATGAGAAGGAGGTTCCATGGTGTAATGGTTAGCACTCTGGACTTTGACTCCAGCGATCTGAGTTCAAATCTCAGTGGAACCTTTAGTTTTGTTTGGACAGTAATACTGGTGTCCTTTCTACTTTCTCTAAAAATTCAGGGCTCACTTTGCAGATTTCCAGTCAGCATGTTGTAACTGAATAACTATCAGAGTGTATCAGAAGGGGAAGTTACATAAAGATAGAATTTAAATCTCTCTCCTAAATGACACCTTAATCTGGGATTAATAATGAGTATAAAAGTAGCTGAAGACATAATTTATTAAAGTATTATAACACATACCTCCTTTATAGGGCTGTCTTGATAACTGCCTCTCATTTCCACCTGTTGTCTGTTCCATTTGCACAACAGCAGCTGAAACTGATCCACAATCAGTGTTGATCCTAACTGGACAGGCTGGTTTCACACAAGTGTGGCTGACTTTTTGGGGCAATATTATAACAAATACTTATGAGACATTATTATATAATAAAGATCAGTGCATCATGACTTCAGCTCCATTCAAAGCTTTAGGAGGCTTCATGGCCTCCATCACTCCATAAGACTGTTCCATCTGTTCTGCATCTCTGATATGTGCTGGGACGTGGTCGCTTGGATGTTTCACTGCAGCTCATCTAGTAATAATGTGTAACACATATATGAACTTCAAGCTGATCAAGTCATGCTAAACTGAGTCCTTGGAAGAGCAGAAGCTGTGAACAGACCTCGTGGAGCAATGGTAGCACGTCTGAGTCCAGATCAGAAGGTTGCATGTTCAAATCATGTCAGGGTCACTGGTTTTATGTAATTTAGTCTCTTTCTGTTCACACCAGGTCCACTAGAGCTCTCAGACTCCTCCACTGCACTGAAGTCTGGGTAGTTTTCACTTGAAGCAGAATGTCGGCTTTCTCCTGTGTTTTCTGGTTAAATTACTGCACATTCAGGGAAAATAGAGTTAGGGTTAAATAGAGCAAAAAATCCTGAGTCATCGATCTGCATTCGTTTAGAGGGCCGAAAGGGAGCAAGTGTGAAAACACCCTACATTTGAATCTTAAGTGGGACCAACACTCCCCCGAGTAGCTTCTTCAGTTCTGCAGTGACAATGTTCTTCCTCAGCCAGTTGTTGTCTTTGTCTTGTTGTCTGTGGGTCTTGTTTTTGTGGCTTTGATGACAGCCCAGCTGGGATAGCCACAGGTTTGCAGGGCCTTCCTGATGTGATGTTGCTCCTTCTTCTTCTCCTCTGAGCTGGTCGGTACAGTTTGAGCTCTGTGCTGCAGCCATTGCGACAGCCATCGCACCTCAGAGTGATCCAGCAGTGCCTCATGTTCAGCAGCATACAGTGAGCAGCTTTAATCTCTGGATTGACAGACTTTATCTATGCAATAACTTGCAGAACAGAAAGTCTTCCAAAATATCTCCTTTCCAGGGATAGCACACCAAAACTATCAACTGAGCAGCACTGGAGATGCTCTGCTCTGTCGATTCATCCAACTGAAAGGAACATTTCTTACATGATTGCAGTCTATCCAGCAGCTGTGCCTGAATGTCAGCTGAGAGATCTTCTGTTCTCCTTTTCAGTTTATTAGCTGCCTCTGTGCCAAGCAAAATCTCACACCAGTCAGATCTCTGTCCACCTGTACAGTCACAAAGCCGGGGGAAGTGACGCTGTTTTCCAGGATGTCTGAGTGCAGTCCTTTTTTTCTAGCTCTCAGGACGGGAGCTGTATCCACCCTGAAGGAAGGCGCCACAGGAAGTTAAAAGGCACTTTGACTCTGGTGGGACTTGAACCCACAACCTTTGAATCACTTCTCCTGTGTTTAACTAGAAGTCCAATGCACTATCCATTGCGCCACAGAGCCACAAAGAAGTCCATTTTTTGTCCTAGAATGAAAGGCAGAAATCCGGAATAAGCAGCAGCATTCCAGAATAGTCATCAGTATTCCGGAATTATACGTAGAATTCAGGAATAACAGTCAGTATTCTGGCAAGTCAGCAGTCCAGAAGGGAAGCTAACATCAGCAGTGGCTCAGTGGTAGAGCAGGGTTGTGTGTCCTTTACCCACATTGCCTCCAGTGCTGGTCATTGTATGACACTGCTTGGCAGCAGCTTTAAGCAATTTCCCTTCTGGGATTATTAAAGTATTTTTTTAAAAAAAAGTCAGCATAACAGAGGTTACAGCATCACTGATTTTCCCCTCAGGGAAGCTGCTTTTTTTTACTGCCACCCCTGGATATATGCAGTCCAGTGCAGTGCGGCATGCTCTGTTCTGTACAATGGAGAAACCAAACAACTACTCCAAACACTGGCCTTCAATGTTTGTCAAAGTTTGTCTTCAAACAAGATGCTTATGTTTAAGGCAAAAGCTGTGACAGAAACAAGTTCTTCTTCAAAGATACACAACTCCAACATCTTTGTGAAGTTTGTGGACGACACAACTGTGGTGGGTCTCATCTCCGGTGGAGATGAAACAAACTACAGGAATGAGGTGCACCTTCTGGCCGAGTGGTGCAGAGACCACAACCTCTCCCTGAATGTGGAGAAGACAAAGGAGATGGTTGTGGACTACAGGAGAGCACACAGTCAGCACACCCCTCTGACCATCGACGGGGTTCCTGGGTGTGCACATCACTGAGGACCTCTCCTGGACTAACAACACTGCATCCCTGACCAAGAAGGCCCAGCAGCGCCTCTACTTCCTCCGCAAGCTCAAAAGAGCCAGAGCCCCTCCCTCCATCCTGTGCACCTTCTACAGAGGGGCTGTTGAGAGCATCCTGTCCAGCTGCATCACTGTGGTACGGAGCCTGCACCGCCACCTGCAGGAAGACGCTTCATCGCATAGTGATGATCCTCTCATAGCTGAGAGGATCATCAGCGTCCCTCTCCCCTCCCTCCAAGACCTCTACGACAGCCGTCTCATCCGAAAGGCCCTCCGCATCACAGGAGACCCCACCCACCCTTCACACCGCTTCTTTAGTCTGCTGCCATCAGGAAAGAGACTGCGCAGGCGGGGCCAGGACCAGCAGACTGAGGGACAGCTTCATCCACCAGGCTGTCAGGAAGCTGAACTCTCTCCCTGCTGTGCCCCACTCTCTCCCCCTTCCCTCTACAAAAGTTTTTTTGTACCAGGCTGTAAACATGTTCATTTCTGCTGTGAAGTTGGACATTTTAACATGGGAGTCTATGGGTAATAACACACGTGAATTACAATTCACAATTTTTCACACATGTCGTAAACATTCCAGACTAGTGGTTAAGACCTTCAAAACTCAGTGTGTAACATTGTTGGTAAAAACTGTTTGCTTTGGCATGTTTGTAGAGAAGATTGAAGCAAGGCGTCTGGACTTGTAGAGTTTTCCTGAAGACATTTCACTGCTCATCCAAGCAGCTTCATCAGTTGTTGATCTGTTGGTGGGGAAACATGGTTTATATGTGGTTGCAGACCTCAGTGGGTGGTCTGGATAAAACTCACAAACAATAGCACTAAATGTTTCCATAGTTACCTGTGATGATCTGGCTGCCTGTGCCAGGTGTGTCTAATGACTGGCTAACGACTAGGAGACTGCTGGTAGACAGCCCATTGTTCTTGCTGTTAGCATGTGACTTGGAGTGAAACTTCCTGGGAATGGATGAAATAACTGCTTTGTATGTGGTAAAAAGATGAGGCCACCACCTCGAGAAGGTTTTACCAGCTTAACATAGATGGCTTCCTTGACTTCCTCTCTGTCTAAAATGTGAACATTGTTGTCCTCAAAGGAGTGTCCTTTGTCTTTGAGGTGGAGGTGAACAGCTGAGTCTTGTCCTGAGGAGGTGGCTCTCCTGTGCTGAGCCATTCTCCTGTGGAGTGGTAGTTTAGTTTCTCCAATGTACAGATCAGAGCATTCCTCACTGCACTGGACTGCATATATCACATTGCTGTGTTTCTCCCTGGGAGTTTTATCCTTTGGGTGTACCAGTTTCTGTCTCAGGATTGTCCTCCAGTGGAGACCGCAACCTTAACACAGCGCCTTGGACGAAAAGCAGACTTGCAGAATGAAAGGCAGCATTTCGGAATGAAAAGCATTCCAGAATGAAATTCAAATTTCCAGAATGAAAGGCAGTAATCCAGATTAAGTGGCAGCATTCCAGAATAGACATCAGTATTCCGGAATGATAGGCAGAATTCCCGAATAACACTCTGTATAGTGGAACAGAAGTCAGCAAGACATCATTCTGGAATGAAAAGCATCCCAGAATGGAAGAAAGCATTCCCAAATGAAAGGCAGAAATCTAGAATGAGAGCATCCTGGAATAGACATCCATCCACCCACTCCAGAATGATAGGCAGGATTCTGGAATGGTAGACAAAAGTCTTGGATTAAACCCCTAACCTGACAGCGGCCTGTGATGTCATGGAAGCGTGCGTTCCAAAATGGAAGGCAACATTCCAGGACAAAAGTCAGCATAACAGAATGAAAAGATTTGCGGAATGAAAGACACCATTCCAGAATGAAAAGCAGTCCATAATGAAAGACAAAATTTTGGAATGAAATGCAGAAATCCAGAATAAACAGTAGCATTCCAGTATAGACATCAGTATTCCGGAATGATAGGCAGAATTCCCAAATAACATCATAACATCATTTAATCACTAGGGCTCGACGATTAGCTCAATCCCCATACGGCCAATCTGTGTTTTCATTGTTGAAGCGTGGACATGCCTGTTTCACTTACTGTGTGCTGGTTGGTACATTGGACTCAAGGATTGGTTTTTGAAGACACTCCTCCAAGTGGTGTCTTCAGTTCTGCTACTATTCTGGTTGGGAATCTGAGTTTTATGTGTTCAGGATCTCTGTGGGTGGATCTTGCAGGAAATCAGACTTTTAATCTGAGGGCCCAGGGTTCAAGTCCCTGTTCAGGAGCAACACTATATATTCCTAACCAGAAATCTTTGTCAAACTAAGAAGAACATGTGCTTTGTGTTGTTCTTGCACTGACTGAAACATGAAAAGCAAGAAGTCACATGTGGCTCGTTGGTCTAGGGCAGACCTGGGCAAAGTACGGCCCGCGGGCCACATCCGGCCCGCTTGCGTCTTCAATGCGGCCCGCGGACTCGTACACACAATAAAAAAAAAAGAAGGCATCAAAAGTCAGCTGTCAGCACGGCATTACCGGTAACGTCTTTCCAACCCTCCTTGTCTCTTCCACGCTGGTGTACTGCTTCATCCCATCTACTCTTTGTAGAGACACGGTCGCGCTGTGTACACTTTAAAAATGCTGCGCGACTATGCTGAAATGTACGGTAAAGCGAGAAGAAACGCCACGGCGCATTCAGATGTTACTGCGGTGCTGCAGCCGACATCGTCATCTGCTCTTAAAAAGCTCAGACCTTGTCCAACTTTCAGAGCTTTGGGATTGTTTTTAAAATTAGTTTTAACTCTAATGGTTTTCTTCTGTAAAAATATCTTTACATCATCTGTGCTGCTCTGCACTGTGCGGGAGTGTGTTTCAACATACAACCAGCAACACTCAGTGGACCTGGACACACACAGAGGACAGAGGAGAGAGCAGTAAACACACAGACCAGTTCACATCATCAACTCCCTCCGCCACACACTGATTCTGAGCCTTTTTTCCGCCAATGCGACTTTATAATATCGCTATCTTTCCATTCATTCAACTCCGCGCAACTCTCTCTCTCCTCCCGTCCGCGTTCACACACACGTACACACATAAGCGCGGATATGTTCACAGAGAAGACGACCAACGTTCTTGATAATGGAACATCGCACCCTAACTCAGCACAGACAGAGCTGGTAACGCAGCAAACATTATAGGTGATTTAAGGTGAAACGCGGTTGCGTCATATGACAATAGTCACATATGAATAATAACATCAAAAGCTGTTTTATTAATCAGTTAGTTGCCTTTAGTAGTTCCATATATCTGATTATAGTATTTATGCTATTAATGTATTTATGTGGTTATATCACATTATTTATTTTAACCTTTATTTTACCAGAAAATGTCATTTTACAAAACAAGAACAGGCTGATATATGAGGTCAGTGTTGACTTCATATAGTGAAATAAAAACCTTCAGCTTCAGATGTTTTTGTATGTTTTTGTGGCCCTTTGCTTTTCTAATGGAAGTCTATGTGGCCCTCGCAAAAAAATAATTGCCCACCCCTGCTCTAGACTCTTGAATAAGGGTTACACATGAGAAGCAGCACAGCTGACAGTGGCAGTCCCCTGTAATGAGGGCTGCAGTGTCCTGGGGAGGTAGACAACTGATGCATGGCACTTCTGCTCCACCTTCAGGGTGCACCAAGTCCTTCCTCCATTACTTTTATAAGCTAAATATGTCCCAACACATCAGCACATCATACTGTGTAAATGCCTTCCATGTCTTGAAAATACATTAACAGTTAACTTTCTTATTTTGGTGGTGGATGGAGTCTTTGACAGGCAGAGGATACACACAGCTCTCCACCTGCAGCATTGACCAGGATCTACTCTTAATTATCATTGGTGTAAAAAAATAAAATAAATACCTGCACTCACACAGATAAAAAAAAAACTTTCATTTTTTTTGCCTCAATGATCAGCAAAATCCGAGGAGACAGGCTGCAGCTCCTTGTTCAGGTTCAAGCTCTGTTGTGTTTGCAAAACATTCAGCTCCAAGAGCAGGAAGTATTCATGGCAGTTATAGTACAGTTAAATATATGATTTTATCTGCTGTAAGAACCAAATCTTAATCAGGTACATTTAGAAAAGTATATATATTTTAAATTATTTACATGATCAGTCAGTGTGTTAGTTAGCATGTTAAGGCCCCCAAAAATGTGATCATCGAGTCGGAAAAAAAACAAAATGAATAATAATAATCTCTAAGGTTTCAATAGGGCTCTTGCACCATTCGGTGCTCGGGCCCTAATTATAGTGCAAAGTCTCCTTATTGATACGTGTGTGGAGAGGAAAGCAAAAGATCAGCTGGCTCTGTGACTTTCTCGGGAGAAAACAAACAAAAAAACTCGACAAAAGTGATAATGCTGAAGCAGCCTGGAGGTAGATGTCAGTTAAGAGGGCTGTGACATGGAGCGGATTGTCCCACGGATAGCATCAGGTGTTTCCAGCTCTTCTTGGTAACTCTGCTGTCTAACTAAATACATTTGGGACCCATTCCTAAAAGCGCTGCCTCTAACCCCACCCAGTTTTTTTTAGTGCGTTTCATCTTCTGATCCAGCGGCCTCTCTTCTTGCGTTTTCCCCCCTTTTCGGATGTGGTCTTCACGACGGGGTCTAGGACGCCGATGCACATTCAAACTTTGTACTTAATAAATATTTCTCATTCAGTTCGCTGAGTCTCTCATGATTGAACTGTTACTGAGATCCATCCTGTCCAACAGACAGGCAGCAGCTCAGAGGACAGATGCTCCACAGACAGGTGCAGCTTCCTGACAGCTTCCACTTGTGTGTGTGTGGCTACAACCAACCTGAAGACATAGATGACATAGATAAATGGTCAAATATGCACTGTGTGTTCAATATAGGGAGAGGAACTTCTCCATTTTTCTGTTATGTTCACGTACATTTCAGAGGGAAATACTGTTACTCTACCCAATATTTGTATAACTTACTTTTAAGCGTAAGTTAAAACAAATATTAAAAGATCAGGTTACACTAGTGGGTCAGTCTCTGAGCAGTGTGTAATATGAGTTGTTATATCCCCTAAAATAGTAATCTTTCCCTCTTAATTTATCACATTTCATTCATATTCAGCATCCTTTTGTAGCACATATATCTTCACACACTGCCACTGTACACACTTACAGTTAAAGAAAAGCTGGAACTTTATTCATAAATAAGTTTTTAATGTCTTTTCACATAAGGCACTTCCTCATGTTACTCAGACTTTTCCTAGTAGCTCATCTACAGGGAAATGAAACAGCGCCATCTCAAGTCCAACAGGAGTAGTAAGAGTAAAATAAAAATAAAACAGGTTAGAAATTCTAAACGTTAATAAACATTCAAGTAAAATCCAGGCAAGTGAAGACTGATAGTCATATATAATACAACTAAAACTGTGCAGTAAAATCTTGTCTACTATAAATCCAATATGGGTATAATTACAAGACAGTGCGTTAGATTGTCTGATCTCAGAGGGAGGAGTTGTACAGTTTGATGGCCACAGAAAGGAATGACCTCCAGTGGCACTCAGTGGTGCATTTAGGAGGGATCAGTCTGGCTACTGAAAGTACTCCTGTTCCTCAGCAGCACGTGGTGCAGGAGTACTTTCAGTGCCAGACTGATCCCTCCTAAATGCAAATATATATAATAATGTTACCTCCATTAAAGTGCTGATGCTTAATGACATCCTGTCTATTTACCTGCAAACAATATATATCTTAAAGAGGAGTCTTCACAGTGCAAAATGTTTGAGTTTGGCTCACGTCCTATGAAGTGGCCGTTTCACCACAACCGGCCACGTAGTAAGCGTAGGTGAGACTTTCTGATGCGTGTCCAGCTGAAGTGACTACAAAGTCCTGCAGGTCCGAGAACAACGTTTATTTTAATTCAACATTCCAGAGAATGAACCCAATCCACTATTGGGTTTATGTGATGCAGACAGGAGGAAGGCCACTGTCGTCACCTCCAGCGTCTCTCACCCACCCTCTTTCCTCACCAGCTTTTTGACCAATCTGTCTGTCAGGACTGACAGGTAACTGCAGCGGCACCACAGGGGTAATGGTTGCATCTTCATCCCCCTCAGTGGTGCAGACAGGAGCGGGGCCACTTTTTTCCCTGTCGTCACCTCCAGCGTCTCTCACCCACCCTCTTTCCTCACCAGCTTTTTGACCAATCTGTCTGTCAGGACTGACAGGTAACTGCAGTGGCACCACAGGGGTAATGGTTGCATCTTCATCCTCCTCAGTGGTGCAGACAGGAGCGGGGCCACGAATACGTGCAGACTTGGCTCTTAAACGTGTTTTGAGCGTATCTTCCTTTGACTGAAATATCAAGCATGTGAGAGAGAAGACATTAGAAGAAGGTGGTTAGTACACACACACACACACACACACACACACACACACACACACACACACACTACCTTGCGTCTCTCATCAGCGAGCCTCATCTTCTCATCAATCTGTTCTCTGGTGCGGGGAGCTTTTTTGCCCCTCAGAGACTTAAGTCTGGCAGGGTACCTTCGCCGGAACCCTTCACTGTCATCCAGCTGACACACACACACACAATGTTACATATTTTATCATAGCATTGATATTGTGAATGAAGCATGCTAACCAGGTGCCCACCATGATGCTGTAGGCCTCTCCTGCGCCACTGCCGGCCTCTCTTTGCCCTTCTATGATGATTCCCTGCTGCATCAGTTCCTCCAGGATCTCTCTGGCCTTTGGACGGTTCTGTTCTGTGCCATTTTGCAGCAGCTGACCTGGAGCAGCAGACAGAACATAAACACATTTTAAGACACATGTTTTCTCTCTCCAGCCTGTGTGGAGCACATCCTCACTGTGCTGTGTTTCTTTGTTTCCCTCACTTTCTGTGACGCTCACTGATGTTAGAGGAGGAAGGTTACTGGGCACTGTGTCGGGTAAGTTGGGGATCTCTGTGTTCTCCATCACCACCCCGCTGTCCGCAGTGCCCTTCGACATAGCAGAGTCCCTACGACCGCTGATTTTACTTTTAGTTTCCTCCTGGCAGCACACACACACACACACATTATCACAATTTGACAGCATCCTGAATCCCAGACGTGACGTTGTCATGGTGACATCATCATTGTGTTGACATATTGTCATGAATACAGTAACTCAGCAACAACAACGATACACTACAAAGAGATTGAAGTAAATTTTGCCAATTTTTGCTGGTGTAAATGTAGAACCAGAGAAAATCTGTCACGCTTTCATTTCAGAGGACAGGTATAATTTATATTTAACTAAATCTAACACTAAATTCATTTGTAGTTTTTTTAATTCAGGTTAGTCTACAAACATTTTAAGGTTTATTATTATGTCAATGCCCGTTTTATTTATATATCACATTTATAAGGGCATTGCCCACCAAAGTGCTTAACATTAAAATACATGAAATAAACTCAAACTAATAAAATACATAAAAGAGACAAACTGCAGTAAAATACAATAAAACAAAGATACAATCATGAAGCATAAAATCCCCAAGAGCTGCCAATACTCAGGCAAAGGCCAAGATTATTAAGTATTAAATTGTTTCATTCAACTTATCCTTTTGTTAGTGACATGTTTTAAAACATAAATATTAGCACTATGATGTGATCATTTTAAGGGCCATTTATTCACATTTATGTTCCATCCTGTAATTTGATTGACTGATTTTATTGATAGTGTTGTATGAGTTAGCAGAAGTTTCTCACTTAGAGTTGCTAGTTTTGGTTAATAATGAATGAGAATCAGCAGCTAAATCATTGGTAGGATACAGTACGTAAATCTCTGTAACACGTCTCCACACACCGAGCCTACCTCCTGCACCTCCGCGCCTACCAGCGGCTCAACCGCCGTGTGCGTCGAGCTTAGGCATCCCATCTTCACCTCACAGCAGCGGTATGAAGTGAGCCCATAAAAAGTCCTCAAACATGCAGTTTAATCAGATTTCTTTCCTCGTGTCTGTTAACCGTGCAGCCCAGCATTCCCTCACTACTCGGACTGTTGTTTGTCTCCATGGACCCGCCGCGTTGCTAAGGGCGCCGTTGCCACAATAAATCTGACCCCGGTTAAAGAGGCGACACCCAAAAGAAGCTCATGGTGTCACTGAGGGCGCCACATGTCACACTAGTGGTCACATTGGTCCACCTTATCAGAGAGCCCTGCTTTTCTGTGTCCTGTCCCCCAGTCACAAAAACTGCTTTCCAATTTTAGTGCATTAAAAAAACCCTCCTAGCAGTAGGTGTCAAAGCTGCACCAGTGGCCTGTGCTAATGTAGGAGGGGGTGCAATCTGCAGATCTAAAACCAGACCTGCCAAATCATCAAATAATCGACTGAAGACAATCCGCCCAAAACTGCAGTGTAGTTCCTATAAACGGTGAGATCAGACTCTAGACCAGACCTGGGCAAAGTACGGCCAGCGGGCCACATCCGGCCCGCTTGCGTCTTCAATGCGGCCCGCGGACTCGTACACACAATAAAAAAAAGAAGGCATCAAAAGTCAGCTGTCAGCACGGCATTACCGGTAACGTCTTTCCAACCCTCCTTGTCTCCGCCAATGCGACTTTATAATATCGCTATCTTTCCATTCATTCAACTCCGCGCAACTCTCTCTCTCCTCCCGTCCGCGTTCACACACACGTACACACATAAGCGCGGATATGTTCACAGAGAAGACGACCAACGTTCTTGATAATGGAACATTAACTCAGCACAGACAGAGCTGGTAACGCAGCAAACATTATAGGTGATTTAAGGGGAAACGCGGTTGCGGTTGAGATAAACTACGTCATATGACAATAGTCACATATGAATAATAACATCAAAAGCTGTTTTATTAATCAGTTAGTTGCCTTTAGTAGTTCCATATATCTGATTATAGTATTTATGCTATTAATGTATTTATGTGGTTAAATCACATTATTTATTTTAACCTTTATTTTACCAGAAAATGTCATTTTACAAAACAAGAACAGGCTGATATATGAGGTCAGTGTTGACTTCATATAGTGAAATAGCTTCAGATGTTTTTGTATGTTTTTGTGGCCCTTTGCTTTTCTAATGGAAGTCTATGTGGCCCTCGCAAAAAAATAATTGCCCACCCCTGCTCTAGACCAACGAGCCATGTGTGACATCTCTTTTTTCATGTTTCAGTCGGTGGAAGAACAACACAATGTTCTTCTTAGTTTGACATTGGTAAAGTTATGAACAAAGATTTCTTTTAGGAATATAAAGCCGCTGCATTGAAGTTCATGGCCCAGCTGAACCACTTCTCAAAGAAGCTTCTGTAAGTTTCCCAGAACAAAGGAGGAACTTCAATATTAATGAAAGATTCACATGTTTATGTGATGCTCAGGATCAACATGAGTGTTATGTGTGTTTGTGTTTTTTAACCCTATAGGAGGGCAGCTTACATGTTCTGAAGACAGGAGCCCAGCGATGTGGGGGTTTCATCCAACTTAATTTGGTATATTGAAATGCAAAGGTTTATGTCCTTGTGTCCCGTTTGCGTTCAAAGAACAGATGACCTACCAGTGGATGTCATGGTCATGGTTTTCTGCAGAAAGTCTCGTTCGTTTTCTAACATGGCAACCTTCTCCTTTAGAGTTTTGATTTCTGTCAACAGGCTCTTGTTCGGACTTTTGCAACCCTCACCTCTCATTAAAGCTGGTTTCCAATGATGTGTGTCTGGGTGCGTACACACTGCCCATAGTTACTGACGGAGCCACTGCGTCACACCCCAGCTGATACATGACCGCACCAGGTGACTGCTGCTATGACCCATGTTGGTTGTCAGCGTTCCTTCCATTCCATTACAGCAGCATGAAAACAAGGTCCTGAGCAGCATAACAATAGATAAAGTAGAAATAAAGACTATGTACAGAGCAACCATAAGACATGCAGATATACAGATGAGAAATGTACAGAGATGTATTATGTCCTGTTATGATATCATGAAAAACTCTGAGTATTACACTGTAGGTGAGGATGTTATTGTCAACTATGCCTGTTGATATCAGACAAAAACTGAAAGAAAACTAGAAAGTGGTAAGTGCTCTTGTTTCAAATGTGATGTGCACTGTACCACTGAAGCTCGTCTGTGAAGTGTAGAGCCTCTGTGTGTATGTCACAGTGATGTTAACAGAAGTCAGATAGGTCTGTTAACACATATAAAAACAACATGCTGAACAACAGCATAGATGTGAAGGTGAATATATGTCCCCTCACATGTTCCTCAGTTAAAAGGGTCATTGCATTAGACGGGAATCGAACACGGGCCTCCCGCGTGGCAGGCGAGAATTCTACCACTGAACCACCAATGCTGTGAAAAGCTGACATCTAGTGGTGCCATCGCAGGTTGCAGCCTCCTCATACCAAAATCAATCCCTCCTCCACATAAAGTCAAAATTTATAAATTCGCCTCATTACATGAGCGGTTGTGTGTAATGACGCGGCTCACCGGCAGAGGGCGTGTGACGGAGCAACAAGCAGGAAACTACAGGGGAGAAGAGACACAAGCATCCACAGATCAGAACAGACACTCTCAGCTCTTCTCTCTGAGACCATGATGATACGTCACATATCATCACTGCACATGTTTTTGGCTGCACGTCTGGAAATGAGAGGAGACAGAACATTATCATACATGTTGCATAAGTAAAGTCACATGACATGCACCACTGTAAATAAAGGAAACCACATATTCTCAGACTCTTAGAACACAGAGCTGAAGGATGAATGTAAGACAGCAGTTTGTTGCTCTCTGACTTTTCTGCCAACAACAGTGAACATGGTCTGGACCAGGGTCCCTTTAGCCACCAGGCTCTCGATGGCCTCCACATCGTATCCTCCGGCAGCCAGAGCCTTCTGGAGGGCGGCTGCAGACACGCCGCTCCGCTCCTTGGAAGCGGCCACAGCTTTCACGATGAGCTCGCTGACGCTGGGGCCGGACTTGTTCGGCTTGGAGACCTTCTTCTTCTGCGCTTCGGCCAGAGCGGCGGCTGGAGCTGGAGCTTCTTCTGCCATGTTCAGTTCGTAGCTGCAACACAAGCACAGTCAGAGTGTAGTTATGATCAGCTGAGAGCGGGAGGCGGTCCTTGAACACACCATGAGAACCGCGGAGACTCAATCCAAGGCACCAGAGAAGTAATAAGCCTCAGTGCTGAGTTACAGCGAGACTCAACTGGTGAAAACACCGAATACGGCGCAATATGGCAGAGAAATTACCAGTGAGTCGGAAAAGCCACAACCAGAAAATGTCTTGATGCAGAAAGATGTGAGACAAGAGTGGTTATCGGTACGACTTCACCTGGCGACGACTGGCCGAGCAGAAGCGGCTACATGCTACTTCCAGACAGGTAGGTATTACTATTACTATAAACACATTACATTACTGTAATGTGTTTATAAGTACTTATGTGTTAAGTAAGTTTTACAGAAGATCAAAGGAAGACAGGTATACTGAATGTATTGAGAAGTGTGTAATTTCCCTACTTCTCATAGACTTTTGTAATTCATTTCCTCTGTTAGCTGTTGTCTGCTCTTTGGAGACAGCTCTGGTTGATATCAAGCTAAGGTTGTAAATCCAGATCTTGATTGAAAGAATGTGTTCATCCCCATGACCCCATTTTATGACCCACCCTTCCTGTGAGTTTGTCTTCCTGGTCACCTCCAGAGCAGCGTCTTCTGTCATAGACCTGCTGCTGTTTTCATTGTTCAGTTTACTGCTGCTCTCTTTATGCTGTAATTACTGTACATTGTGTAATTGTGATATTCTCTCCACAGCTCTGTGATCTTATGGCCAGACGCTGCACCAGACCAGTCTTCACCTGCCTGAGGACAGCACGTGATAATAATGATCACTGAGTTTGTTCATATATATGTAATGTATTTTATTTAAACCCAAATACAGTAAACTGTTGCCAACATATCTGGTTTTCATTATTTGTGCAGCTTTTTAAAATAAAAAAGACTGAATGTTTTCTGTAATAGACAACAATCACAGTTACAGTTGTTAAATGAACAGATATTTATTTTAATTTTTTTAATTTTAGATACTGTATTAATCCCAGAGGGAAATTGTGTCATACAATGACTAGCAAGGCGCGCCACAGGCTAGGGTGAAGTGTCTTGCCCAAGAACACACAACAGTGACTAGGGAGGAGTTGGGATCGAACCAACAACCTTCCGGAGGGCCCCAGTGTTACCTTCTTACCTAGGGCCCCTATAGTGTCAAGCAACGGCTCTGGCCGCTTCCAAGGAGCGGAGCGGCGTGTCTGCAGCCGCCCTCCAGAAGGCTCTGGCTGCCGGAGGATACGATGTGGAGAAGAACCCGCGTCAAGAGCCCAGAGCCCCCACTCAGAGAGCTCATCCTCACTGCCCGTTCAAACAGGACCTCTGTGATCATGCTGCTGCACACTGCACAGCTCCACCTGGTTCACTGGGGTTTGTTTTGTTAGTGTTAGTTCATGTGTTTACTTATATACTAAAGCAGTGATAAACCTATATATACTAAACATATAAAACTATAGAAACAATACATGAATATTTTCAAGAATGACTTTATTAATCCCTGTGGTTAAATTACATGATGAGTCTGATGGCGGACTGCAGGAGTCACCGCCTGTACCGTTCCTGGAGCAGCAGAGTTTTTTAGTGTGATCATTCCATAGGTCATCATGCTTTTACACATAATAAACCTATACTTATTAAAGCTATTTATAAATGATATTATGTATTTATTGTAAAACATTTATTATAGTTTCCTGTTAAATATTCCTCGGTGTCAGTTTGATATTACATCCTTGAACCAACCAATAAATAAATGTCCCTGAGACGGACCATTATTCATCTTGAAGAGTTCAACATGTGTATTATTACACTGCATCTTACAAAAGATAAAAGATGATATTTATTTCAGAGGAGACTGATTATTCTGTGCATCAGACAGAGTGATGAGCAGCAGAGGCAGAGGATGAGGAGCCGCTCTTTAGAGGACACTGAGGTGGCTCTTAAAGAGCCGCTGTGGTTTGAGGAGCAGCGGACACTTCAAGCTCTCTCTCCGTGGATGCAGCGGGCCAGCTGGATGTCTTTGGGCGTGATGGTGAGCCTCTTGGCGTGGATGGCGCACAGGTTGGTGTCCTCGAACAGGCCGACCAGGTGCTGGCCTCCTGCAGAGCCATGACAGCGGAGCTCTGGAAGTAGTCAGCTCCATGTTTGATTATTCTAGATGCTTTAAGGCTGTGAACCCCTCACTGCACACTTTAAACTCCGTTCTCTCTGTTTAAACACTGTCAGAGTTCAAACCTTCGTAGGAAATAAGTCCAGTATTACAGAATGAAACCAAAGATCAAACCTGTTTTCAGCAGCATTCTGCATTCTGGAGATGGACTGACACTGGTCTACGGACTATCCGGACCAGAACTCAATGAGCTGTAAGAGAAAAACAAGGTGAGAGGTGAACTGGTTATAGGAGGGACCACTGTAATGCAAACATGTGATTTGCTGATTCTGGTGTTTTTAGGTTTTGATTTAAATTCCACAAAATCATTTATTTGCATTCAATTATTTTTGATTGTAACCATATATAATTCATACTTCTGTCTGTGTTCTAAGAGTCTTAAAATATGTGGTTTCCTTTTTATTTACAGTGTGCATGTCATGTGACTTATGAACGTACAGTTTGTGCATATATATAAACAGTTTGATTTCCAGGTTGATGCAGCAACAGCTGCTGCTCTGACACCATTGTTCATGTCTTCCTCTCTCTGCACTGTGTTAACACACCTGAATGCTGCAGAGCATCTTCTTCTTTCCTGCTAAATAAATAATGGCCCTGTGGTCTGGTGGTGTCGGTTCACCTTGGACAGCGATGGACAGGAGGACAGGAAGGTCCGGCTGCTCTCAGCTGGGACCTGTGTGTGTCTGGGTGCACACACACCTGCAGTCTGCCCACAGTTACTGACGTAGCCACTCCGTCACACCCCAGCTGACACATGACCGCACCAGGTGGCTGCTGCTATGACAGATGGTGGTTGTCAGCATTCCTCGTTAGTATAGTGGATAGTATCTCCGCCTGTCACGCGGAAGACCGGGGTTCGATTCCCCGACGGGGAGAAAGACTTTTACCAGCAGATAGGATGATACTGACCCTGTACATTGCTGCTGCAATAGAAAACATTTCCCAGTTTGGGATAAATAAAATATTTGTTCTGTTCTGTTCTGTTCGTCTTGTGTCTTGTGAGCTTTAGATTATATTATTTCTTGGGCTCTATGCTCTAAGTGTCCAGTGTGACGGTATCATCATGGTCTCAGAGAGAAGAGCTGAGTGTGTCTGTTCTGATCTTTGTTGTGTCTCTTCTCCTCTGTAGTTTCTGCTTGTTGCTCCGTCACACGCCCTCTGCTGGTGAGCCGCGTCATTACACACAACCTCTGCTGCTGTCAGACTGTATAATAACCACTTCTGATAGGTGCAATATTCACACACCACAGTGTACAACACATTATTTATTTAGTTTCTGATGCACTATGTACAGTTTTCTTACAGACCACTTCTCCCTCCACTCACCTGTGCAATAACTGTTCATATGTAAACTGTTGATGATTCTATTCTATATTTTATTGGTAGTTTATTTTATCATATATATCTTTTCTTAACTTATCCTTTGCTGTCTGTACCTGCTGTTGCAAAAATGCAATTTCCCCATTGTGGGACTAATAAAGGTTTCTTAATCTTAATCTTAAGACTGTCTGGAGGACACACAGAGTGGACATGGGTCACAGAGTGCTGCTGCTGTTTGTGTCTCTGCAGCATGGGCAGCTGCTCCTGCTCCACTCGTCACCGGCTGATTGTTCACACCTGTGATCAGTCATCAGCCAATCCTGCTGCAGCTTCCATCTAGTATATGTGTCCAATGGAAGCTGAGCAACATGTCAGCTACACACATAGAAACACTACACATAGTTTGTCATATAAATAACATGGATTGAATCATGTTGTACAGTCAATGGAAACAAAAAGCACTGAGAGTGGTGCTGGTAGTGCAGCAGTGGATGGAGGCTGAAGTGCTGCCACCTAGTGTCAATATTTGGTATTAACTCTGACTACATATTCCACCTTTAACTCTCTGCCATATATACTGTGCCATGTGTGAAGTGATAATAAAATGTGAATGTGAATTTATTGTAAAAAACTTTACTTATTATCCCTGTTATAAGTGAGCAGTGTGTGTGTGTGTTTGATGGAGTGTGTAATGTCTGCTCAGTGTTACTGATGCTGCTGTGTGTGATCTGAAAACTGATCAAACTGTGATGTGTCTGATGCTGACAGAAGAATCAGAGGTCAGACAGTCGGATCCTCCTCTGTGACACCTTTAACATCATATCAGAAATCTCTGTCTGCTTCTGGTACATGCAGCTGATCACCAGCAGGGGGCTCACTGCTTTGCTGTCACTCAGGGGGCCTGTTCTGTCTGCCACTGGGATATGATGAGGTGAACTTCAGAGTTTGAATGGATTTCATTTGTCATGTGTTTATGATCATTTTATGAATCAGTTCAAATAAAGGAGACTCACTGAAGTCACAGTTTAGTGTTTTAATACTTATACACACTTATTTTGAAGCTGCTATCAACTTGATGAGTCTTCCTGTTGAAGCACGAGGCAGGACGTGTGTCAGAACATCCATGAACTGAGTAGATTAAGAGGAAAAGCTGATGTGTCACAGCTGCTGGTTGTGTTCTTTCAGTGTCTCCATCTTGATGAAATGAGGCGTTTTACTTCCTCCAAGTAGAGTGGACCTGGCTCACAGAGTGCTGCTGCTGTTTCTGGCTCTCTGAGAGCACCATGTTAAACAGCAGGCTCTGAATAGTGACGTCATGATGTCACAGTCACATCAGTCTAATCTCCCAATCTGAGAGAGAGCTGTCATCAACAGCAGGAAGTGCAGGAAGTTCATGGTGTGCAGGCCTCTGATGTGTGGAGGCTGTCGGCTTGTAGCAGCCAACAAGAAGGGAGTTTGTAAAAGTTCTCTGTAACTTTAAATGTGAGGATTCAGAAAGAACTTAGATCAGATATGTGCAGCACTTGTGCAACAGATACTCCAACAGTGACAGCTCTTCTGAAGAAAGCCTGAGGAGCTGAGACCTGGATGAGACACTGATACAGCTTTGCTCTGCTGACAGGAAGGATGAAGGGACAGGCTGACCACACACACACACACACACACACACACACACACACACACACAGACACACACACACACACACTGACACACACACACAAGGGTTTTTATGGTTTAGATGGACAATTTCTCGAAACAGGCCTGAAGGTGGTTTAGATGGGCTACCCTTTCCCATGGTCCTAGAGCTATGGGAGTTGGCTTAGGTTACTCTAAAAAAATTTAAAAAAATTTGGGTCACTTCAGAGTTCAGATACACGCAACAGAACTCTATACACATGACCCTGCTCCAACTGTGGTTTGAGCAGACATTTCACTTTTTGATAAATCTGTGGTTTATGAGAACAAGAAAATGCATTATCTGGACTATGACGTCACTTTTAAATTAACATGGATTAACATAAATACACACCTGACAACACAGGATTAAATGGACAGGTTGTTTAATTAGTTTGGTTGCCTAGCAACCAAACCTATTGGTATTCTACGTGCTATTGCACAAATCCAAAACTAAAAATAATAAACATATAAACAGAAAGAGGTGCATAAAAATGAATGCACTTACATTTTCCTTCTTGCTAATATATTTTAACAGGAACATTCTACAAAATAAATATGGGAGGTTTCAATATAAAGATAACTTAACTAACACAACCGTGTACTCTTCTTTGCACAGAATTTAAATTCAATTTGATTATAAGTGCATTTACATTAATCAAATGTAAAAAAAAGCATGTCACACATGCATACAAAACAAACTTTAACTCTAATAACTTTATATTAAATCTGTTACTATAACGTAGTTACTCTCCCATATTAGTAACTGATTGCTTTTAGAAACTTGGTTTCTATGTGCAAATCTGTGGATTTACATACATTACATTTCCTTCTGTGACTGTCTTTTTGCAGTTACTCCTCGGTTTCTAACAAAGTCCCTGATATTTTGCACTGTTCTCTGTGCTAAAACAGACCCTTCAGCCATCTTGCAGTGAGTGCATTCAGTTTTGGTTGCCAGTTGTCCTTTAGATATGTGATCTTTAAAATGTCGCATTACTGCGTTGACCTCAGCCTTGGACCATGGTTTCTTTGGTGCTCTTCTTACTTCATTATCTGGACAAGCATCTTGTAGAAAAACAGAAGACACAGACACAAACAAGTGTGTTAATACATTTACCTATTGCCACAGATTCCTGTTTACTTATTCCTAGGATTAAATCATTTTTTTACCAATTCATCATAATTTCACCACTGAGACGAAGTTTCACATAAGCTGCAGCTGAAAAATAATGAAAATACTCTTTATGTAGTAGAGTGCAATGTTTAAAATTAAATATTAAAATTATTTTGCCAGAGGTATCAAGTTACAATTAAAGTAGAAGAGTATAAGTAGTAGAAGTGTCACTAAAAATCAGTCTGATGGCCACTTTCAGGAAAGACCTCCTGTGGCGTTCTGTGCTGCTCTTGGGTAGTCCCAGTGCTGTTCATGCAGCGTGGCATGAAGGGGGTGATGCGTGTTGTTCTCCTCTGTCACATCCACCACAGACTCCAGCTGAAACTCCCAGGAGGAAAATCTGCTTGTGGGTTAAACCACCTGATTTCAAACATACCCGGAACCCATCAGAAGGTGCTAACTACTAGCACTGCTAGGTGCAATCAATAGTGCAGCTACTATTGCATCATAATAGTAGGGGTAACACTGACGTGTCAGCCCTCCTTGTGTGAAGACAATACTACGTTAAGACGTGCATGTCTACTTGGGGCCTCTGTAGCCCAGTCTTGCCGCACCTAACTCAACATGCAACCCAGCTCCTGATCCAGACCTCGCCTCTCTTACCTACTGCAATGCCCTCCTAATAGGTGTTCCAGCCGGTGCTTCTGCTTCAGTATGCAGCTGCACGTCTGATTTTCAACCAGCCAAAAAGAGCATCACACTTCTGTTCAATGAGCTACACTGCTTACATCAAATTCAAAGCACCAGTGTTGCACTCTTAGTAAGGTTTTTGATTGTGTTTGTTTTCATTTGAATGTTAATCCTCTTCTTTTAAGTTGCTTTAGACAAAGGCATCTGCTAAATGCATACATGTAATGTAAATGTAATGATCTAAACTTCTAAAATACACAACACTATATAGTTATCTATTTTATTCTTTTGAATTTGATTTGTGTCTTTATATCAACTTTTTGAAATGTGTTTTCCATCGTCTCCATGAATTTGTTTACGCCTTATGTAACATTGCTCTGCAACTAAACTTGCCTTACCTTCAGATACAGAGACAGTCTCATTTACCGTGGATGTCACTGTTGACACAGCTTCTGCTGAACACATATGGAAAAAAGTTTTTGTCGTGGTAAAATACATTTCATCATCAGAAACACAAGTATAGTGTAAGGCAACTTACCAAAACCTCCCGTGTCATGGAGCGGCTCTGTGACTGTAGACTCTGAAGCAGCATCAACAGGTTCACGAGTTTCACACTCCGTTGCCGTTGTGAATTCCGTTCCACTATCATTGGACTCATTCTCATTCATCATCACTAAACACAATTTCCTCTGGGACATGGTGTGAATAAAGGTCAAATGAAGACAGTGTACACATGCACTGTGTTCAGACTAAATAATCTCTCAAGATATACATACCCTCAAGTTCAATCTCATCCAATGATTTTCCCTGCATTCTGGAAAGATGTCCTTTCTCCATTGAGAGAAGTAGTTTGAGGGTGGCCTCAAACTACTTCTCTCACAGCCTCCTCCAGGTTTTGTATTGAGAATTCCGAGCGCAGACACACCAACAAGCGACCAACTTCCCTGAGCTTCTGTCTCATGTATTCACTCTTTGTAGCATCTTGCCCATGTCTGTTGTAAAGGGACTGGGCAAACTGAACAATAGGTCATAGGTCATTTCGCACAACCGAAGCAACCTCATCCTGTTTCATGGCTGTCAGGAGCTTCCACACACCACCTGGAATCCGGTGACTGGATGCAGTCTGTAGAGCAGCAGCCAAACCCAGCACTCTGGTTCTTCCAGGTTCCTTTTCAGTATCTTAGTAGTAGTTTTAGGTTTTCTCTTAACTTTCAATGGTCCATCTTGTAAAACTGCAACGTTATGTCTAAAATTTCCCTTATTTCTCATTTTCTCTAATAGTGTTTTCCGCTCTTGTGAGTGCTCAGGTAGGGAAAAAACATACAAACATACAACTTCAGCGTGCGTTTTATGTGTTCTCAGGTGGCGAGAAATTTTGCTTTGTGGCTTACCACAAATGTAACAGTAATTTTTTATGGTCATAGTCAATTGACTTGAGTTGTGATTGAGAAGCTGTGCTTCATCCTTTGGCTTTTTCTTTGATGCCTTTTTGGTGGATGTACCTAAATGTGATTTTTTAGCAGCACTGGGAATCACATGGTCTTTAAGAGGTGGTGGAGCCTTGGATTGGCTAGGCCAAACTTGGATGTCTGCATCTGATCCATGAGATGTTCCTTCAGCCATAACAGTTTTTTCTGTAACCTCTCTACCGCTAGACATCGAGGGTATGCTTGTATCTGAATCATTATCATTTTGTGACTCCGAGTCTGGTATGTACTCCTCATCAGACAGGCTGTGATCAAAATCTGATAGGTTACCCACTTCTGAATTGTCCTCATCTGACACCAGATTGTCCACAGAACATATAGAAGACTGTGGCTCCTGAAAGAATGAGAAACAAATTAAATAATTGGAAACAGCAAGAGATGTTAGATATTCAAGAAACCTTATATAGGGACTCACCTGTGAATGGTGCTGGAGGTCATCTGTAATTCGCTCAAGGCATTTTTTATGCCAGACGCCCAAACAAACTGTAACACATTTTAAAAGTTTTAATTTTATGGGTAAATTAAAAATGTCTTGTGTCATAGCAATGATTTACACAGAAACAATAGAAATGTTGTTTTAATTTTAATAGAGCGAATAAAAAGAATCAAAAGACAAGAATCGGGACAACCTTTAGCATAGTACCCACTTTTGTTGCCAGCTGTTTATATTTTTTAATTAAATTTTAATTTAATTAAATTATTTTAATGGCTGTATGTGGAGTTATTTTTAGTAAATCTATACTGTTATACAAGCTGTACAATGACTCCTTTAAGTTGTATCAAAGTTTTGTTTCTATAGTATTATCCCATGAAAAGATACAACAGATACAACAAAAATATGAGGGGTGGGCTCACCTTTGTGAGATACTGTAAATGAGAATGCATACACCAAAGGATCAGTTTATTACATGCAACTAGATAAAAATACATGTAGTGTACCATAAAAATGCCACAATAAATCCTCCATCCTGAAGGTTCAGTGTTTCAATAGTTTTAAATGTGGAGGCTTTATTTCTTGGTGGTGTTGAACTACATACAACACCACATTTAGACTTTATTTAATATAATTAAATTGACAAAAATGATTATTGCATGTGTCAGTAGGCTATGACAGAACACGACACAACAAACAACATATCTGACAATTGGCATCCAGTTGCATCAGTTTGTATGCACAAACGTTAGAAGGATTTATTTTTGGACTGTTGTATTAGACACCTTCCCTTTCAGGTGCACCTATGTTTTAGGTAGATGTAAGGAGTGCACGTCCACCTACGGCCCTGTACTACACCACTGTACTAAATACTGCAGCTTACCTTTGCACTTATATCCAAGCCACTTCAAGGAGGATACAGGTCCCACACACTGGATGCACTTGTCCAAGGATGATACTGTTGTGCACACAAGCTGATGCTTCTGAAAATGTATGGTAATATTTAATAATGTGAAAAGTCACATACTGATAGCTAGAAAACCATATAAACGTAACCTAATATTAACATGGCATACAATATACTGTACCTTTTTATTGCAGACAACTGGATCCATTTCATTAGAACCGATGAACTGTTTCGTGCCATTTTCAGTGGTTCCCTAAAACAGTAAAAAAGAGCCAACGGTTAAAAACTACATCTGCATTGATATCCGTTTTCTCATGTTAGGTTTTGTTAATACCAAAATTGAGGAAGAAACGTAGTGTAAAGAAATACTTGCTTTACAACCTTTATAGTTTTTTAGACATACAGTTTTTTAGACACATTATACTAAACCAGATAAAATTCAGCTTGTCCAAGAACTTCTAAAAACAAACTGATGACACTATCAACCGCACCTTGAGGATTGGTGGTTTACTGCTTAATACACACACACATTCAGATCCTATGCCAACTTTCACTTTCAGGAGAGAGTACTTACAAAACACATTTCACATTCAGGTGACTACATACACACATACCTACATTACTTGTTGGTGGACTTACGCATTGCCACACGCAAAGAATGAAGTGCTAAATTTTATGTACCGTTTCATTCTGGCTGTGTGGACCAAGCAGTGGACTTGTCAAGTTCCTGCCTTCATCCATCTCAGCCTGGTTGCCCTCGGCCATCTCCTGTAACAAATACATCATGGAGGAAATTAGTAATGGATATACATCCACAAAGAATGTACTTTGCCACACGCAAAGTAATGAAGGCCTACATTTCATTTACCGTTTCATTCTGGCTGAGTGGACCAAGTTCTGGACTTTCAGACTCTGGTTGTTTTCATTCACAGACTGTAGCAGATTCAGCATGGACAAACAATACAAATTAACATACTCACATACTGGAAATGTACCATCCCATAGGATATTTGAGGTTGTAGAATGTCTTATCACCTTTGATGATTCAAATTCCAAGTTGTGGAAGGAGAATTTCCCAACTTAAAACTGTGCATGTTTGTGGTAGCATCAGTAACAAAGAGCTTGCTGTGAGGGTTACAGTGCTAACCACTGCTGCCCCCTCACTAGATGTAATTAAACACTTCAGTTTTGCAATATACCTGTGGTAGCACAGTACTTTTCTTACCTTATCAAAGCTTCTGAGAGGACCAGCTGATGTAGCTCTAACCTTTTTTTGGCACCGTCTTGTTGGCACCTTGGAAGCACGTGTAGAAGGCTCTGATGAGGATGATGACACAGCGTGCTGCTCCTCCATCGAACTTTCTGCAGATTCCTGAAGAGTTTAACAACAATCATCAGACGAATGACAACATAGTCAGTCTCTTTCACACTGTATGTAGTATGTATTTTAATACATTAATGTCTAACATACATGAATGTTGTAAACAAGCACATTCAAACTAAAGCTACAAGGACAATATACATTGTTCCATAGTTAGACCATAACCACTATCAGAACTATCAGTTTCACAAAACGTTTATACCACTTTGGATCTCCATGGCCAGTCTGAGTTGCCATAATTATAGGTGAGCTCTTCTCCTGGACTTATGTCTCGGGTTGCAAACAAACACAAGCGTGGCTTCCCTTGCAGGGTCAAGCACTTCATCTTGGCGTTTGGGTTTATGTGGTTGTCATTTATTAGTCTTCCAAATGACCCATCCTCTTTGGCTGCATCAACACTACAAAACCACAACAATAATTTATAATTAGGCAGCTCTTAGTTGGTCTAATATAAATTAACATTTTAATACTTGAAGATTCTATTATTTAAGTTCAAAAACGTCTTTGATTTAATACCTTTTTTTATATATATATATATATTATACCTTCATTATATATATTTATACCTTCATTCCAGAGGCTTAGATCCTTAATTTAATATTATTTCTGTGTTCACTAAACCAAAAGCAATGTGTCATTTAGTTTTGATTAGACAAAGCGAAATATAATACACACCACCAGAGTTTTCCATCAAAATGGAACTCAAACATGAACACCAGCTTGTCATGGTAAAGTCTCTGTCTTCTTTCACATTCTTGCTTGCTTATGAGTTCACCTCGATATTCCAACAGAAAGTCTCCTTTTTCAAATGGAGCCGTGGTGAAGATGCCACGACCTAATTAATACACATAACAAATAGATGACAAAAAGTAAGCTGATGTATTTAATCATAATTAAATCAAGGGATTCAACTTACCTTTGAAGGCATTGATGAATTTGATGTCAAATCCTACTTTGTCCCTTTCAGCACTAGCATTAAACTGTGCATCCTGCTTTGGATCGAGCCGTCTTCGTCTTCGCCTTCTGTCTGATATGTGTCAAAAACCTGCAAAACAAAAAATAAATCAGGATTGTGTTCATTGCATGACAAGCATGAGCAACACACAGTAATCTATAAGTAATCTAGTAAAAAGACAAACAGAAGCAGGATGCTGTGCTCATAACTGCATCTTAAATGTTAAATGCTACTAAATGTATGAACCATCTCAGCCAGAAATAGGGTGGGGCGGCATTAAGGTATACGGCGGGGCACACAGGTAGCGACGGTATCATTTTTAATACCGGCAATAAAAAAGTGTAAAAAGAGGGTTTTTATTACCATGCGTAACTTCTAACATAAAGACTGCACAATGCTGCGCTCTTAACATGGTAAAATTACAAAAACAAACAGAAACACATCGGGACGGGCTCAGCAGTTTAATACCGCGGTCCGTTCGCTATATGCGTTTTTAAATGGCCTCAATAAAAACTATATTAAGTGAAAAAGATCGCTTGTCATGTTTCAGGCAGTTTAAAATGCACTTTACCTGCCGTGAAGTGTCGGCTGCAGCAGCTGAATTAAAATGAGACGTGCGCGGTGTCTCTGCAACTTGCAATGCGTATATGCGACTTAATGTTACGATATATTTGATGATATTTTAATCTTAAATTAAACTACACTGCAAAGAAAACCTGGATTGTCAAGCAGCTGCTTTACCTGTCCGCCTCTCTGCCGAGCATGACGCAATGGCTGCGTTTAAATGTCCTCCCTGAGAACTAAGCACCGAGCCCGCGCGGACTAACGCCGTTTATCCAGCCGCTCCTAACGTAGCCGAGCTCCGGTACGCAACCAAAACACACAGCGGTGGCCTCACTCCATCCATTAGGCCACGTGGTCTAGTGTGTTTGTCACATAAACTTTTGTCAGAATGTTATTGGCATAGTGTTTATGATAAGAGTTTTTGTTGGTGCAGTAGCCAGCGCAAACACATAGACATATTCTGACTAACATGGGCACTGTAGATGTCTTTGTAAACAATAAATGGACAATATTTAACTTGTTTCTGAGCCTCTCTATCTTCAGTTAGCATAGCTTTCAATGGACTTTGATTACTGTAGTGTGGTGCAGTATAATATAGTATTACTATGTCATAGCACTGTGTTGGTTTTCAAAATCCTTTGATAATATAATCGTTATAATAATAATAATAATAATAATTTTGGGTGGTTAAAACTGTTGATCTCTTAATTTAACTAGAATGGCAGTTCCTGAAGAAACTGTGATTGCAGAGCTGTTAGCAGTGTAACAGATATCAGCTATTACAGGCGACCATTTCACACCTGAACGCTGTGCTGTTGAAGTCATATCAGGTATTTCACAGAAGCATTTGAAAAACAGGATGGATTTATGCTGAGTAATACATATGTTTTCACTATAGCGCCCCCCAGAGGCCAAACCATGAAGTTTCAGCTGTATAGCATGGCTACTTTCTGAGTTGTACATTTGTAATTACTATGTTGTCAGATTGTCCCAAAGTCACAGCAAGGGTGTCATCACATTTAGACACTTTAGTTTTGAAAGCATGTTTGTAGCTTTACAGCTGTAGGAGGAGCGTTCTGTCATCATTACGTTTTTTTTCCTGTTTCTTTAAGTAGAATAACATTGATGTGATGCAGTCAGTTGGAACAGTCTGGACAGGTTTGACTGAATGTTTTATAGCGTCCTCTGTAGTAAACAGGGACTGATCGCTGCATTCACTCGCTTAAAATTGTAACCCGGGTGAAAAACTCCAGCTACTGCTCCCATATATTGTATTGTGGGCCATGTTGTATTTCTACGTAATGACGTCCGACTCAGACCAATCGCATCACTGTAACCTGGCAGTGCCAGTCTAGATGCGAGTGGGACACGAGTAGGAAAAGTTTGCTGTAATTCATGTTGTCCTCTCTTCAAATTAAATGTACTGAATGTTGATCTATAGGAGCCAACTACCAAAGTCTTTATGTGTCGAGTGGATCATCTGAATTGATCTTAAACTACAGAACTGGTGAGTCTCATTACTGTTAGCTCAGCTGCTCATTCATTCCCATTGGGTAAGTTAGCCTAGTCGCTTCCATTGGTTTATATGGAGCGGTCAGCACAGGATATTAAGAATTAAGAAACCTTTATTAGTCCCACAATGGGGAAATTGCATTTTTGCAACAGCAGATACAGACAGCAAAGGATAAGTTAAGAAAAGATATATATGATAAAATAAACTACCAATAAAATATAGAATAGAATCATCAACAGTTTACATATGAACAGTTATTGCACAGGTGAGTGGAGGGAGAAGTGGTCTGTAAGAAAACTGTACATAGTGCATCAGAAACTAAATAAATAATGTGTTGTACACTGTGGTGTGTGAATATTGCTCCTATCAGAAGTGGTTATTATACAGTCTGACAGCAGCAGGAAGGAAAGACCTTCTGTATCTCTCCTTCACACACCGAGGGTGGAGCAGTCTGCCACTGAAGCTGCTCTGCAGAGCTGACAGGGCGTCCTGCAGGACTCATTGTCCAGCATCAGAATCAGAATCAGAATCAGAATGACTTTATTTGTCCCCGAGGGGAAATTCTTTTTTGTTACAGACATTAGAAATTAAAGATACATTGAAATATATAATAAATATCTAAATACCTAGATAGCATTTAAATCCCTGAGTTGTATCTAAAGAACATATTCACTACTGTATAAAACCTTTCCATAGTAAAGAGCAGGACATGAATGCACCAGTATGAATGTACAGTGTCTGAGTGACACTTCTACTCTTATACTCTGTACTTAACTGCATTTAATGTACCTTGATACCTCTGGCACAGGAATTTCCTTGGGATTAATAAAGTCTTATCTTGTCTTATCTTACAGTTCAGAGTTCAGTAGTTTGATTGAGACAGGCAGGAATGACTTCCTGTGTCTCAGTGGTGCATCATGGGAGTCAGTTTTGTCAGGACCCTCCTGTCACCCACCTCCTGCACTGAGTCCAGAAAAAAGCCAGGTCTCTCTGACTATCCTTAACTGTGCTACATTGAATCAATGTGAGAGGTCTGTAAAGTATTTCTGTCTGACCTTTAATGTTTGATCATGTTTGATATTGCTACACTAGCAGAATTGATATTATAATATAGCAAACATTTATTTCCCAGTTTGACTAATAGAATATCTATATTTGTATGTATATATTATATATACACTGAAGAAAATGGAAACACTGTGAATCTACAGAAACAATACTAGTATATCCAACACAAATCATTCATATTTCCTCTGTTAACATAACACACAAGTAATCTCCATGTATTTGCACACATTGTTGAATGTGCTAGATTCTCTTGTGTTGACTGAAAGTGACTCAATTAAATAAGAAACGTGATGTATTTAAGTTTCCTCACACCCGGAAATGGAATGTATTCAAAAACTGCGCCTGAAACAAAACAGCTGTTATTGGGTAATAAAAGAAGAAGAAGCCCTAATTTCAGCAGCAGCAACAGAGGAAGCCTTTCTGTCAAGAAGATTCAGCAGTCTCCTGTCAAAGACCTAATTAGTGAAACAGTAAGTTTATTAACATTGACAATGATATACGCGACATTTGAACTGTATGTAATGCAACAGTCCGGCATTTATCACGTTCCTGTTTATATAGATTCCAGACTTTTTAGCGTGCTAATCCTTGCTAACAGGCTCACAACCTCTTGCTAGCTACCATATGCTGGGGGTCATGTCGAGTTTACCTGAGACTTCAACAGAGGTTTACTGTATGTGTATAGTTAGTCTGGGTATGGAATTTGTCTCTTCAAAAACTACGCGAGCAAATTGATGTGTAGCTGCTTCTGAGTATATTGAATTTAAAACACTTTAGCATGCTCTCTCTCTCTCTCTCTCTCTGTTTCTCTCTCTCTCTCTCTGTTTCTCTCTCTCTCTCTCTCTGTTTCTCTCTCTCTCTCTCTGTTCTCTCTCTCTCTCTCTCTGTTTCTTTCTCTCTCTCTCTCTGTTTCTCTCTCTCTCTCTCTCTGTCTCTCTCTCTCCCTCTCTCTCTCTGTTTCTCTCTCTCTCTCTCTCTGTTTCTCTCTCTCTCCCTCTCTCTGTTTCTCTCTCTCTCTCTCTTTCTCTCTCTGTTTCTCTCTCTCTCTCTGTTTCTCTCTCTCTCTCTCTCTGTCTCTCTCTCTCCCTCTCTCTCTCTGTTTCTCTCTCTCTCTCTCTCTGTTTCTCTCTCTCTCCCTCTCTCTGTTTCTCTCTCTCTCTCTCTTTCTCTCTCTGTTTCTCTCTCTCTCTCTGTTTCTCTCTCTCTCTCTCTCTCTCTCTCTCTGTTTCTCTCTCTCTCTCTCTCTCTCTCTCTCTCTGCCAAATACACTGGATGACAGCGTCACTCCGGTGCGTCGTAGCGTATAAAGTGCTTAATGTCCGGCCGTCAGATTTAATATGTCCCGCGGCTTCTGTCTTAAAATGTGTCAAATCAACAGGTAGTTCTTATTTTTTTAACTCATTGCGTGACGTTTACGGGATGTTCTGAGCAGACCACGGTCAGCTCGCTGTCTGCGTCGCCACGGTGCGTCACAGCGCTGCAGGGCCTGGACGTTACAGCAACACAGAGAGCTGTGAAGCTGCTCAACACCGGTTCAACACTTCGACACAATTCACCACAAGACTAAACATGCTCATGTATAGAACCTGCTCTCAGAGAGAGTCCGTGTTGTACGAGTGCAGTTCTCTGCCTTCTCACTGGAGGCACTCGCGGTACCAGTCCTCTGGTGCCATCTCTGCTGTCAGTTTCTATGTGTTTCTGTCCACATGGTGGCGTTTGTAAAATTCACTGCAGCTGTCTGCAGCGGCCCGATGCCCATACACACACGCAAACACATGCTCACACAAACACACATGCTGACACACACACACATACAGATGAGCCCACTCCCAGCAGCATGTAGAGAGTGCGTGTTGTTTGGCTCTGTTGCTCATGACATGCTGGGTTGACTTAACTCCATTAACTATGCTCAGATAAGCTATTGTAATAGGCCTACCACTACTCATAATAATAATAATATCAACATTATTATTATAATTTGTTATGGTGACAGGCCTAATTACACTATGTTAAACGTGATGTTTTATATGTTGCTCTTTTTATTTTGATGTGTTTCAATTATGGACATGTGGCAAACTCAGTGGTGTTTGTGTATTCTTATAGGTCCTCGTCCTATTTCCTATTGACACATACATAGAGACTTGTAATGGTAAGTGCTGTTATATTGCCTTCTGAGTTGCTGTTAACATTCCTTATTGTGACATTTTTGTTTAGTCTTTGTGTATATTACTTTTCACAGATCAACGCTGACTTTAAAAGAATCACCACCATCCCACTACAGTCCAAGTTTATGTCTCAGCTGGACATCTATTCTGACAAACTGACAAATGTCTTTCAAAAAAGAGGCGGTCAACTCGGACAAAGGCTCAAAACAGTAGTTGCAAAAATGGCTGAGGTAAGTGATACATATTTCAGACTGTAGTTTGTATGTCTGTCTAATTTTGACAATGGTGTATGGACTTTTGGAGAGGTCATGGAAAGTTTAGAATATCTTAGATTATGAATATTTTTGGCAGGAACTTTGTGACAAGTGAGCAGCCTCGAGACTTAAATTTGAGAATTGTGCACCAATTTTATGATTGATTTACATTGTGCTTATAATTGTGTAGTACTAATGTAGCGCCTCTCTAGCTTAACAGATTAACATGAGAGGTGGCTAACCTGAGTTCTTTAATTAACTTCTTTAAATGTACCTTATGTGTATTTTTTATTTTATTTTAACTCTCTCTCTCTACAGAGCAATACAAACCAGCAACAGAAAATAGGAATTATTACCCTTTCACTTAGCAGTTTATCAGGTAATTAACGCTTTACTTTCCCTTCAAAATAAATAAAAGTGTTACCTGACTATAATAAACACCCAAAATGCACAATAACAACACTGGGTTTACTGAAAAAATAAAAAATGTTTACTCTCAATATATAATTTCAAACCATAAACACTCTTAACCAAACAGCAAACGAAAAAATGTCAGCAGATAACAAAACACTCCAGTAGACAGTAATTAAGGGCCCAAATAAACAACCTTATTCTTTATAAGCTGGCAATGGTCAATAGTCATAAAAACCAAAACAAACGTTGCTGGCCAGGCCGTCGCTCTGTGCGTTGTAGCCGAAAACAAATGGCTCCTTCGCCCGCAGGCAAAATAAATAAAGTCAAGGTACCTGTACGCTGAGCTCACACACGTGTGCAGTCCAAACTCTGTCCCAACAGCAGAAGAGGAAACAGAAGACCCACACCAGCCACACCTTCTCCTCACTCGGTACAGCTTTGCAGAATGTTTGGTCCTGTTCTTCACGTCTAGGCTCCGCACCGACTCCGCCACTTGCGCTCGCGGACCGCCAGCCTCCCAGCCAAGTCCCAGCACGAGAGTTAGCTACTGATTTAGCAGCTAACTAATTAGCCTCGATCTCTGTCGAATATTCCACCCGAACGGGAAAAACTCTAACACTGTCCAGTCTTCAGAAAGAGTCCGTGTTGAACACTTTCACCCGAATGGTGCTAGAGTCTATCAAAATCCATTAAACAGTCCAACTATCTCCATTGCTCCTCACACGCTCTTTACTCGCCATTCTCCATCTTGTTCCTTCTTCTTCTCTCTAACTTCAACTTCAACCCCTCCCACTCTCCTTTGACCTCACACGTGATTCACTCACGTACAATGTTTATATATATAAAAAATAAAACACAATCCCCTGTGTCACACATTTTACAGGCCACTTCCAACATAAATAATATACATGCCAGCATAACAATAAATGCAATAAACAGTAAAATAAAACTATCAAAAAGAAAACACAACATCCTTATTGGCTAATGAATTTATCCCTTTAGTTTAATCTACTGTATATCAACTCATGGACAAATTATATCCCAACCGGGTTACACCCTCCCCCTTTTAAATGTCTGAGTGTCCTCATCAGACACAAATATATGGAGTATGAGCATAATAACTAAGTCTCTAGTGCGTTCCAATTTTTATGACAATACCCCGGTGCGCTATGGTTAAAGGTCTGTCACTTGATTTACCCATCTCATCGTATGAGAGTCTAATAACAGGCTTAATGGCTCTTTTCGGTCTAGGCTCAGCTCTAGCCTCTAGTCCATCTTCCGGAATCTCATCGAAAATGTCAGCTCTACCAGATCCCTTGGGTTCATTATCAGAGCAACCTTCCTCCTCCTCCCAATCTGAGATTTCATCCATAGTCACTTCAGGATCTCTGTCATGCTCTTGTTCATAACCAGGTGTTGTTTCAGGGCCATGACTATGCTCTGGTTCAGAGTCAGGTTCCACATCCATCGCTGGCTGATCAGTTTTTACCACATTATGGGTGGACTTTGCCTGGCTATCTCTGTGAGTAACAAAATACTCCATGTCAGAGGACGAGTCAGAGAACTCCTGAAACCTTTGTGTCTCTGGAACCACTTCCCTTGGTTTCCTTTTTTGACTATCAGCTCTGGTCTTGGGCTTGGCTGGCGTGCTTTCTTCTTGCTGGATCGGTGACATTCGCACAAACTGCCCAATAGGAAGAAGGTGGTCTCTATGAATGGTTTTGGTCCCTGATCTCCCATCCTCCCGTTTTATTTTGAACATCGGCAAGTTTGGCATTTTCCCAATGACAACATAAGGTTCAGGGATCCACTTACTCTCCAGCTTGTGCTTGCCTCTCAAACCAAGGTTCCAGAGCAGAACCCCGGTTCCCCAATCTCCATAGATTGAAAGGTTACCCTACGATCATACAGCCTCTTGTTTCTTTGGTGCCTTTTGTCTGCGGCATCAGATGCTAGCTTATAAGCTTGCTTCAAGTCCTCTTTTAGCTTGTTGACATAGCGGGTGTGACACACATCTTCTGTACCATCAGGGGATGTTCCAAAACATATGTCAACCGGGAGTTTCGGTTCTCGCCCAAACATCAGATGATAGGGGGAATAGCCAGTGGCATCGCATCTCGTGCTGTTGTATGCATGAACCAGATACGATACATGCTGGCTCCAACTACGTTTCTTTTCCCTACCCAGTGTACCAAGCATGGGAATCAAAGTTCTGTTGAACCTCTCTGGTTGTGGATCCCCTTGTGGATGATAGGGTGTGGTACGTGACTTGCGTATCCCCATCAGATTCAGCAGTTCTCGGATCAGCTGGCTCTCGAAATCCCTTCCTTGATCAGAATGAATGGAAGTCCATAATGGACAAAATATTTTTCCATTAGGACCTTTGCCACAACCTGTGCTTTCTGACTTTTGGTGGGGAAAGCCTGAGCATATCTAGTAAAATGATCAGTGACCACTAAGACTTGTGCCTTTAGAGTCTGGCTCCATTGAAAGAAAATCCATGCACACCAAATCCATAGGCCCACAGCTTGTGATCTGGTGTAATGGAGCAGCTCTCTGAGGGAGAGTCTTGTGGGTAACACACTCCCCACAGTTTCTGATATACTGTTCTACATCTACAGACATCTTTGGCCAAAAGAATCGGCTGCGGAGCAGGTCGACAGTTCTTTCCTGTCCAAGGTGCCCCAAGTCATCATGCATCGCCCGCATAACCATTTCTCGGAACTCACTAGGAAGAAGGAGCTGACTGACCTCCTCTCCGGATGGTCTTTTACTAAAACGGTACAGCAATCCATTTCTCACAGAAAGCTTCCCAGCTTCTCTTCTCAATCTTGCCAGCTCGGGATTGTCTGTTGTCTCATCAGCCCAGTGTCCACTCTTTATTGCCTGTATAGCTGGTCCAATACTTTCATCGTCTTCCTGAGCCTTTCTTAGCCTCTCCCTAGGCAAGAGTTCAAGCGACCTTAGCTCCAAGTGGGTCGGGCAGGCATACAGCTCCGGCACACATTGTGAAGACACACCAAGCTGAGCGGCATATATGGGGACTGAATGGGGAGATTCAAGAATGCAGGCTCTCTGACACACAGTCTTGACCCCAGAAGGCGGTATAGTCACCCAACCATCTTCAGCCACATCTGTCATGTTTCTTGACAATAGGTCGGCATCAACATTCTGCCGACCTGGTCGGTACTGGACATCAAACTCATACGTTGACAAAGCAGCCAGCCAGCGATGCCCTACTGCATTGAGCTTGGCTGTAGTCAGCACGTAGGTAAGAGGGTTGTTATCAGTGCAAACAGTGAATCTAGCTCCATATAAGTAGTCGTGGAACTTGTCAACCACGGCCCACTTGAGAGACAGGAACTCTAACTGATGTATGGGATAATTTCTCTCCGCTGTACTCAGTTTTCGGCTTGCAAAAGCGACAGGATGCATGCCTTCAGGGTGTTCTTGATAAAGCACTGCACCAAGTCCTTTCAAACTTGCATCAACATGCAGTATGTAGGGTTGTTGTGGATTATCAAAAGCCAAGACAGGAGCATGTGTCAAACAGTCAATAATCTTATGGAATGCGTCTGTGCAGGACTTATCCCATCTTTGCCCAAAGGGCTCTGACTCTTTCATGTAAACTTTGGTTGCATCTGGGACTAGCTTCTTGCTCTTCTGTGTAGGAGCATATCCCTTAGTGAGGTCTGTCAATGGCCTAACTATAGCAGAATAGTTCTGTATGAAACGTCTGTAATAGCCACAGAAGCCAAGGAATGACTGTAGCGTCTTCAAATTCACCGGCATGGGCCAGGCGGTGACAGCCTCTATTTTGTCTGGGTCAGGAGCAACACCTTCTGCAGACACTATGTGCCCCAGATACTTGACCCTTGGGAGACAGATCTGACACTTGTCGACTGAAAGTTTCAGCCCAACCTCCCCAAGTCGATCCAGTACCTTGAGCAGCCTTTCCTCATGTTCTTCGAGCGTTTTTCCAAACACAATGAGATCATCAAGGTACACTAACACTTGGAGGACATTCATATCTCCCACGGCTTTCTCCATTAACCTTTGAAAGGTTGCTGGCGCTCCAGTAATGCCCTGCGGCATCCGCTCAAACTGGAAAAATCCTAACGGGCAAATAAATGCCGTTTTCTCTTTGTCCTCCACGGACATAGCAATCTGGTAGTAGCCTGAATGCAGATCGAGCACAGAGAACCACTGACTCCCAGTCAGGGCATTCAGAGCGTCCTCAATGCATGGTGTAGTGAACTGATCAGGTATGGTTCGGGTATTCAACAGTCTGTAGTCTATGCACATCCTCACAGCTCCACTTTTCTTTCGAACAACCACTATTGGAGATGCATAGGGACTTCGCGACTCTTTCACTATTCCGGCCTGAAGCAGGTCTTGCAGATGCTTTCGTACATCCTCGATGTCTGCTGGGGCCAACCGACGGGAACGCTGACGGAAAGGCCTGGAATCCGCAAGACGGATTCTATGCTCCACCCCTCTGGCTAACCCTACATCCCACTCATGTGTCGAGAAAACATCAGATTTCTGAGCTAGTTTTTGTCTCAGCCTGTTCTTCCACTGTTCAGAAATAGGAGAGTCGCCAAAGTTTATCATGCTCGCATCAAAATCTGGGGAAACTTTCTCCTTAGGAGGAAGGGTAGCAACAGAATCAATGTGGAAGATGCTCCCCATCACTGTTCCCACAGGTATAGCAATCTCTCTCGGAGAGTCATTCTTAACCAGCACTCGAAAACTGTTGACCTCCAAGGCCTCGCTAGGGACAACCATGGAATGAACGAACACATCAGCAGGCAGGGTGGCTGCAGGTGAGGAATCCATCATCAAGATTTCCTGCTCAATGGGTGTCTTCAGTTCAACGTTGCAGACTACCTGCGTGTCACCCTCGGGTAATAAAAGCAATGGGCCTGGTCCCATCCACCGGACACAACCAGCTTCGTCGTCTTCAGGGACTGCCGCTGTAACACCCTCTGGTGTGACTGGATCTTCTTTCACACTAACCCGAAAGCCTAGTGCTCGCATGACCTCAGCTTTGTCCTTACATTGGTCCACCAATCGTCGGACATGGCTTGCATTGGTACCCACAATGACAGGAGTCTGGTCTCCAGCCCCCGGACTGGGACATATGAGGGCTAGGACAGTTACGTTGCGCCTTGTCTCTACCACCTCAGCTGGGTACTCCAGGTCTACTACCACATAACCACGATATGGGTAGCTGACCTCTGTCTCACTTAATTCCCACAGAGATAAACCAGATACTGGCCGGATTGGAACATCAGCCAAGTATTTCTGGTACCATGGATCAAATATTATCGTCACCTGAGAGCCACTATCAAATTAGGCAGTGCAGGGCTGTCCATTAACTTCTAGCTGCACCAGGCTAGGCGGTCCAACCAACCCATCAGGAATTCCTGCATCCCCAGACACATCTGCCTCACTTTCCTTAACCTCGCAGTTGACTGTACTAACTGTAGCATCACCTGATGACTGATGATTCTTTGTCAACTTCAGAGCTTGGATTAGTTTCTTGATAACCTTAGACTGGTTCTCTGGATTTTGACACTTCACTGCAAAATGCCCAGCCTCTCCACATCTGTAGCAAAAGTATTCTTCCAAACTTTTGTGTGATCTTGGTGGGGATTGCTTAGCTGAGTTGGATGTGGTTACTGCTGCAACATCTGCCTGAGTCTCCATCACTTTACCTTTGACTTTCTGCTGCAGGCGTTTTACCTGTTTCTTCAGCGCAGCTACTTCCCCATCTGCTTTTTGGGGAGGCTTCTCAGACTTAACTGAAATGTCCTGTATTGAGTTAGAAGCAACAGCAGCGACTAATGATTTAAGTTCTTTTACCTCGGACCTTAAATGCTGGATCTCAAGCTGCTTTGCCTCAACGGCTGGCTTTGCATGCACACTCTGCACAACAGTACTAAGCTTTCTTCGCGAAGCTTCATACTCTTCCTCTGTACATATTTCCTTTAACAATTGGAGAAATGTTGGGGGCTTATCTTTTCTCTCTCTGAGGCGGAGATTGACCAACATCAAGTCTGAAACTATAGCGCCACGCAACAACTGCTCTAACCTTACTTTGTCAGCACAGGTAGAGGGAAGACCACCTCTCTGTATCACTTGGTTTAACAACTGTTCTAGCCGTCTTAAGAAGTCAGAGAGCTTTTCTGCTGGTTGTTGCTGCAACAAACGAAAGGCAAAATACAACTCTTCTCCTGATTCTGCTGTCCCAAAAACATGTTCCAGCGCCTCTAAGCAGTCTCCTGGATTTATTTCAGGGTCACCTGCACGTGCCGCTTGAACAATATCAAGAGCTGGGCCCCTAAGACTTTCCATTACTCTCCGCCTCTTCTCTCTGAGAGAGCAGTCACTCTCTTCAACCATAAGCCGTGCCTGGCCAATCCAGTGTTCGAACTGCTCCTCTCCAGCGGGAGTAGGTAGCAATCCAGAAAATGTTCGTAGGCGGTGGTAAGCTCCATGGTCACTGGAGGCTTTAGTCTTGTCGAGTAAGTCACTTACAGCTCTCAGTATAGCTTCAGTGGATCTAACTTCAGCCTCCTTTTCAGGAACCAACAGGCGAAAGTCCTCCATGGGTCCACTTGTTGTCTGCTTCAAGCCAGATAACCCTGGGTCCTGTGCCACGGTTGGTGAGGCATCATTCACAGTAACAACAAACCATGGCCCCCCACCCTCAATAGGGAACACTTCGAAAGGAACTTTATCTCTTTATCTCTTTCTTTGCACTCACACAAAACAAGGTACTGGTTGTGTCGCAGACTTAAATTGCGTCCTCTTACTCGCACACGTCCCAGACTCTTCACAGTTTGCGTTGTTTCTTCAATGGCATCAGTATTGACATCTTCTTGCATGAGCACTAAAACCGCATGAGCCTCAACCAAGGATGCACCTCGACACCATCCTTTTAACTCTAATGCCAACTCAGCTCTAGTAGCCATGTTAACGGTAGACTATCTCTCTTTACCAAATCAAAAATGCTAAAAGTCACTGGGCTAACCAAATAAAATAAATCATACACAACACATCAATATCCCAGCGGTGCCTCCAATTTATGTAGCGCCTCTCTAGCTTAACAGATTAACATGAGAGGTGGCTAACCTGAGTTCTTTAATTAACTTCTTTAAATGTACCTTATGTGTATTTTTTATTTTATTTTAACTCTCTCTCTCTACGGAGCAATACAAACCAGCAACAGAAAATAGGAATTATTACCCTTTCACTTAGTAGTTTACAAGGTAATTAACGCTTTACTTTCCCTTCAACATAAATAAAAGTGTTACCTGACTATAAGAAACACCAAAAATGCACAATAACAACACTGGGGTTACTGGAAAAATAAAAAATGTTATTATTGTTGTTAAATTCCCTCAATATATAATTTCAAACCATAAACACTCTTAATCAAACAGCAAACGAAAAAATGTCAGCAGATAACAAAACACTCCAGTAGACTAATTAAGGGCCCAAATAAAACAACCTTATTCTTTATAAGCCGGCAATGGTCAATAGTCATAAAAACCAAAATAAAATCGTCGCTCTGTGCGTTGTAGCCGAAAACAAATGGCTCCTTCGCCCGCAGGCAAAATAAATAAAGTCAAGGTACCTGTACGCTGAGCTCACACACGTGTGCAGTCCAAACTCTGTCCCAACAGCAGAAGAGGAAACAGAAGACCCACACCAGCCACACCTTCTCCTCACTCGGTACAGCTTTGCAGAATGTTTGGTCCTGTTCTTCACGTCTAGGCTCCGCACCGACTCCGCCACTTGCGCTCGCGGACCGCCAGCCTCCCAGCAAGTCCCAGCACGAGAGTTAGCTACTGATTTAGCAGCTAACTAATTAGCCTTGATCTCCGTCGAATATTCCACCCGAACGGGAAAAACTCTAACACTGTCCAGTCTTCAGAAAGAGTCCGTGTTGAACACTTTCACCCGAATGGTGCTAGAGTCTATCAAAATCCATTAAACAGTCCAACTATCTCCATTGCTCCTCACACGCTCTTTACTCGCCAGTCTCCATCTTGTTCCTTCTTCTTCTCTCTAACTTCAACTTCAACCCCTCCCACTCTCCTTTGACCTCACACGTGATTCACTCACGTACAATGTTTATATATATAAAAAATAAAACACAATCCCCTGTGTCACACATTTTACAGGCCACTTCCAACATAAATAATATACATGCCAGCATAACAATAAATGCAATAAACAGTAAAATAAAACTATCAAAAAGAAAACACAACATCCTTATTGGCTAATGAATTTATCCCTTTAGTTTAATCTACTGTATATCAACTCATGGACAAATTATATCCCAATCGGGTTACACAAGTTATTTTACAAGTTGGGAGGCTCAGGCATTATTTTATATCTGTCATGTCAAAGTTTATCCAAAATATTGAGTTGGAGTTATTAGTGTTTGTATTGCAGCAGTTTTAAATAGTGTTTTCCACTTAGGTCCATTAACTCTTATTATAATACTACATTTTAATATCAGAGCCATAACAACATGGAATCATGCATTTCTTAATGTAAGGGTTTCATTTGTGAGGACATGTCAAAGTTCATGATCATAAATTCAGCTTCACATTCTTCATTTCACTGCTTCTAAGACAAAAACATGTTCTGACCTGAAATCACAGTCAGTGATTCAAATGAAAGTGAAACATCATCAACATTTAAAGCACAAAGTTGAAGCTGCTGTCACTTCCACACACTCTGCTTCTACACACAGCACAGACTCACTGAGGAACCAGGAGACCAGAACCCAAACCCAGCATGTAGAGGCTGAGTGAATGTGGTGCTGAAGGTGTGGAGGTGGATCAGTGTGTCAGAGGAGACTCTGTAGAAGGACAGAGTGCCAGCAGGACAGTCCACATACACTGCTGCTCTGTGAGAGACAGAGGAGGAGGAGATGGATGTTCCTCTGTTATTGTGCCAGACAGAGTAACCAAGACCAGAGCAGCTCAGACTCCAGGACTGATTGTTTCCTCCAAACCTGCAGTCATCACTGTGTCCTTTCCTTCTGATTCTTCTGTAACTCACTGATATTTTAACCTCTCCTCTCCACTCGACCTCCCAGTAACAGTGACCAGTCAGAACATTTCTACACAGCAGCTGAGGACACCAGTCAAATCTGTCTGGATGATCAGGATATGGCTGCTCCTCCCACACATGTGTCACCTTCCTGTTGTTGTCAGACAGTTTGAGCTTTGTGTTCACTGAGTTTGTGTCGACTTCAAGTTGACAGAAATCTGATGGAGAGAAAAAGACACAGCTGCAGTTTATCATCTGACACATCTGATGGCTTCATTCTGTCTTTACTGACTGATGTGTTGTTCATTCATACAAAGTTTATCATCAGACTTTTTGTCACTAATGTTTGAATGAACAAACACACAACTATCAGCTTTGTGTTCAAACACAAACTGGATATTTGCAGCAATGTGAGTAAAGACAGACGACACATTTAGAACATGAGAAGAACAGCAGCATCAACTGTATCATTGGATAAAGAGCATCATCCAAAAGCTCCTTCATCAGAGTCTGGAGGAGGATCTGGACTGAAAGACCAGACTCAGACCTCCTGATCTATCCTGATATTGTTCCACTGTTACTATTGTAAATACTTATTCCGCTTCTGTATTATTCTCCTTCTTCTGGACACATTTTCAGCGGAACTAGTCCCACAGCTTTAATGTGAGCGACCTGAAACTTTTACAGGACGTCCGGCTGTACCGGGACACCTGTGCTGTGACTTTTCTTTCCGTTCCGATGTACGGTTTTCACGTAAATCGCAAAAAACCAATGGGCGAACGACATAGACGGTGAATGGGGAGAGAGAGAAAAAAAAGGCAAAAGTCACAAAACCAGGGAGGAAGCCGAAAACTGAGGAAGCCGTTTCCATGGTAACCTCCACAGGTGCTCTGACTGACTTCTCTGATGACATCATCAAAGATGGCCGCTCCCATTAACAATTACCAATGTAACCTCACTGTATTGATCCATGCAGAGGCAGACACACACACACACAACCATACAGGGTAGAGAAGATTGAAGCAAGGCGTCTGGACTTGTAGAGTTTTCTAGAAGACGTTTTGCTGCTCATCCAAGCAGCTTCATCAGTTCTAACTGTTTGGTGGGGAAACATGGTTTATATGTGGTTACAGACCTCAGTGGGTGGGTCTGGGTAAAACTTAAAAAACTTAAAAACAATAGCACTAAATGTTTCCATACTTACCTGTGATGTTCTGGCTGACTGGGCCAGGTGTGTCTAACGACTGGCTAACAACTATGAAACTGCCGGAGGGGGACTGGTTGACAGCCCTTTGTTCTTACTGTGAGTATGTGCAAACTTCCTGGGAATGGATGGAATCACTGCATTGTATGTGGTAGAAAGATGATGTCTGAGGCCACCACCTCTGTTAAGGGAAGGTTTTTCCAGCTTCACATAGATGCTTCCTTGACTCCTCTTTCATACCACCTTTCCTCCCTGTCTAAAATGTGAACATTGTTGTCCTCAAAGGAGTGTCCTTTGTCTTTGAGGTGGAGGTGAACAGCTGAGTCTTGTCCTGAGGAGGTGGCTCTCCTGTGCTGAGCCATTCTTCTGTGGAGTGGTTGTTTAGTTTCTCCAATGTACAGATCAGAGCATTCCTCACTGCACTGGACTGCATATATCACATTGCTGTGTTTCTCCCTGGGAATCTTATCCTTCGGGTGAACCAGTCTCTGTCTCAGTGTTGTCATCGGTTTGAAATGGACCGGGATGTCATGGTTGTTGAAGATCCTGCGGAGTTTGTCTGATACTCCTGACACATATGGAATGGAGATGTTCTTTCTCCGCCTGGTGTTGACCTTCTTCTTGTTGTTGGGGGGTCTTGTTTTTGTGGCTTTGATGAGTGCCCACTTCGGGTAGCCACATGTTTGCAGGGCCTTCCTGATGTGGTGTTGCTCCTTCTTCTTCCCCTCTGAGCTGGTTGGTACAGTTTGTGCTCTGTGCTGCAGGGTCCTGATGACTCCCAGTTTGTGTTCCAGTGGGTGGTGTGAATCAAACAATACTCAATAAATAAACAATATTATACTCCTTTCTCTCCTGTTCAAACACTGTCAGAGTTCAAACCCTCATAGAAAATAAGTCCAGTGTTACAGAATGAAACCAAAGCAAAAAGCAAAATAAAAGGAAATATAATAAATGAAGATTAAAAAAATGGTTTGTGAAATGGAAGTTGTGGCGGCTGCACTAAAATGAATGATAAGTTAATGTGGTCTGTTCAGAGCTGTCAGTAAAAGCTTGTTTAACTGGTTTCGGCTGTCCCGCCTAACAAATGAAGAGATTGCTTCCAAAACGCTATAAATCCAGAAAAAAGTGTTTTCTTTCCCAAAAAGGGTTTATATGAAACTTCTAGTTTATGTTTCAAACTGTAATATATCATCATGAGTTTGTCATAACATCAAAAAATCTAATCTATATTTTGATTTTAAACATTTATTAAACAATCAAATCTTTTTTCCACCCAAAAAGCTATAAATCCATTTCATCACAAAACTCATTTTATGTGTTTATATATGTATATCTAATAATATTATTTCGCCGGCTGTCATAGTATGTGAACAGGAAGTGGACGGTATTTTCCCTCCAGCTGAGTTTCGGGATTCTGTATGGAAGGCTTCTGCTTTTTTCCCATGGAAGAAAAGAGGACTGCCTCATGGATACTGTCAAAGTTATTCATGTCACATAGCTAAAACATTTAAAAGACGGCTGGACATACTTTCTATCTACTGACAGGGCTCCGCCATGACAGTTGGAAAGCTGCCCCGTGATTGGTTGAATGGAAATGCTGCATTGTGCTGAAAATCAGGGCGTTTGTAGCAGATTGGGAAAAAAGGGAAGAAGCGGTGCAGGGAAACATGGCGGATAACGTGTTTTGTTACTAATTGATTAAAAGCTTTAAACAGAGACCCCGTGTGAAACTTATTTTGGTGGTAACTCTTAAACAGTGGCGTTTCTCGCCCTAACCCTAACCCTAATAATGCTGCTCACAGCTCAGTGTCTCAGTGTCTTCACTCTTCAGTCCATCAGTCCAGTCTGACCCTTTGGATGAGATTCTTTGTGTCTGAGTCCTGCCTGCTTTTGGACTGTGGAGCTGTTTCTTCCTGTGTTTGGACCTTTTCTACCCTTTGTGGTCTCTTATTGGATTTTGTCTTTTGTCTGCTTTGGTTGTCTCTGTTATGTCCCAGGCTGAGGGGAAACCCACACACAGCATGTCTGCACCTCCCCACTCGTCCCCACTCTCAGATCGGCAGCTACACAGGCTGGTTTCAGTGTTAGGCTGCAGTTCATGAACTCAGAGCTGAGCAGTGCCCAAACAAACACAGAGACACTACAACACACTAAAGCTCCCTAACAAGAGAAAAAAGGAAAACCAATGACAAAGCTGGAACCTAAAACTCCTGCTGGGGAGTAATAAACTCCAGTAAACACCAAAGAAATCCAACCGCCGAGGCTGCGCTACAACAGCTCTGATGGACTGATAGAACACTGACTCATGCACAATAACATGAGGAAAGACTGAGTCAAACTTACACTTCCTCAGCCCAGGTTTTAACCACTGCTCTCCACCATGCTCCACCCTGCAGGAAGAAACACAGTCAGAATGATTTTCTAACCAACATGAGTCCAAACTGCTGATCAACATGAAGCAGAGTTCCTCAGTTTGTCAGAGACACACAAACAGACTGAAACTCATCTGTGTCGACTCCAGAAGAGTCTCTCCTGATCTGCTCTGTGTTTATTCATGTCCTCCATTCTGTGAAATATTGCTCTCTGTCAGTGCTTTACTGTAAAATCCTCTTCATGCAGCAACAGTGTAGGTTTGATCTCAGCATTGTGCATTTATCCAAAGCAGCAAACAAGCCACACTGTCTCTGACTGTTTGTTCCTTTCACTCTATATGCAAACACAAGCCTGGTTCACATGTGTCATGGATGGAAGAGTTTCTGACACACTTCAAATAAATACATTCACTCATGTCTGTGTGTAGTTTTTACAGTGATAATATTGTAGTGTCTCCCTGCTCTCTGTCTCTGACTGAAGGAACTCCTCCTTATACCATTGTGTTGTTGTCTCCTCTGAAACTTCACATATGGATTGTTTCAGGAACATTTGTTTGTGGAAATAATTCAGTGGTTCTTACAGCTGAGGACATTAATAAGTAGGGCATCATTTAGTATTTGATCTGCACTAAGTGTGACTGAAAATCAGTCTGTATGTATTTTGACATGAAGAACGTGTAGAAAGAAAAGTGAAGTTAACATGATGGACACTTAATGATGGAGGAAGATGAACATCAGGGATCAGTGATTATTTCTTCTCTGCAGTTTCAGTCCATCCATCAACAGCTGTGGATATATGAGCTAAACTGACAGACTGAGGAGGACTCATGCTCTGTGGTCTCTGTGTACCTGAGAGTCTTCAGACTACAATCTGGACTGTTGAGTAAAGCAGACAGCAGCTTCACTCCTGAGTCTCCTGGATGATTGTAGCTCAGGTCCAGCTCTCTCAGATAGGAGGGGTTGGAGGTCAGAGCCGAGGCCAGAGAAGCACAGCCCTCCTGTGTGATCAGACAACCTGACAGACTGGAGGTACAAAACATGTCATGAACTCAAGAAGAAAGAAGGAAAATCCAACAGATCTTCAACATGAACATGAAGCAGAATTTAACTGATGATCAAAAAGCTGGATCCTGACCTGAGAGTCTCCAATCTACAATCTGGACCCCCTAATCCATGAGACAGCTGCTTCACTCCTGAATCCAGCAGGTCATTATTATCCAGATCCAGCTCTCTCAGACTAGAGGACTGGGAGCTGAGGACTGAGGACAGAGCTTCACAGCTTCTCTCTGAGAGGTTACAGCTGCTCAGTCTGAAAGAAATGAAATGTGTACATTTAACAATACTGAATAATTGTAAGAAGTAGAGCAGTGCAATGAAAAAAAACAATTCTACAACATGAAAGGACACTATTGTCTAAGCTTAGTAATGTCAGTGGTTATAATTTGTGAATTATGTTTGTACATTTTTTATTATTAATCATCTGTCATTTCTATGGCAGAGAACAGGAATCAGCCAATCAGAAAAAAATGTATTGTTGCCAGGTGAGGTCTGAGATTCAGCTGCAAGCACACCGTGCAGCAGACGTTATGGCATATAGGGCAGGCCAGGAGTGAGAGACAGGGAGCGGGTTTCCTTCTATATTGATCCTCCCTCTGTGTTTCAGTCACTTCATGTGAACTGATTGTGTGCTGATCAACACAAGCAGACACATCAGCACAGATTCATGTGAACCAAGTTACCTGTTGTGCAGCTTTTTTTGGAGGCTTTGGGTAATCTGTTTCTAATCTGTTTAATCTGATCTGTTCTGTGAAGTCTCTAAAACCTGACAGTGCAGCTGATGGCCTCATTGGGAATACAGTGAAACAGAAATGTGGTTTTTGTGGTTAAAGTCATGGTGGCACAGAGGTAGACAGTAACAGATGTAAACATTTTGTTCTAATAACCTGTTAGTGTAGTGCCACCATGAGGCTGACAGAACTGTTTCATTTTCAGTTGGTTTTATATTTGTCATCATGGCTTAAAATAAATAAGGAGTTATTGAATCTCTCAATAATAGTTGTTGAGTTAACCCTTTACTTCTGTCAGTATAATAGCTGTTGAAATCCACCAGAATGCAGGAAATGGCTTCTACTTCATCCAAAATGTTCTGGGGGAGGTAACTCTGATACTTTTCCACATTAAAACCATACAGCCTGTCCTTATTAGCTTTAGATATGATTCCAGCCTCAGACCTTTATGGTGTATTTCCAGGCTATTCTTTAAGGTCAGTGACTTCATATTGTTCATCTTCAGCAGTTTCTGTTTCATAACTTCCTAATGTTCAAAGGTTTTCTACTTTTCACAATAAAACAGCTTCATCTATTCAAAGTGTTTCAGCAACTTAAATTCAGACTGCAGATTCTCCAGCAATTCAGAGCAATCCTTCACATCATTCAGAGCAATGCTTCAGCTGCAGCAACCAAACTCACATTTTCTGCAGGAAATGCTTTCTAGTTAACTTTGTGTTCATAGTGTGTCAATTCATATTTTCGTCTTGTTTAATGAGTTGCAGTTTAATGTTATAGATGTACTTGCACAATCCATCATCATTTAATCTCTTGAGTGAAGCCTACATCTAGAAGGTTTCATTCCTAAATGTGTTTTGTTTGTAACCCAGTTTAAAATCCCCACATGTTTTAATGAGTGTTGATCATTTCAGTTCAAGTTTAAATGTGTAAGCATTTAAAATGTGATTTCAAAGGGTAAAAAAGTGTTACATGTTTGTTGTGTTATGTTAAAGAATGTTGCTGAAAGATGTCCCCACCAGCATAGATGGGGTTAATAACAAGTGACAGGACCGTGAGCACAGTGTGACACAGACTAGGAGAGGTGTGTCGGAGAAACATGTGTAACACAGAGATTTTCTGTGTTCATTTCTAAGTTAGCAGTGCACAAAACGGTGTGTAACTTGTGTCTTAAGGTTGTTGACAGGACAATCTGTGAGAAGAAGTCTAGCAGCATACTGAGAGGCGGGAAGACTTTCGCCTGCTGCGGTATACGTCAGTCTGTAATCATTTAAGTTGCTGCTTTATAGAGTGTATTAAGGTGTGGGGGCCACAACTTTTGTTTAAGTGACCTTGAGGTTGGTAAACTGAGTTTCTGAATTCATTAGAGGGTTAAGAAAAAAGGTTATATTGTGTTTTTGCCTCCAAACAGCTGGAGTGTTTTTCTTTAAAAAAGTGACATTTGATGTTTAAGGCTCCAAAACAATATTCTAATTTTATTTTCATGTTCTTAGTTCACCAGCATTAACCTTTTCTTAAATAACTGAGAATTATTTTTCTAAAACCTTGTGTTGTGTTACTTATTACTCACCTGAGAAAGGGCAGTGATTCAATTGCAGAGACATATGCAGACGTAGTTAAGATCTTCATTAAAAATATAATTTAAAGATGGCCATTTGATTGATGGGTCAAACACTGCACTTGTGTGTATTAAAGGGACATCCAAGATAATAATTAAAACTGAGTTAATCAGGGTTAAGAAACATTGGATAAATACTTTAAAAGAACCTAAAAGCCTGCCCTCATCTGTAATGTGGTGAGAGTTGCTCCTCTGGCACTTCCTGTGTTTTTCATTTCTTGCTCGTTTCCTTGTTTTTGTTCTTTCCAGGCGCGATGGTCCAGCTGGGTGGAGTCGTGGCTTCTTCTCACCTGGGTTCCGTTTCCCGTCATTCCGCCGGCTACTTAAGCGCCGCCTCCCTTCTCCTCGGCGCCAGTTCTTCACTGCTATTTTCGTACTAAGCAACCAGCCACCTTTCTGTCCGTTCTAAGTGACCAGTGACTTACCTTGTTTTTTGCCTAGGCCTCCAGCCACGCCACCCGGTTGTTTCTCGCCCTGGACCTGAGTTGTGCTTCGCCCTCGTGGTTGTTTTTCGTTCCTCCTTCAAGTTACCTCGTAGTTCGCCCTTGTGGTTGTTTTTGGTTATATTTTGGACTCAGCTCAGTTTTCGCCTCAGTGGTAGTTTTTTGTTTTCTCTATTAAAGTGAGTAAATGTACCTGCTTCTGGATCTCCGTCTGTGATCGCACATAACATCATCAATATGACTACAGAGGGGAGCGCTACATGTTGTTGAAGTGTTTTCTATATTCACATATGTTTGTCAGAAATATTTTACACCAGAAAGTTCCAACAATTTTATTTTGGAACTCATTTGTACTAGTTATATCTACAACTCATGCTGATATACAACAATGAAATGTGAAGACTGGATCAACACCCAGATTTACCCTGACCCGAGGATCTGCAGTCTTGGGACTTCAGAGCTCACCCCACCACACACTTTACATCACAACACATAAAACTATTGAGACTGACCTCAGAGTCTGCAGTCCACAACTCTCCAGAAAACCACGTAGCTGCTCCACATCCTGCAGGTGGTTCCCACTGAGGTCCAGATATCTCAGCTGGGAGGGGTTAGCCTTCAGAGCTGATCCCAGAGAGCTGATCTCTGACAAACCACAGCCACACAACCTAATAAAACAATACAAGACATTGATAGAGCCATTGATACCACTGATCATCTAATAATATGGGATAACATTAAAACATACAGATGACTGTTACTGGGAGGGAAGAAAATAATAATTATTCACTGAATTACTGAGCAACATTTGAACATATGAGTAGATCTGATTTGTCATCAGAGCAACAGTGACTGAAGATACACATGTCTGTGGTCCTTTTCTGTCTGTCAGTCCTGACAGATGATTTAAACACTGGACCTCAGCCTAATAATAACATTAACTGACCTAAGAACCTGCAGTATGCAGTGAGGACTGTCCAGTCCAGCACATAGCTGCTTCAGTCCTGAATCCTGCAGCCTGTTCCGGTTCATGTCGAGCTCTGTCAGATGGGAGGGGTCGGACTTCAGAGCTGAGGCCACAACTTCACAGTGAGTCTCTGAGAGTTTACAGTCAGGAAGTCTGTGATGACAGAAATATCAGAACATTATGAAAGGGACACTTTAAGTAGTAGCAGTGATCTCATTTGATCTGACTGTTTGACATGTAACAATAGTTCTGATCATTCTCATCGTCTCATTTTGACAGTGTATTTCACTTTATTCCTCTGTTGTAGGTTCTTCCAGCTGATATTGCTGAAAGATAAATTCTTGTCTTTCATTCAGAGACTTTTAAGAGTTATTCTGTTGTGTGACATCCTGATTGAACTGTTTGTGTAATGGTATGTGTCTGCATGTTTGCATACCATGATGTTGTGCTGCAGTCTTTGTATCTATGTAGTTTGTGCAGCTCTTTGGCCACATGCAGCTGTTTTAACTACAAATAAAGACACATTTATTGTCCATTCATTTGACGGCTTCAAACAGAAACATACAAAACAATGTTTTCACAGTAGAAGAACATCTGAGACAAAAACACAGCTGATGTGATGTGTCAATGAACACAAGGAGCTCTGTTAGAGAGAAACACACAGTGTGAATGTGTCTAAGAACTAAACCAGTAATCTACACTGATTGGTCACATCTGGACTCACCTGAACTTTCTGCAGTTCCTCACAGCTGGAAGCAGTCTCAATCGTCCTTCTGTTGTTGTGTTGTACTTCATCAGGTCTAGCTCATCGAGAACCTCCTCTGACATCTGCAGCATGTAAGCCAGAGCTGAACAGTGGATCTCAGAGAGTTTCTTCTCTGATCTGGTCTCTGACTGCAGGAACTCTCTGATCTCCTGATGCACTGAGAGGTCGTTCATCTCCATCAGACAGTGGAAGATGTTGATGCTTCTGTCAGGAGACACATTATAAGTGTTTCTCCGTTTCAGGTTGTTGATGGCTCTCTGGATGGCCTCTGAACTGATCTCTGTCTGACCCAGCAGGTCTCCTAAGAGTCTCTGATTTGACTGCAGGGAGAGACCATGAAGGAAGCGAACCATCAGGTCCAGGTGGCCAGTTTCACTGTTCAGAGATTTCTCCATGACTCTGTACAGGATGTCATCCAGAGATGACCAACTTTTCTCTCCCAGGAAGTTCACCAGCTCTTCATCGTCCCCATCAATGAAACAGCGTATGAGGTGGAAAGCAGCCAGAAACTCCTGAACGCTCAGGTGAACAAAGCAGAATGTTGTGAATTCCTGTTTCCTTCTTCGCTCTTCTTTGAAGATCTCTGTGAACACTCCTGAGTACACTGAGGCGTCACTGAAATCGATGCCACACTCTTTCAGATCCTTCTCATAGAAGATCATGTTGCCCTTTTCCAGCTGCTGAAGAGCCAGTTTTGCTAGTGAAAAAATGCACTGCCTGGACAGTTGTTCAGGGTCACATTTCTTTTTGGACTGATTTACCTGAAACATCAGAAACTCTGCATACATCTCAGTCAGGGACTTGGGCAGGTCTCTGGTTTCCAACATGTCCTCCAGAACTGTGGCAGTGATCCAGCAGAAGACTGGGATGTGGCACATGATGTGGAGGCTTCGTGATGTCTTGATGTGGGAGATGATCCTGCTGGCCTGCTCCTCCTCTCTGAACCTCTTCCTGAAGTACTCCTCCTTCTGTGGGTCAGTGAACCCTCTGACCTCTGTCACCACATCCACACAGTCAGTAGGGATCTGTTTGGCTGCTGCAGGTCGTGTGGTTATCCATATGCGAGCAGAGCGCAGCAGTTTTCCATTGATGAGGTTTTTCACCAAGATATCGGTGGTGGTGGACTTAGTTACATCAACAGAGTGACTATCATCAACATGAAGGTCCAGATGAAGGCGGCTCTCATCCAGTCCATCAAACACAAAGAGAAGCTTGAATTCGCTGTCGTCGTAGTTGCCGTTTCCTGATGATTCTAAAGCAGTAAAGATGTAGTTAAGAGCCTCCTCTTTGATGCCCTTAGCCTCTGGGATACATTTATGAATGAGGTTTGCCAAACTGAACTGTTTTCCCATCAGTGGATTCAGCTGGCGGAAGTAGAAGGGGAAAATGAGATGCACATCTTGATTGGCTGTTCCTTCAGCCCAGTCCAGCATAAACTTTTGCACCAGGAAGGTCTTTCCAATTCCTGCGATTCCGTTGGTCAGCACTGTTTTTACAGGTATGTATTCTCCAGAAGGATGTTGGAACATGTCTCTGGGTTTGACAGATGTCTCAGTGTCTCTGGGCCTCCAGGCTTTCTGGATCTGTTGGACCTCATGCTGTGTGTTGATGTGTATGTCAGGGCCGGCTGTGATGTACAGCTCTGTGTAGATATCAACCAGACGCTTTTTATCGTTTGCCCAGCCTTCTCGTGTATACAGAATCTTGCCCTTGAAGTTTGATTGAAGAATTCTTTGGTAATATGTGATGTGGCGTGACTCCGGTACTGGAACCATCCCATCTGTCAAAGACAGTGAGTAGTGTTAGTGTGTGTTTACACATATAGGCAGACCTTGTCTGTCTTAACTAACTTTCCCAGGTAGTTCAGTGTGTTCCTACAAAGCAAAACAGATCCATTATCATCCAAAAAAACGAATTCATCTTGGCAATGCTATGGCTAAGAGAGTAAATCAAGGCAACTGAACACATGGATGGTCTTTGTTGTTTTCTGTAAACATTTCACTGCTCCCCCTAACCACCTTCACTCATGGTACAAACAACTAATAAATAAACTTAACTTGAGCTTCTATGTTAAAATAACGAAACACATTAAAACATATGAGTTTAAATGGACAATCAAGTGTCAGTATTAGTGTGAGTGTAATGTGGTAGTTTTGTTTTTGCAACACTGACACTAGTGTAGAGTTTTAACACTATTGTCAGCCAGTGTTACTTTCTAACACCTGTCAGAGTTGAAATAACTCTCAACAGGTGTTAAAATGTACACTTTCAAGTTTTAATTTAACACTTTATAGTGTGGACACATAAAGAAAGCAGTCGAAAATCTGAATATTGCATGGTAAGTCTGACAGACAAAGCAAGTGATTAGAGCACCTTAAACACTGCAGTGTTTGGTACACAGGCTGGATTCAGTGTTAGGCTGTAGGTCATGAACTCAGAGGGGAGCAGTGCCCAAATCAACAAACAAAAAGACACTAAAACACACTAAGGTTCCCTAACAAAAGAAAAAAATGACAAAGCTGGAACCTAAAACTCCTGACCCAAAAACAGAACAAAGAAAAAGGGCGTCTCCCTCCTACAAGCTGCAGCTACACATGACAATATATACAGAGCTACTTACAAATGACAATGACTGATCCAAAAGCAAGATGGACTCCAGCTACACAAACACATCAACACAACAGGTACTCAGACACAGACTAAAGACACACAAATCATCTGGCTCATGTGAGAGTGGAAGTGAGGAGGACATGAGACTAAAAAGACACCTGGGACATGCTAGCAGGTCACAGTCCATATTCACTCCAATGACATCGCATCCAGACGTTTGATGGACAAAAGCCTTTTTCTTGTTGCATATGTGGGTCAGAACAATAAGGATCCAGTAAGTGTGCAATGACACTGTGACTGAATACAAGAGACAAATGTCCATTAAAGACAGGACTTCTGATGGACTGATAGAACACTGACTCATGCACAATAACATGAGGAAAGACTGAGTCAAACTTACCCTTCCTCACATCAGGTTTTAACGTCTGCTCTCCACCATGGTCCACCCTGCAGGAAGAAACACATTCTGACTGTGTTATATCAAAGGCTGTCATGTGTGTAGCTACGTTGGTTGGCAGCATCAAAACACATGTGAGACAGTGAGTTCGAGACACAAGAGATGGCAGCCAAAAAGAACGTCTATATAAGGAGCTATTCTGTAATGAAGCCTGTCAGTCATGTAAAGTTCACTAATGAAATTAGTTCATCATAATAATAATTAATGCATGGCATCTAACAGGCTAATCGCTGTATAATAGTCCTAACAGTCCTCTTAAGGTCTCCAGAGTAGCAGCATGTCTAACGTGGTTTGAAACTATGCCAGAGGTAACTGCAGCCTTGTGCTGGATATGATTATTAGTATTGGTTGTTATTATCTGGAGGACAGTATGTCTAAGTGTTTTTTCCTTTGGTGTTGGTTGCAGAGTCCTCAATCTATTTGTGTTGTTGCTGATGTATGAGACCTGTTTCATTTGCAATATGGCTGAAATAAACTGGAATTAGTCATTGATAAGCCACACTGTCTCTGACTGTTTAACTCTATATGCAAACACAACCCTGGCTCACATGTGTCATGGGTAGAAGAGTTTTCTGGCACAATGCATATAAATACACATACAGAAACTGTATGAAGTGTATAAGGAAAACTGACGTTAAAACAATGGACATTTATGATGGAGAAAGATGAAGATCAAGGTAATATGGTAATAATAATTGATAATAATAATGATAATATGGAGTAAGGAGGCGTTCAGTTCATGTGTTGTGCTTAAAAATATTGCTCATATTACGATGTTAAAATACATTTTCCTCTCTGTTTTTTTGACAGTGAGTGGTTTAAAAAAAAGAAAATGGGAGATGAGTAGTTCTAGTATGGAAAGTAATGGTCCAGCCAAATTGTCTCATGTTAATGTTGATATTTATAATCAGTTAAGCTGATAATGAGAATATTTATAATGATCATTGAGAGGCCATGTTTTACATGGTACATGGTTGTGTATACATGTGTTTATATGTCCTTATCTATATGTAAAGACATATTCTGTTATGAGAATATTATTGTAACCCTATTTTGGCCTATACAGGCCGGGTGTCTTTTCTTTATGTGGATCCCTGGGTTCAAGATCTTTCAGAGCCGAAAACTCTGTTTATATGTAAACGAAGGGAAAAGTAAAGGTAACACGAGTAAAATATAGAATATATATTGTTCCCTCATGATGACACTGGTGTTCAGGCCTGGGTGTCCTCACAGAGCTTACGTCTTATTGAGGTCATCGATGAGCAGCTGCTCGTGCGTCTGGAGGATGTGGTAGAATTTTTCTTTGGCCTCTGTTCCAGCTTGCAGGGACGTGTAGAGCTCCCTGACCTTGTCCTGGCTGGTGGGCTGAGCTCTGATCCGATCATATGCTTCCTGCTGGATGACCGAGCCCAAGAGCTGGTCCAGGATGGGGTCGATGTTGCTGATTCTCTGGATCAGGTCGGCTCTGTGTTCATCCACAAAGTGCGTGTCTGAGAGGAGAGCAGAGAAAGATGATGACCTCTGTGGTGCGTTCAGGAACCCCTGCCCTCTGTCCTGTGAGGACTGATGGGCTTCAGGGTGTATAGAACGCTGAGTGCCTGACATTTCCCAGTTTGGGATCAGTCAAAGAATAAAGATCATCAGTCTATCAGCTGGTTTATGGTGTGTTCAAGAGGAACTGGTGCTGACCTTTGGACTCTGCCCTCTTTGTGAGGTCAGAGAGGTCAAAGGTCAGGTCAGTAAAAACCCAAATACTCGCACTGAGGTGTGTGTGGTGTACAGAGAGAAGACTGTACTCACGGTCAGCGGGCTTTGCCATCAGTCCAGCTGTGTCTTCAGCTGAAACAGAGAAGGAGACACCGTCAGTGACAGTGGCTGGACCTTCAAAGTTTGAACTAGCTGCAAGTGAAGTAGCTGCTGAACAAGTGTAGAACCTGCAGAGTTATAGAGTTGTCTGAAGAGGTTTCACTGCTCCTCCAAGCAGCTTCATGTAGTTCTAACATGCCTCTCGTTTCAGGTGTCTTCTCTTCCTTGTGTCTCCTCTGCTGATCACCTGCTGGCCCTAATGTGTCTCACCTGTGTCCTGTTTTTTCCTGCTCCTCGTGTGTTTTTCTTGCCGACATCTTTCAAATATAGTATCACAATAAATCTACAGAAATACATTTGAAAGTAAATATTTATATATTTATTCTCATAATAAAGGCACAATTCAAGTCCATATTTTAGGAACTAATTAACATGTACTAATGTAATGTTTACTCATTAATTTAAACTCCTGAATAAAGATTACAGGCACTTTCTGAGTGCAAAACGTGACAAGCTCTTTAAGGAAATATCAATCCACATTTATTTCAGTGTAGAAATGTGAGCTGTTTAGTTGGTGTTAGGTGTGTCAGTGTAATAAATGTCAGATTATGTTGAAACGACTTAACACAGTCTTGTTAGCTTCACATAATTTAGTTATTTCGATTGAACACAACTAAGTTCTGTGGAACTTGTTGACGTAACTATATTAAGTAAATTGGACAACTTCATCAAAGGGGAACTGTGCATGTCACACAGCCAAGTGCTGCCACCCGGTGTCAGGTGTAGGTATCAGGTTGGTGATCGTTCAGTTTACTCAACAATGTTGTGTTGCATTGACTTAGTTGGTTTGTGTTGCTTCAACAAGTTTACATTTTAAGTTTAGGTTTTAAAACCAAACACACAAATGTTAATGAAACTGCACATAATTACATTTATTTGATCCAACAACTCACTGAGATCACTTTCACTACCTGGGACTGTCAAACAGCAGGCCCAGGTATGAGGGTACAACACTGCACTTTTCACACTTTTATATGCCTGGGTCCAGTAGACCCAAACATCCTGTATATAATAGAAATGTGTGTGTGTGGGTCAATGAAAATGTGTTCAGATATATGTTCATCACAGTCAATGAGCCAGGGCCAGTGAGTCTCAGTTTAAAACAATAATTGGTTGGATCATTTTTCTGTTGATGAAAAATACAAAGGGTCCCACAGACAGTCAGAGTCAGTTTGACCTTTGACCTCATGCTCCTCATGTGCTCTAACATGCACTGTGAGCTGTAAGTCTTATACAGACAGGTGTGTGTCTTTCCTCATCAAGTCCAATCAGCATCATCAAACACAGCTGGACTCAGATGAAGGTTAGAACCATCTGAATCATATTTCACTTTTTGTTTTTTCATCTGCAGAAATGTTTCCTGTCAACATGGGGTGCTGTGCGTACAAAAAATAACTGAAATGATTTCAAATGGCTGCAGCTGTTTATGTGAGCAGATGCTGTGACTTAATGACTGGAATGTTTAATCATTTATTTCATTTCATCCCAAACGGACCGGATCAGGACTGACCTCACGTTTTTAAAGACTAAAAGACTAAAATGAAATGACTAAAAAGACACCTGGGACCTGCTAGCACACACCTTCATACAAACACAACACTCCCCCCAACACTTACACCACTGAATACCACTGTCACTCTGGATTCTACCAGCAGATGGAGACAAAGTAAACATGGGTCAGAGTACAGAGAGTGTAGAAATAACGTCATGATAAACAGTGAAGAAGCATTTTACATTAAAGATTTCATATGATGTCTGAAACATTGGATTGTAACTTATCTATAAAACTATGTTTTTGTAGGATTCATAAAAAGTGCTTTTGGACTGTTTATAAGCAGGACCTCCATCTTTCTCCAAGCTTTAAAAACAGCTGAGAGTTTTCACAGATCCATGAAAACATGCAGCTCTCTGCTGCAGCTCATCACTTCTGGAAACACTTCATTTTAAGAGACGGCCTCATAATGCTGTTAGAAGTGTTCTTATGATTCCTGAACACCATCTGTGCATCATAACTCAATCTCTACAGCTGCATTGGATCTCTGCTTGTTAATCAGTGATGGATGATAACATGTTACTGCACAGGTTTCCACCATTTTATGGCTGCATTAAAGACTTTGAACCTGGCTGCTGCTCAGTAAAAGCTCCATCTACAGTTTAACATGAATGAGTGACACAGTGAGAATGTAAAAAGTCAAAAGTATCTGACTGAACACATGATGGAGACACAGTGTTAACAGATGCTGCATTGTTCTACAAAGAGCAGTTTGATGACAGACTTTCTGTTTCATGCTGACTGTGAACATTTTCAAACATCTGGAACATGTTTAATGACTGTATGAAGCAGCCAGCAGTCCTCCACAACAGGACAGTGAACGCCTCTCACTAGCTGAATCACACTGTCTGTTAGAATGACACAAAGCTCTCTAACAATCAGATGATCGGCACGAGACGAACAGATACAGTAAATGTTCCAAGTGAAGCACAACAATCAAACACACACAATCAAACACACACCAAACACAATCAAAAGTCACAGTAACACAACAACATTGATCAATAAACTGCTGTTTGTTACCTCCTGATGGAGAAAAGAATCTGGATGAAGCCGAGGAGTGAAGGTGACGTCCATCAGCAGGAAAACAGCAGAGAAAGAACAAACATGGAACTCACAGCAGCAGCTTTTCAACGCTCTGTTGATGCACAGAAAGGCTCAGCTCTCTGGATTCACCGTCACACTCAAGGCTTCTTTAAGGAAATATGATGACGGTGTTCTGACCTTTGGAACAAAGAGCTCAGGTCAAACATTCACAGACTGAACCAGCACAGAGTTCTTATCAGTTACAGTTACAGACCTTGATCTGACTGTAAGGAAGGAGAAACACACCTTCTTAATAAAGTGTGTTTCAGTGAAAACAAATCCATCAGCTCCACACATCATTTACACTCACTATAAATGTAACATTTGATGTTCTTATCTGACTGTTACTATGAATAAACTGTGTGAGGACTTTGTGTAGTTAGATCACAACCCACAGCGAGACTGTGACAGAAGCAAAGAACAGATTTACAAATTTGCAGAAAATTATTATTTGATACGATCAGACACATCAATGCTTTGGTTGTTCTGCCAGCACAGTGGTCCAGATCCTGAAAATGAATAATCTGAGCAGATTGATTGTGGGTGGATGAAAGAAGTGAGCAGATGAGGTATTCTCAGTTTATATAATATGAAGACAGGTTTCTGGAAACACTTCATTTTGAGAGACGGCCTCAGAATGCTGTTAGAAATGTTGGTATGATTCCTGAACACCATCTGTGCATCATAACTCAATCTCTACAGCTGCATTGGATCTCTGCTTGTTAATCAGTGATGGATGATAACATGTTACTGCACAGGTTTCCACCATTTTATGGCTGCATTAAAGACTTTGAACCTGGCTGCTGCTCAGAGTGAGAACATTACTTGAAGCTGATGGGGAGCTGTGTCACTGCACAGTGTTCTGTGTTGAAGCTTCGACACACGATTCAAGAAAAAGGTTCATTACTCGAGGCTTCATTGACACAGTGCTCCAGTAGGACATCTAGTGGTGGATAAAATGAACTGTGGTGCGTGTTATTGGTTCATGGATTGTTTGGGATTTGAATCGCCGCACAGTCTCGTTTGACTACACTACATGGTTGAATGGTTTCAGGCTGACACAATAAATACATTAAACTTTCACTTTTACTGCACAAAATTTGTATACAAAGTTACATTTGAAGTGATCATCATGATTAATCCGATTAAAATGTTTAACACAATTAAAGCATTTGCGGCGGAGAACAAAGCTGGATGCTGGTGTAGGGGAATCATTGTCGGTTTGGGTGCGAGAGGTTCCGGGTTCAAAACTTATGATACGCGAATCAGCAAGAGGTCCTCCACACACACACATGCCAGAGAAACGTGATCAATAACTTTTCTTCTACTAACATGTACACAATGACAAATTGCGATGTATGTATCAATGTAGCTAATATATTTCACTATCTAACTGATTGATCTATTACTATATATTGATATATAGTCATATCCCTGAACACACCCGATCCCACCAAGCGATTCACAACCCGAACCAATCACATGACTCGTATGCCGTTCGAAGCACTCAACTGCTTCAAACGTCACTGAAGTGGTTCAAACGTCACTAGTCACGTGACCGAAGCAAGCCTCAGCACAGTGTGAGACCGATTACGTGATTTCAGACTCGATCGGAATCGGACATTACCTCCCGATCAGGACTCGAATATATTTATTAGGACTCTCAAAGTGAATTCCTTCTGTGCAGGGTGGCTCTGTGTCCTGTAGTGTAGGGGTATGACAGCTGCTTTTGGCTCGAGAGATCGTGGTTCGAGACCTTGATGAGCTGCTGCGTGTGTGCAATCTCCTAGCGTGGCACTCTGGACACACACACACACACTCGGTATGGGCAGATACTCAAAATGAGGCAAAAAAACCTGATCGGGACATCCCTAATTAAAACGTTATGGATACGCATAGCATTGTAACTTTTTATATTTATTACATAGAAGACACCCTGAAAATAATTCATTAAGCTTTAAGGGAATACGTCATTAGTACATTTTGTTCAAAAATTGTGCATACAGCCATCAACTGCACGAGCAGATCCCCGTTTATGCATAGCAATCTCCCACCTCATCTTACGTTGCAGACATCGCTTTTCACACTCCTCACAAAACTGCACCTGTTCCTGAGATCGCTTGTAGAGTGTTTTTCTCTTGTCAGCTGTGTGCAGACTGAACTTTGCTACTCTGTCCAGTTTAGTCTCTTTGTCCTTTCACCCGTTTCAGAAACATTTGGATATAACATCATTGACTCAAGCAAAACTCCCCAAAGGAACTTTTCCACACAGATGTTTCAGAACATTTTCCTCTTTGGCAAACATGGCTTCTTATCTATGCATCCTTCATGTGACAAATAGCATTCAATTTTAAAAACAACTGAAACAGTTCCCTCATATTGTGCTAGATAAAGGCTTCTCACCTGTACGGGTTCTGATGTGAACAGTTAAATCGTTATTTTGACTAAAACATTTGCCACATGTTTGGTTTCAAAATGGTTTCTCACCTCTGGCTGGAGTCTATAGTAGTTGTCAGTGGGAGACAGGCCTTGATGGGTGGCCAGTCTATCACAGGGCTGCCACAGAAAGACAAAGACAATGAACCTAACATGCACGTCTTGGAATGTTGGAGGACATGTCACATGACGCATCTGATGACTAAATATAAGAACAAGCACATAAAACATTCTGAACTTTAAGGAAGCTAAAAGCAAATAAAACATCAATTTATGACAGAGCTTCTGACATTGAACTATAAACTGTAGCTGACCTACAACTGGTTATTATGAAAAATACACTGTTATAATATGAGGTTATATATAAAGTTTACACACATGTAACAAATAACCAAACTGCTTTATAATGAATCTGTCACATATAATTCATGTTATTTAATCACTTCTGTTTTAATCTGTTTTAATTGGTCAGATTTATGTATGAAATATGATTCAAGTCCTCATATTACATATTTGAAGTTATGTCTCAATATTTTACTGTAATAGTCATGATAACAAAAATATTGATTTAACAGACACGGGCAGTATGTGTGGATATGTCAAATATTATACATTTCTGTTCATGAAATATTATTGATGGACATGCTAGATAAAATATTTACCAGATCACATTTAACACATTATGATGAGTTATTATATATTATAATTATTACATATTGATGTCTATTTACCATCATTTACTTTAAAACCAAAATATGTATTTTATATATTGTATAATTTTGATTCAGTAGAAACAGTCCATGAAGAAAGTGACTTTAAACAGCTTCAACATTCCAACAGTAAAAACAAATGTTAGTTCTTACCTGTTACTATCAGTTTAGTTCCAGGACCAAAGATCCTCACACAGTGAAACAGGCTCATACAAAAACCTGCTGAGTGAAGCATCCAATCAGGAGGCAGGAGTCTGTCAGAATTCCATGTTGCAGGAACGTCTGTGTAAAACAGAGACACTGAAAATCTCCATGTTTGTAAAAAGCACCACAGCGTCCTCATCATAGCTTTTTCCTGCTGGTTCTAAACTTCCTCTGTTAACATGTGAAGCTCCGACTGGAAGACTCCCAGTCAGCGCCCCCTCTGGTCACATGGACTCATTCCTTCCTTTGTTGGGATCAAACATGCATTTGTGCAGCTTTCGATGCTTCAGAGCTCTTTGAGTGTTTGAGTCTGAGATGGAGGTGAAACATGAAGCTGATGTGGTTTTCTGTTCTCTGCTGGTTTTTGTTCAGGCTGCTCCCATAATCTCTCACTGTGGGACCTTCCACTCCACCAACAGGAGCAGTAGGTGGCTGAATGATCCTCTTTAACTGTCTTGAGCTCCAGCTCCAGCCCTTCTGTGTTTGTACAGCTGAGAAATCATCTTTCTGAGGATGACTGTAACCTCCATAGATGTCACCATTATCATTATCAATATAGAGAATCAGTCTGAATGTGTCCTGGTCTTTCTTCTGGTACCAGAATACAAAGCTGTCACTACACTGTTGAAGCCCTCCACAGCTGAAGGACACATGTCCACCGACTCTCCTGGTCAGCGAGGCATCGTCCTGGGTCAGATCTGCTGCCATGGAAACCAGCGCTGCAGAGACAGGTGGAGGTCAGTGTTTGTTACAGGTGCGGCTCGTCGGCGCCTGATTGGCTGGAAACACTCACCTGAACACAGACAGCAGAGAGCAGCAGCCGGCAGGAGAAGCATGTTTCCTCTGGTGAACTCACAGAGAAGTGACGCTCTGATGCAGCTGAGGCCAAACGAGGACGAGCTGCTCAAAACTCCCATCAGCCCCTGCTGCCCTCAGATAAGACTGCTGAGTGCTGTGGTTTGTAACCACACCATGAAGGAGGAGCTTCAGATGAGACTGATCACTGCTAACAGAAAAGAAAAGAATTCTTATGAAGAGTTCAATAGTGCCATGATATCTGGTATCATCCTGTCACCACAGTTTGTTGTGTGTGTGTGTGTGGTGGTGAGGAAGGCTGGAGAACAGGAGAGATGAGGGTTTGGACTAATTGGACTTATTAATGACTTTTTACTAACCAGACTGAAAACTGTGTCATCACACACCCACACATGTTGTGTTATAAACTACTACTCATACATATTTATACACATACATATGTTTTTAAAGCATGCTGTGTGGATGGGAAAGGAGGCAGACCTGAGCCTGTCTGAGCATGTGGCTCCACCTAGTGGACAAAAGTGCAAACCACTGGCCCGGTCACAGAAGTCAGAGGCTCATGCAGATCATGGGGCATGTTTTGCAGTGCTTATCACGAGCGTGCTTCTCCTGCAGTTCACACACTTGTGAGGACAAACACTTGTTGTTGCAGGACTGACTGTCTGTGGTGGTTTGGCAGCGTCCTCCTGATAGTTTTAGTCTCTCATCAGATGTTCAGGTGAGCCACACATCAAGACATCAGATAAAAACAGGACCTGCTCCTTCCTGCAGGAATAAAAGCACTTGAGTGATGAACAGCTGATATTTTGGGTTTTATTCCTAACAACTTCACACACTACAGACCAGCCTCACTGCTGCCTCACTTCTCTAAAGTCCTTGAAACACTGTTTAATGATCGCTTAGAAACATTTATTGAAGAACATCAGTTATTAAATGAAAGCCAACATGGATTTAGACTGAAAAGATCAACCTCAATGGCAACAACTGATGCAGCAGAAGAAATCTCAAATGTGCTGCACAATAAAGAAATCTGCCTGGAACTGGGTCAAAGTGGTTTAACTGATAGAGTGCAATATGTGCAGATGGCAGTTTGCTTCTAGGTGTCCACCAGGGGTCAGTATTAGGTCCTTCTTGCTACATTCTGCACAGCACAGATCCTGTTTAAAGCATATAATAACTTCTTACCTGGTACCATCCAGAAACTCTTCACTCTGAGAGAGAAGTCTAACAGTCTGAGAGGTTATGGCAACTTTAAAGTCCTGATGGTGAGAAGCACCAGGAAGAGTCTGTGTGTCTGTATGTGGAGTCAAAGGGTTAATACTAATAATCAGTTATATTAAATTATGGATGATTGTAGTATATTGTGTGATTCTCTGTTTCTATGCATAGATTCATCCTGTGCTGTTGTTATGTATGTGCTTACAGTATGACAGGAAGCAGCTACAGGTTATGTTCTATGAATGATGGAGACGGGTGGTGTCAGATCAGTTCTACTTCCTTCCACTCCCTTTCAAGCATATAGTGCAGACTTTATGTACAAGCATGTATCCAGGGTCAGTTCTGCAGGCTTGTTACACTGGCCCTTACACGGTCCTACAAAAAGTAAATGACTGTGATTTTATCTGCCATGGCATTTGTGACGGCCACAAAAGTGTCACATTTGTGTTTTGGGAATAACACGTTTGTAATGTATTGTTTGTTTTTGGAATAGGTATGTACTTGAGAAACGTAAAGTGTGTGTTTTGTAAGGCTTTTCCTTTAAAAAAATGGGTCTGTAATAACCACTCCAGAACAGCAGGGGGCAGCGTCGAGTGCTGGGTTTCTCTGTGCTACAGGTGGATTTTCCTCATTACTGCAGAGGGCGCACTGTGAACTGACGCGCTGTCGTCCTGCCTCATCATTTCTTTCCTGAATTTCAGGTTAGTGATGTGTAAAATGACACAGAATAAGGATAACACGATGTGAAAATGTGTTTAAGAGTTGAGTGAGTTATGTTGGCCAAATAGCTCTGTAGAAACATGGGTTTAATTAGTTGCTGTGCTCCGTGACGAGCAGGCTGAGCCTGAGATACTTTGTTAGCTTGGCACACACATATCCCTCCGCGCAGTGTGTGCAAGTGAGCTCCGTATAAGTTTGCTCCCACTTGGTTATGAGTTGTTTCGCCAAATGAGTTGTGAATAAAATGTTTAGGATTGAATATGAGTAAGACAGAGTTAAGTAAAGAGTTGTTAACCTTGGTTTGATGGGTCTTTGCAGTATGGTGATTACAGTGAATGAGTTATGCTCATCGAAGGACAGTTTATATTAAAGACTGTTAATAGAAGTTGTAAAAACATTTTGAATAGCTTAATATTACAACAGTCCATACATTTTGAGTATAAAGAGTAAGAAAAGACATTTTTGGAAATGTATGTTATTTTGGGATGGACTGTAATTTATTGATGTTGATTTATGATTGATTCATGTTGAACGGACATTCAATATTGCACATACATTGGACATAATGAGTCTGAACAATAAGAGTTATTGTTATAAGTATTTTCTGAAGGAAATGTCCAAATAAATGACTGCAGAGAACGCACTGTGAACTGACACGCTGTCGCCCTGCCTCATCATTTCTTTCCTGAATTTCAGGAGTTTATCTGGCAGCCCGGTGCCGTTGCTACGGTACCCGTTACACATTCACTACCTCAGATTGGTCAACACTCACAACATCTACATGAGCATCAGTGAGACTTGGCTGCTGAGCGGGACCATGAGCGCTTATGGTCTGGCTTGGTGCTCAGCCAGATGAAGTTTGACTCCCAGCAGCCAACCAGTGGTCTCGTGTGTGAGGCCGCCTCCCACTCGCCACAAAGGAGGACCTGCTGCTGTTTGGACCCCTGTCTGTAATAATGTGTCTTTGCATGCTGGCCATCTGCTACTGCTATGTGTGTGTGTATCGGGCTGCACTCAGAGTGAACACAAAGTCCAGCAACCACCGAGCCAGATGCACCATAGGACTCTACCTCTCACTGTTGTTGCTCCAGCTGTCATCAATCATATTTCATATCATCTTTACTATGACGCTGAAGAGAGAAGCCCTCTGCAGCGTGACCACCTCCATGGTGCTGCCTCTTATCATCAGAATTCCCTCGTGTATCAATCCTTTCTTCAACGCCAGGAATCCACAAATCAGTTATCTCCTCTTTTCTGCATCCAGTCAGAGGAGACAGGCTGAAGAAGTGGTAGAGATGGAGGTGATTCAGTAGAGCAGGAGTCCTATTTATGTGCCTCATTTGTTGAACTTTAAACAGCATATTTATTGGATTTCTCCCTCAGACTTTGCAGGAGCAGGATAAATCTCAAAAATCAGAAATCTGAGTTTAGATTAAGGATTTTGGGGAAAGAAATTGTCTAAATTGTCAGAATTTAAAGTCAGAATTCTGAATTGAATCTAAATGAGCTGTGAATATATGATTACAAAATAGATTTTTAATTTGTATGAATTTAATTTATTCATTGAAAAAGTATATACTCCATTATTGACTGTTTATCTTAGTGTCAGGTCCCCATTAAAATGTACCCCCTCTTGTATTATTTGAACCTATTGTGTGTAGAGGCAGCTGAGTGATACTATCACACTGTATTAAAAAGAACAAAATAATTACAGAGAGCACAAAATGAACTGAGGAAAGACTGCAAGCACCTCAAATAAGTGGAGAACAGTGGCGCAGTGGCACTCCTTCACTCGCACTTCCTTCACTTCACTTGTTTCATTTATTGTGTTCATCACGTGTAAAGAACTGTGACATAAAAACAGCTTGTATGTCACTAACTGTGTCCCTGCTGTGACCGCGCTCTGCCAGCAGGTGGCGCTGCAGTGCAGCCTCAGATGGCTCAGTCTTCTTTTATTTCACTGTATATATTACTTCTATATTGTGGATTTATGGTCTGTATTCTCCAATATTCTTTGCATGTTATTCTTAAGATAACACACATCTGTTCAGGAGGACTGTGGAGTTCATGGAGTTTATTCATGTCTGTGTGAGCTCATAAAATATAAGAAATAAAATAAACTGTATTTATATACCCTGAATCTCACTGCCTGCATTCCATCAATAAAATGTAATTAAAAACTGCTGAAGATGGTTGAAATGTTTGAGTTGATCAGAACATGTGACTCATACAACATGTGCGCACAGCTCTCTGTCACTGTGCAGACTTTGTTGAGTCCCCCGTTGTGTGACGCTGCAGGAAGGAACAACGATCACATGACGTCAGCAAGCGGCCGCAGGTTATCATGACTGCAAACAGTCACATGATGAAACAACAGAGTGCTGAGGCTGCAGCTCTGAAGTGTGGAGCTGAACTAGAGCTTCTGTTATTCAGCAGTGATCTGCTCATTAACGGTCTGCTGCTCCATGTACAGCAGCCTCCCTGTTGTTGCTCTGTCTGTGTCTGTTTACATGATAACAGCTGTGACACAAACAGAACAGTGATGGACTTTATTCAACCTGCTCAGCGAGAGAAGCAGCGAGCAGCTCTGATAGAAGTCTGTCTGCACCATCATCAGGGTCTGATGCTGCTGCAACAGCCGGACTCTGGGACAAAGTGACGTCAGCAGATGTCGGGTTGTCCTCTGAGTCTCTGAAGCAACATGCGGCTCAGCTGGAAAACAGCTTCTGATGGAGCTCTGATAGTCTGACTTCATCTCTGAGAGGAAGAAGAGGGAGAAGCCGCTGCGCAGCGCGCGGACTCTCTCCAGCAGCAAAGTGCAGAGATCATCAGAGCTCCACATGAGCTGAACATGAAGAGACACAGTCCGCTAGCAGCTCCTTCACTGTCGGCCTGCAGCGCTGCTCCCACACTCATCTGGACTCTTTCATCCACACACAGAAAACACGAGCGGAACATTCAGCCTGCAGAGGAGCTGCCTTGGATTGAGTCTCCGCGGTTCTCATGGTGTGTTCACGGACCGCCTCCCGCTCTCAGCTGATCATAACTACACTCTGACTGTGCTTGTGTTGCAGCTACGAACTGAACATGGCAGAAAAGTCAGAGAGCAACAAACTGCTGTCTTACATTCATCCTTCAGCTCTGTGTTCTAAGAGTCTGAGAATATGTGGTTTCCTTTGTTTACAGTGGTGCATGTCATGTGACTTTACTTATGCAACATGTATGATAATGTTCTGTCTCCTCTCATTTCCAGACGTGCAGCCAAAAACATGTGCAGTGATGATATGTGACGGTATCATCATGGTCTCAGAGAGAAGAGCTGAGTGTCTGTTCTGATCTGTGGATGCTTGTGTCTCTTCTCCCCTGTAGTTTCTGCTTGTTGCTCCGTCAAACGCCCTCTGCTGGTGAGCCGCGTCATTACACACAACCGCTCATGTAATGAGGCGAATTTATAACTTTTGACTTCATGTGGAGGAGGGATTGATTTTGGAATGAGGAGGCTGCAACCTGCGATGGCACCACTAGATGTCAGCTTTTCACAGCATTGGTGGTTCAGTGGTAGAATTCTCGCCTTCCACGCGGGAGGCCCGGGTTCGATTCCCGGCCAATGCAATGACCCTTTTAACTGAGGAACATGTGAGGGGACATATATTCACCTTCACATCTATGCTGTTGTTCAGCATGTTGTTTTTATATGTGTTAACAGACCTATCTGACTTCTGTTAACATCACTGTGACATACACACAGAGGCACTACACTTCACAGACGAGCTTCAGTGGTACAGTGCACATCACATTTGAAACAAGAGCACTTACCATCACTGGTAGTGAAGGTGTCACAGGAAGAATTACTGTGATGTTTTACCTTTAGAGCCTTTTTATAGAACACATTCATTTGATTTAAATTAAGAATGTTTGTTGGTGCAGTAGCCAGCATGAGCACTGTAGATGTCTTTATTTAAAGAAGAAAAAGAGAAAAGACCATGTTTCACCTCTTTCTGAGCCTCGTTAGTGCAGTAGGCAGCGAGTCAGCCTCATAATCTGAAGATTGTGACTTCAACTCTCACAAGGGGCACTTGTTTTAGAGCCAGAATACAGATTACAAAGAGCACACTGTATATTTACATGTCATCCAGGTCATGTTCATAGAGACCACTGAAGCAAGGCTGAAGCTGGGCATTGTTGGGAGCCAGTGTGCAGGGCAATAGTTGCTAGACAGCCTAACCTTATCTAGACATGGAGGACAGTCTCCTCATGGAGGACAGTGATATGCAAAGTGCTCAATGACACAATATTATAACAAATACTTATGAGACATTATATAAGAAAGACCATTGCATCATGACTTCAGCTCCATTCAAAGCTTTAGGAGGCTTCATGGCCTCCATCACACCATAAGACTGTTCCATCTGTTCTGCATCTCTGATATGTGCTGGGACGTGGTCGCTTGGATGTTTCACTGCAGCTCATCTAGTAATAATGTGTAACACATATATGAACATCAAGCTGATCATGTCATGCTAAACTGAGTCCTTGGAAGAGAAAACTGACATGTAACAAATAACAATTTCACTTTGTAGATTAAAGCAACATGTGTTTACACCAGAATTGGTCCTGTCAGCTGATATGAACAGGACTTCCTCCTCCACCCCCTCCACTGTCTGCACACACAGGAAGTTCACCCTTAATCAATGCTCTCTGTTTCAGTTAACCTGTCCGCACAGAATTAGTCTCTGACACAACATGTAGAGCCTGGATAGCTCAGTCGGTAGAGCATCCGACTTTTAATCTGAGGGTCCAGGGTTCAAGTCCCTGTTCAGGTGGAAAGCTTTGTACTCCTGTGACACAGTTCTAGGATGGCCATGTAGCAGCTCAACTTCACAAGAAGAGACAGAGTTGGATGTACCATCTATGTAGATGTTTTTTAGCAAGCACATAACAAACATCAATAAATGTACCCACATGCTGGGAACCACAGGCAGCATGTGGTCCTGACAGCACACAACAGAAAAACCACCATACGTACAAAATGGCCGCTTTAAATAGCTGCTGCCACACCTGGAGTCCTCTCCCATCCCCAGATAGGTGATCTCCTTCTCCCTCCATTACACTTACCCCACCATACACCTCACACCAAATACAACACATATGTACAATAAATACATGGAATTCCTTTTTATTAAAAGCTAAAAGCTGGTTTAAAACTCATAACTAAAATTGTCCTTCCCCCTGCACCTATTTCCTGAGTGGACTGGTCCGGAACCATAAATGCCTGCTTGTTCCAAGAGGGACTCTTTTGACTGTCACCCCTGGCCACAACAAAAGGTAAGAGCTCACACACCATCACACATTAACAATAAACAATCATTAAAAACCCACAATCCGATCATTGTATAGTTAATTCAGCATCTGTTTCTTGTGTCTTACAGATAATACCTACAGCTAGTGATGGGTTTTCAAGGCTTTGTTGAAGCTTCGACACCTGATTCAAGAAAAAGGTTCATTACTCCAGGCTTCAATGACACAGTGCTCGAGTAGGACATCTAGTGGTGAATAAAATGAATTGCGGTGTGTGTTATTGGTTCATGGATCGTTTGGCATTTGAATCTCCGTGCAGCCTCGTTCGACTACACTACATGGCTGACACAATAAAATACATTAAACTTTCACTTTCACTGCACACAATTGTTACAAAGTTACATTTGAAGTGGATACATAATAATTAGGGCTAATCAAACATCATGATGAATCCGATTAAAATGTTTAACACAATTAAAGCATTTGCGGCAGAGAACAAAGCTGGATGGTGGTGTAGGGGAATCATCGTCGGTTTGGGTGCGAGAGGGTCCGGGTTCAAAACTTGTGATACGCGAATCAGCAAGAGATCCTCCACACACACACATGCCAGAGAAACGTGATCAATAACTTTTCTTCTACTAAAATGTACACAATGACAAATTGCGATTAACTGCGTTTAATGCTATGAAATTCTTAGATATAAATAATAAAAAATAAATGTGCATCGTTTGCATCCAAGTAATATATTTAACTCATATTTAAAGAATCTCAAACTGATAAATGTATCAATGTATCTAATATATTTCACTATCTAACTGATTGATCTATTACTATATATTGATATATAGTCATATCCCTGAACACACCCGGTCCCACCAAGCGATTACAACAATAAATAATTACTCCATGTTGCTGTGTTTTTATTTTATCAATCATCCCACTGCCACTACACAAACAAAAATCATGCTCCTACATGGGTTAAAGGTGAACTAAAAAAAGATTAACTGTGCTAGCAACCACTGCTAACAGTAATGAAGACGCCCTTCATTACGGGGGGGACACCTTCTGTGGGTTGGTGGTGAAAAAAGGTACATTAGTATATTATGAAATATAATAATATGAAGTAGTTGAGATTTCCTGCAGATTTTAACAGGTTGTTAAACTATTTTAGCTACAGAAGTAAACACTTAATGACTATTTCAGAGACAGATTCAATAAACACTCATTGATTTTAAAACACGGTGACAGAAACTAATTCCAAGTGAAACAACAGTTTTGTCAAACACACTGGTGGCACTACACTAACAGATGATACAAAACCTCCATATCTGAGGCCTTCTCTCATTTACAGAGACAAAACACTGGCAAATCTCCCTCATGTCCACCTGATAGAGTTTCCCCGTCATCACTCACCTCAGCAAGCATACTTTTGAATTAACAACCAATATAAGTGAGCTTTAAATATATATATCATCAATGAAATAACATCAGCATGTTGATTTAACACAGTTCTCTTCATCTGAGTTTCAAAAAGTTGTTGGACCATGAACCAAACTCTGCTTAATGCAGATAATACAGAAACACTAAAAATACTAACTTACAAAAATGCATGTCTTTATCTTTATTTGCTTATAAAACTGCTGAATTCACAACAAACCTTGTGGATGTGTTTATAATGACGCCCTGCCTCATCTGCTACATCAGTGTTTCCTGTTCATATAATGCTCCACTGTGTCCTGACGGTCCATCACATGTGTTTTATTCTTGCTGATAAGAATAGGAGCAGGTGGCTATGTGCACTGGCACAGCGAGGCTGAAGCTAGCAGGCTAACAGGAGCTAACCTGGCTTTATTACAATATGGGTTAATGCTGAAAACAACTCTAACTCTCCGTGTCTTTGTTGGAATCTCCTCATGTCCATTGTGTGTGCGGAGGGAGCAGAAAAGGCAACAACATGTCGTCAGACACATAAAACCGTCTACTGTAACTGAAGTAAACAGCAGCTTCCTCCCAACTTTTCTAAGTTTCTTTAACATCAACCTAACGTCACCTGGGGCCATGTGACAAACAGTCAGGCTTCAGCATGAGCTGGACTTTGTGGGATGACACTGACGTTACCTCCTCCAGCTTCGACCAGCACCGACAGTTCTCTTTACTGTGTTTTACGCTCGCCCGAAGAAACCACTGGCTTTGTTAGGTCTGTTACTATAGTAACGGTATTGCCGCGCTGTGGTAACCAGGAAAACTGGAGGATCCTCAACCGTTGGTAAATGGGACCGTCTGGCCTTCAAAGCACTTCCTGATTGTGGCGCGACGTCATAAATTTTGGTGGCAGTGTTTCCACCAACAGGAGACCAGCTGTTGAGGAAGATTTATTAAAGCTGCAGATTCACATGAGGTCAGAGATCAATTCAAAACAATAAACAATCAATCCCTGCATTATTGTAAACAAACACAACAGCTCTGTACACAATCAATTAAACTAACATTACAAATGTGCAAATATTGATCACTTGATAACTGATCTCCCAGCCATCATTACAATCAAACAATAATCCCGTCGTCTGTGAAAACGAAGCAGAACAGTGTGTTCAACAACTACAGGCTAAAGTCCACTTTGCACATTACACAGAGTGTAAGGCCACACAGGTTGGGAGGAAGAGGAGAGGTGTATGGACCAACACGTTTTCACTCGACCACCTTCAGGTCTGGTCCAGGGTCCTCTGGGCTGCTCAGAGAGCAGATCTCTAGACAGTTGTTGTTTTTGCTGCCCTCCTCTGGACAGACCAGACGGTGTGATTTGCGGTCGGCTTGTCTTTGTTGCCACACGTAAAGTGCAGCAATCATCAGGGCGCAGATGCAGAGCACCAGCAGGAAGGAGACAGCCACCATGTGTGAACACATCCTGGAGGATGTTGAAGGGAAGCTGTTTGGGGGACTTTGCTTTGGCAAAGGACGTCCACTTCCTCTGCAGAGTCCTCTGTCCTCCCACATCGTCCTGTAATTGCACACACAGGCATCAGACTGTAGCATCAGATGACATCACATCCTGCTGTCACTTTTTATGTTACCTTGCAGACTTGAGACACACGGGAGATCTGCAGTTCGTCCAGGAAGTTAAACTCTTTCCCAATTTCACTAAAGAAGAAGTAGAGTTTCTTCTCGGCTTGGTCCAGAGACGAGCCGACAAACGATGGGTCTGAAATACAGGAAGTGATGAAAGGAAGTGTCATGTGGTCAGAATACAGAGAAAAGAGATGTGAGAGCATGTGATCAGCTGACTCAGCTGTGGACAGGATACATTTTCTTTACAGAACCAAACTGTCTCAATCAGTGTCAGTGAACAATGAACTGATGGTATCAGATGATAGATCTGATATCTGTAAGAAGACTAGTAGAACGTTCAGACTCAGAGGAAGTGAGTCACTGTTCTGTGGCTTGAAGTCAAAGATGTGACATGAGTGTTTCCATTGTTTCATATTTCTTTGTTGACGACCGAGTGATGAGGCCGCTCTCTCACACTGAGCTGAGACAAACTGTTACAAAAGTTCCGTCCCTCCCCTTTGTGCAGGTTAGCTAAGAACGGCTACCTGGCTGCTCCTATTTCACATCACACTTGGTTTGAGTGAAGGTGGAACAGAGCCGCTGTGTCCAGGAGTCTGATGGCGGCAGCTGGACTCAAGGATGGTGTTTTGAAGACGTTTCGTCCCCCGCGTCGCTTCTTCGGTCCTGCTGCTGTTCTGGTGTGGAATCTGAGTTTTTATGTGTTCAGGACCTCTGTGGGGGGATCTTGACTCACATGACTAAGATCCCTGTTGTTGGTTAATGGTCAGTTAAGGACCAGACACTGTGCAGGACTAGTTGACGGCCCCATTGTGTTAGGGTTTGGATGGGGTGAAAGCTGCTGGGCAGGTGTTGACAAAAGGACCGATTGTGTGATTTAAAGCTGACCCAGCAGAGTTGATTTACTCCTGGTCCTCTTTGAAGACCAAACCGCGTGAGACCTTTTCAGACCAGGTTTTGTTCAGATATCAGTGCTCTGCCTCACATAACTTTAGCAGAACTCAGATGAAGAATCAGGGCTGAAACAGCATTCTCAGTGATTTCTGCTCTCAACAGATCAATATTTTAATTCAGAATGATTGATCCTCTTTGGCATAACAATACAACAGCAGACAACTCACTGAGTACATTCTGGCAGCTGAAGACACATTAGACAGATGAAGACTGTAGAGACACAGAGACAGACAGGTGCTGCTGGTAAGGCTTTCAGTTAACTTCAGAGTCCAGCACAGATCCAGGAAGTGTGTCAGCTTCCACAAACTCACTGGCCACCTCAGCAAAGGTGGGGAAAGGTCCTTCTAACTGAAAAGGCTCAGAGAAAAAGAAAACATCTAAAACATCTCACTTTCAATAACGTCTATTCATTTCAGCAGCTCAACTTCTCCCATTCATTCTAAAATCAAAACTTCAGACTAAAGATTTTTCACCTTTCAGCCTGAACCATAGAAATAATAATCTGATTACAATCTGATGAAGACTCAGTCTGTAAAGTAATCTGATTACGATCTGAAGGACTTCTAGTCCGTCTTCAGAGAGTGTGGGCAGCTCTCTGTGAGTCATCACATGACTCCATCTGTGAGCAAGGCACTGACCCGAGGCGTAGCTCCAGGCTTTGAAGTGACATGATCAGTGCTGAGGGGCTGCTTAGCAAGGCACCATTGTTTACAGAGCAGCGTTGAGGAGGATTAAATCCAATGACCAAGCATCATCTTCATCTTCATGGCCTCCATCTTAGGCGCTAGACGGTGGAATGGGAGGAAGAGGAGGCCGTCTGCAGAGACACACAGTTACAGTTTGAGCTTTAAAACGTCTTTCTCTCCTGGTCTGGAATGAACCACTGTACCTGTTAGGAGAGGCAGCTGGTGCAACACTTCTGTGCCGCTGGGGTTTGATGTCAGAGGCGTAGTCGGGGGGCTGTAGGAGGTCGGGGTAGCAGGCCGGGGGAGGCTTCCTGGGCAGCACCGGTCTGAGTGGAACCTGATACTTGAAGAATTTATATGTTTACGCTATATCTAAAGTGGAATCTTCATCAAATGTCATCAACCATGATTAGTCGTTCAAATAGCTGATTAGTTTTGTTGATTGATTAAATGGGTCGAACTAACCCTGAGAATTTGTAGTTCAGGGAATGTTATCAGAATCATACATAAATCCAGGACCTGACGCTCACCTGTGTCCCTGACCAATCAGCTTACACCAGATTTCAGGTGAGTTCAATAATCACAGTGATCAACCACCTGATCACATTACACTGATCAATCAAGCGGCTTCTCTACTCAGCACTATCAGAGGCTGCAGCCAGAGGCAGGTCGTACCTGTCCAGTTGTGCAGGGGTCAGGGGGGAGTGGCTTGTTGGGTGGAGCTGGTTGACTCGCTAGCAGCTGAGAGGTTAGTGATGAAGAAGAGCAGAAGAGGAAGAGTAGAGCCTTAGCAATGGGATGCTGTGTACTGAGCTATATTGTGAAATTCTGTTAAGTGATCACAGCATGCAGACAGAAGTGTGACGCCCCCTACTGTACGAACAGAAGATGTCCTATGACTTTTACAGTACTTTTATATTCCACATCATATTTAATGCTGTTTCTCCTCCAACCAGCAGGTGGAGCTGCAGCCTGATCTGATCTGTACATGAACTGCAGACAAACACTCAACAAAGAAAACCGCCGGGGGTGGGGGGGTCGGGGGGCAGTGATGACCAGGAAAGAGAGTGACATCACAGAATTCTCCATCTTTACTGATCTGCCACAGGCCAGTGCTGTAGCTCTCAGTCTGCCCTGATGGTGGCAGTGTGTAGATAGAGAGGACTTCATAAATGATACACTATTACCTAATTATTCTAATAATCACACATTAACACGGAAACAGCACATGGACACCGGCAGGCAAGGTTACCTGTGGCTGAGGTTTTAGAGCGGGATCAGGGGGGAGTGGCTTAGTGGGAGGAGCAGGTCTGTCATGAACCTGACAGGAGAGAAAACAGGAAGCAGAGACAGAGTGACAGAGCTGCACAGAGGTCAAAGGTCAAACAGGCAAGGTTGCCTGTAGCATGTGATCCAATCACAGCTGTGCCATGTGATGTGGTCACCTCACACGCTAATCCCAGGTGTGAACAGTCACTGACTCTACATGGACCCCAGACCAGGACCTGCAAGTCCAGCTGTACCTGGGAGGATGAAGAGGAAGATGACAAGCAGAGCAACATGGACAGGATCCGACTCTGAACACACAGAGAGAGAGAAGGTGACGGGTTAGTCACAGTCCGTCAGGAGGTCAGAGTGTGCGTGTGTCTGTGTGTCAGTGAGTGTGTGTGTGTCAGTGAGCAGTCAGCGTGTGCGTGTGTCTGCAGTCAGAGTGCAGTCAGTCTGTGTGTGTGTGTGTGTCTGCAGTCAGAGTGCAGTCAGTCTGTGTGTGTGCAGTCAGAGTGTGTGTGTGTGTGTCTGCAGTGAGAGTGCAGTCAGTGTGTGTGTGTGTGTGTGTGCAGTCAGAGAGCAGTCAGAGTGTGTGTGTGTGTGTGTGTGTGCGCAGTGTGGAATTATATAAGGTTACCTATGCACTGACATGATACAGAGCACATATTTACCTGTATGTATGCTTTCACTCAGAGAAAAAGGGAGGTTTTCACACTCTTTCACACAAACACATCCTCCGTTACAGGGAGTTCGGGAGGATGTTATCATTCCTGGAACCCTTTTGATGCGGTGAAGGCGAAGCACTGGGAGGCATCGGACGTAAGATAAATCATCCAACATAGGAGGGATACAGAGTGTTTCACAGTCATAAATATGTTAGACCAATTATTATAATTGGTAGGTGGGAATAACAGGGCAACATGTCCCAATATGGTAATACCAACGAAGGTCTTGAAAAACTGTTGATCTATTATGCAAATAGATTATGCAAATGTACCTCCACGAGCCTGTGTCCAGGGAGGGGCAGAACACTTATGGAGGGGAGTGAAGCAGACTGAAAGGCCTGTGTTCACTGTGTTCTCCCTTTGCAAAGGTGAAACTACAAAACCCAGGGTATTTTCTTTCACTCAATGTTCTGATTACAGAAGACGGAGTCTGACAATCCGGGGTGACCAGGGAAGGTCACGACAGCAGTCAGAGTGTGTGTGTGCGCAGTCAGAGTGTGTGTGCGCGCGTGTGCAGTCGGAGTGTGCGCGCGTGCGTGTCTGCAGTCGGAGAGCAGTCAGAGTGTGTGTGTGTGTGTGCGCAGTCAGAGTGTGTGTGTAGTCAGAGTGTGTGTGTAGTCAGAGTGTGTGTGTGTGTGTGTGTGCAGTCAGAGTGTATGTGTGCGTCTGCAGTCAGAGAGCAGTCAGAGTGTGTGTGTGCAGTCGGAGTGCAGTCAGTGTGTGTGTGTGCGTGCAGTCGGGAGTGCAGTCAGTGTGTGTGTGCAGTCGGAGTGTGTGTGTGTAGTCAGAGTGTGTGTGTGTGTGTGCAGTCAGAGTGTGTGTGTGTAGTCAGAGTGTGTGTGTGTGTGTGTGCAGTCAGAGTGTGTGTGTGCGTCTGCAGTCAGAGTGCAGTCAGAGTGTGTGTGTGTGTGCAGTCAGAGTGTGTGTGTGTAGTCAGAGTGTGTGTGTGTGTGTGCAGTCAGAGTGTGTGTGTGTAGTCAGAGTGTGTGTGTGTGTGTGTGTGCAGTCAGAGTGTGTGTGTGCGTCTGCAGTCAGAGAGCAGTCAGAGTGTGTGTGTGCAGTCGGAGTGCAGTCAGTGTGTGTGCGTGCAGTCGGGAGTGCAGTCAGTGTGTGTGCGTGCAGTCGGGAGTGTGTGTGTGCAGTCAGAGAGCAGTCGGGAGTGCGTGCGTGCGTGTGTGTGCGAGCAGTCGGAGTGTGCGCGTGTGCGTGTCTGCAGTCAGAGTGTGCGCGTGTGCGTGTCTGCAGTCAGAGTGTGCGCGTGTGCGTGTCTGCAGTCAGAGTGTGCGCGTGTGCGTGTCTGCAGTCAGAGTGTTTTCTGCTGTATTTTCTGCTGATCTTTTATAAATAATAAACTGTACATTTTCATAATGCCCACTGGTAAATAGTTAGAAATGTTCAAACTGTGTCTCTCTCTCTCTCTCTCTCTCTCCAAAATGCCAACAGGCAGAATGACCGTTTGATATAATAACCACAATATTGCTCCTCACGTGAACTATACTTTATACTATGGTGGAGCATTTGTATATTACTACAGGTTTCATAGTTTTTTTATGTTATTTGTTTTATATGATTTTTTTCCATACTTTTTGATGCCACTTGGTGAGAATTAATTACTCTGATTACTCTTATTACTTACTCTGTACTGAACACTATTTACTTTGATGACAGCAAGGGAGAATATTTTTTTTCCAACAGACTAATAATTCAAAAGTAACATTGTCTGATGTAAAATATTTGCATGAAACACAAACGGCTCTCTGCATCTCAGAGCAAAAATCTCTTTCTATAGTATAAATCAGATCACTTAACTGTGTAAACTTTATAACAGTCCTGTGATCCTATGATGAATAAGTATGAATGCATGCACAGCTAGATGTTCAGTCACTTTCACTACCGCTCTCTGAATTCACATAGCAGTTGTCCTCTCCTGTGTTCCCTATAAACCACAAAACCACAAGAGGGCGAATCATTCTCACTGAAAGTAGGTATTATCACAAAAATTAAGTCAGTCTCCAGCAGCTTACCGTTTGGTGTTTCTTCCTCGTCGTCAAGGTGATCCATGTCGTGACTCACAAAAATATTAGATATATATATATAGATAAATCACCTTTGAAATCAATCAAAAGATGATGTGGAAAAATTCTATATTTCTGCTGTAGACTGAACACAAGTTGAGTACCTTAGTCCTGACAAGTCTTTCCCAGTGTCCCTGCTGCTGTTTGACTAGTTTGAGAACGGGTTGGTTGGACTTCATTTCCCAGCAGCACTGTTCAGCAACAATATTCTGGTAAAGCTCCAGGTCGGCTCTGTACTGACGACCATTCACTCTGCCACTGCAGAACAAAAAGAGGGCATCAACACACTCCAAGTTTCCTCCATACCAGGTCACTTGTTTGCAATTCTGAAGCATTTAAGGCAATTTACGATTTCAATTTGCAAAAACACAAAAGGGAACATTAATATTCTACATTGTTTCATGATCATCTCTCAAACTCTATAATCTCCCCCTATATCCCTCCTCATTCTTTGTCAGGGTGAACCAATAAACCACTATAATTCCTTGGAAGCTTCCCACAGGTGAGCAACCACAAGGAATCATGTATACTGACAGTCAAGAAATGCACCAACAACCAAGTTACATATTTGCTGCTGATAGAAGGTCTTAGGAATCAGATGGGCAAGCTTTATTCTACTGTTATGTAATGTATACAATGAAAATCTGACACAAATGAGGGCGGGTATATTGAGTCTGTGCAAACAAAGAAGTTTGTTCCCTGACATGAATGAATGTAACTGCAGCAGAGTAAAGATATCTTTGCTAAATTAGTATAATGTTAGGCCAATCAAATTTCATGATAATGTAATCACAAATTAAATGTCGATTTCCTTTAAATCCAATTATGAGACAGCTGTATTATTCAGAAACAACAGAATACAGAACAATCACAGTAGCACCAAAGGAAAGTGACTGAATGAGATGCCCTTTACATTAAACTGTAACCCGGAACTGTGTGACACCGTTTGTTTGTCTAATTTACAGACTGGCATGCCGAACATGTACCCACTACCACCAGTGTAAAATGCTCTGGACAGAAAGTTCCACTGAATGTTGGATGTGATGAAAGTGAGTGAGCAAACACTGGTGGTCTGGTCCTGACAGACCTGTAGATGACTCTGTCAGAGAAGAAATCACAGCGCTGACTTTCTGGGTTCACCAAGATCACTCTTGCAACTGCACAGTTGACCGTCTGATACCAACGTACATGGGGGTGGTAACTGAAATCCAACAACAAAACACTTAGAACAATGTAACTGTATTATTAAGACCACATATTGTACGACGTCTCGTGCCTTTTTGTTGAGTCGTCTCTTCTGTTAGAGCTGATGACCTGCTGTCTGTAGCTTCCATCTGCCCCTTCAGGTACACCTGTACACATGATTTATGGAGTGTCTCAGCTCATTCATAGTAGCCTATATAAAACATCTTTCCTCTTAGTGTCAATCTGCGATGTTTAGTAAACTGTGGATCTGTATAGAAGTTACAAAAATGCTTTTACCATTTCCAGAGGGGTTTAGAGAGGCAGCCAGGCTAATCACTGGATACACGTCTATCGCATCCCTCTTCCTGTGTATGATAGCCAGCGTTCAATTAAACATTTGTGACAGTGTGTATGTGACAACAACAACATCAAAATGGATATAAACCTTAAGTGGCTACAGAGCAGAATGAAAGGTATTACAGGACCACAGAAACAAGAGAGCAGAGGCTGTGTGGTTCCCTTACGCTCTTTGCAACAACAACCACCTAATCAAAGGCAATAAGCTCTGACAACACCCCAACAAACTGGGAATAGGGTTATAGAATAATTATTGTATGTTTCCTCACTGTAACGCTGCTGTTAGTAATAACAGTTTCTTTGGCGGACCTTGAAGTTTCTATGCCCTATTACTCAACACTGTGCTCTGTTTGTACAAGGAGCCCTGACAATCACGCATCTCTGCCACTCCCTACGTATTGATAATAATGCCGCACAAACTTAATCACAGTACTCATTTTGAATGTATACAAGACCTGAAAGAATACAAAGCTCAATCAAAATCAGCAGCACACCATGCCAAACACATACTGGTACTCACACTCAAAACTACACTGAATCTCTGAAACACATGCTTATCTAAAGACACCAACCTCTCCTTCTTAATTATTATTAATTAATATTATGATTAATTTTCTTCTTTTTAATGCGAAAGAAGAAAAGAATTCTAAGAAGAAGAAAAGAAGAAAACAAATCTGTCAGGGCACGGTTACATTTCCATTCAAACAATATAAAAAGCACTACTGTTTCCATTACAGCTGAAGGTTTACAAACCATGTACAGAATCATTGTATCATTTAAAATAACACAACATAACAGTTGTGGCTGTGTTAGTAACTTACTTTGTAGATGACTGGCTCAGAAAATACTGGGGTATCAACACAGAAAATCATCAACACATGCATTGTGTTTACTGTCACTTCTTGTATATGCTGCTAACACAACCCAATGACTCCATGGGTATTAATAAAGTTAATGTGAACGCACAACACTTTGATCATGTTCAATTTCAAATGACATAAACCAAACAGGCTCTCACACACAAGGAGTTCAGCAGCTCTGGTGCTTTAACACATCTTCATTAAAGTGAACAGCCTGAAACAGCCATGATCCAGATACTAGGACTGTCAGCAAACATTACCAACAACTGATTTAAGCTAATCGAATGAACTCAAAATTCATTAGTAATCCTGTACTCCTGTTAACCTCTCATTGTGATCAACAATTACATAATGCAATTAGCAGAAAAAGTGTCAATATTATTACAAAGGGGCAGCTAATTATCTACAGGTTTAGATTTTGTTCCACAACACCCACTGTTTTAACAGAGACAAAATGGCTGACATAGAACGACAGCTGAAGAGAAGCTGAGAAGCCTGAGATACAGGGGCTGCAAGCTGTGCTTCAACTGTTCCTGTTTAGACAATAAGAACAGATCATCAATGTCTTTTAAAATGTTCTGATCAAATCACATTAGTTTGTATATTTATATTACACACAGAGCTGTTGTTTCAGTCACATTCAGTTGTTATGTGTACAGTGGGTGCAGGAAGTATTCAGACCCCCTTAAATGTTTCACTTTGTTATATTGCAGCCATTTGCTAAAATCATTGAAGTTCATTTTTCCTCATTAATGTCCACACAGCTCCCCATACTGACAGAAACACACAGAGCTGTTGACATGTTTGCAGATGTATTAAAAAGACAAAGTGAAATATGACATGGTCCTAAGTATCAGAGCCTTTGCTGTGACTCATATATTGAACTCAGGTGCGTCCATTTCTTCTGATCGTCCTTCAGATGGTTCTACACCTTCATCTGAGTCCAGCTGTCTTTGATGATACTGATTGGACTTGATGAGGACAGACACACACCTGTCTGTATAAGACCTTACAGCTCACAGTGCAGGTCACATACTGGGTGATGACGTCCTCCTGCAGGTGTTACTGTGGAACAACTGCTCTGGATTGGGATGAGTCTGAATAGAACTTTGTTAGCTTTGTAAAGCTGTGTGGTAGTTAGAGAGGAACTGAAAAGTGTCAACAACACAAAGCACATGTTCTTCTTAGTTTGACATTGGTAAAGATATGAACAAAGATTTCTTCTAACTGTGTCAACAAAGATTGAACACTTTGCATATTACTGTCCTCCATGAGGAGACTGAGACTGTCCTCCATGAGGAGACTGAGACTGTCCTCCATGAGGAGACTGTCCTCCATGAGGAGACTGTCCTTCTGTACTTCCGCTGACTGTACTTCCGCCCGGACCCCGGAAGGTCCTTGTCCCCTCCATTTCTAACTCTGTCCCTCAAGCACCCCAGACTCTCATTTTACAGGACCTCTGTCTCCATTGCCCCTGTTGGCCCATGGCCTGGGCCTTCATGAACTCTGGACCTTGAGTTTTTTTTTCGTTTCAGAGACTTGGAACTTTGGCTCCCTGTATTTTTGTTAGGAACGTCTGGGAGCCTTCCTTGAAGGGGGGGTTCTGTCATGACCTGGTGTTTATTTTTGGTTTTGTTTTCCTTGTTTTGGGTTTTTAGTTTAATCTGTGTTTAGTTATTGTTATCTTCCTGTAGTCCTGGTGTTTTGTTTCCCTGGGTTTGTGTTTAGTTGTCTAGTCTTGTCTTGTGTTTCCTGTTTTACTTTGGTAGTCCTGTCCTCCTTGTGTATTGTGTTGTGTTTTACTTCCTGTGTTTTCCCTCCTTGTTGATTACCCGCCCTGCCCTCATGTGTGTCACCTGTGCCTCGTTGTCTTCCCTGGTCCCTTTGTATATAGTCTGTGTCTTCCCCTCTGTCTTTGCTAGTTCGTCTCGTCTGGTGTAGGGTTGTTTCTGTCCATGTCTCATCCATGTCATGCCATGCTTTGATCCTCGCCTTCGATGTCATGTACTTCTGCCTGACCTCACCGTGCTCCAGGTAGAAGCCTTGTTGATGCTTTGTTTTTTGTTCTTGCCTTTTTCGCCATGTGCCTGTTTTTTCTTAATCTAGTTTTGCCACGCTAAGTGTGATTTTTAGTTAGTTACTTTGTACTTTTCCTCTGACCACACTGAGTGAGATTTTTGGTTTTTGCATTGTTTTGCCCTCCTGGCATTAAATAAAGACTCTTGGACTTTAAACCGCTCTGCATTCTGCAACTGTGTCCTCCCACACCACAAACCCTGACAGGAGTTTTCCATTATCATCAGTGAAGATGTGCAGGGCTCCAACAAACTCATGTTCGGGCTTTCGCCGTATGTGCTTTTTGGTTGTTTCTTTGACTTGGGTCATTCCTTTGGATTTCATTGAAGCAGTCAGTCTAGAAGTTAGTTCAGCCATAGACATCACTTTAGGATTGGCAAAAAGCTCCACCCTGATGAACTGGAATAACTCATCAAATTATTCTTTTACAGCAGCTTCATACAGGCACCATCAACATCATCACATTGATCACAGACTAACACATATTTAGGGACGTCCTGTTTTGTGTATAATCTGTAGCAAGACCTGTGCTAGTGTCCCTGAGCTGCTACAAGGTCTCTACTCATTATAGCCAGTATACTACTGTCCATTGTCTTTGTGGCTGCCCTTCGGATCTTTTCATCAGCTCGCAGTTCTCTACACTGTACCAATGGCTCTTCTATTTTGTCTACTTTTACACATTTGCCAGTTTTCTGACACAATATGCACTTGTCAAAAGTCATAGATTCTAAGACGTAGTTCTAAATGCTCTCTTACATTCTTTCTCCTCACTACAACCACTAGCACATTGTTTTTCTTTTTTAAGAATGCCATCAAGAAGTTTCTTCATAGTGAAGATATTACAACACTTCCTGTGGTAGTAGAGTGATGGATTCCGACCCTCAGGAAGGTCTTCCAATATTTCTAAAACCGGTGTGTGATTCTGTATCTGAGCTGCCCTGAGCAGAGTTTTCCAAGAGTCAACTCCTTGAAGTGAAATAAACTTGTCTTTGTCATCAGAGTAGTGGATGATGCATTCCATTTTTCATTGCTTTGGATCTGGACCGTTATTTACTTGCTTAGTGGCCATGATAATTCAGTTAACTAGAAACAGAAACCATAATACTATGTACATTAACAGCTTACTTGATTTTGATATATTTACAAAACTGTAATTAAAAATCACTACGACTGCTTACCTCATTATGTCATGGGACATTACCTTACGCAGGAGCCTAGGATGATGTGTTCACCCTGTTTTAGTGCAGAGGTGGTGTTGCAAGAATCTTGCCAGTGCAAATACTGTACTTCATACAGATTAAACAGACTACCAAATGTAGTAATATATCAGATATATTCATACAATTATTTATTTAGGTTGTATAGTTGTAACCTCACTGTGAGCTAAATGATTATTCTATATTGCCACTGAGTTGAAGACATGCATAAAATAAGTGTAATCTCACTGAAGTCTGCTTACTGTTTGGTCTGCTTTCTTAGAATAACTGTCCACCTGACATAAGCCCCTCAGAATGAGATAATATGGGTAAATTATACATTTCCTGAATCTTTAGAGTCATGCCAGTGTTGCAATGTTTGTATTTTGTATCTCTCATGCGTCCTGATGCCACAGGACTAAAAGACAAAAGATGATTTAGGCCAGGGGAGTCAAACGTACGGGCTTAGGCCCGCAAACAGGTTTAATCCAGCCCCCGAGATGATTTTGTAAGTAAAAAATAAGCTGCAATTTTTCAATAAAAGAAACCGCTGTTCCAATTGTGTCCACCGGATGGCGTAATACCGGGGCAGAGCAAGTAGGTCAAGCAAGTGCAGCCAGTCTGGATGAGCTACTTTGTTTTGCCTGCAATATTTATTATGGCTTCTACTTTTCCGTGCTTTGGCACCATCTTTGTCCCAACATGTCTCTGTCAAAAAAGAGAAAAGTGGACGCAGATTGCAGTGTGTTCCAAGAAAAATGGTCATCCTCCTATTTATTCATGGAAGTGAATGGAAAAGCTGTATGGTTGGTGTGTTCACAGCATGTTGCAGTGCACTATGTGATTCTTCATGCCGACAAATATGACAACTTTCAAGGACAGTGGAGAAGAGAGAAGGTGAATGAATTGTTGGCAGGTCTGAAGAAACAGCAGTCTGCGTTTACTCACAGCCGCGACATCAGTGACGCTGCAGTTAAAGCTAGCTACCTCAGTGCTAATGAAATCGCACTGGCTTCAAAACCATTTAACGAGGGCGAATTTGTAAAACATGTATGATGAAGGCAGCGGAGATTGTGTGCCCTGAAAAGCGCCAGGCTTTTGCAAATATCAGCCTGACAAGAAACACAGCTGCTGACAGGATTTCCGATCTTTTGGGTGATTTGGACAACCAGTTGAAGCAAAAAGTAAAGTCATTTATTGCGTTTTCAGTTGCAATTGATGAAAGCACGGACATTTTTATCCGTGGAGTTGATGACACATTGACCATGACCGAGGAGTTCGTGGAGTTGGTGCCGATGACAGACACAACGACAGCAGCTGATATTTTCACTGCACTTGTCGGCGCGCTGGACAGGGTCGGAGTGGACTGGGCCCGTGCTGTCAGCCTGGCTACAGATGGTGCGCCCTCAGGAAAAAGCAAAAAAAGGAGGCAAAAAAAGTGCAATCTGCAAATGGAGGACGTGATTTTTGGACTTTTCACTGTATTTTGCACGAGGAGGCTTTGTGTTGCAAGTCACTAAAGATGGATAATGTCATGAAGGTGGTCATCCAAACTGAACCACCGTCAGTTTGACAGCCTTCTCAGAGAGAAAGACCACATCTATAGCCTGCCTTACCACACTGAGGTAAGATGGTTAGGCCGAGGTGCTGTGCTGAGGCGTTTCTTTGATTTACGAGAAGAAACAGTTCATGGAAGAAAGGGGCAAACCAGTGCAAGAATTTCGTTCCGCAGAATAGATGCAGGATCTTGCATTTATAGCAGATGTTGTATAAATATAATCCACTAAGAATCATCATCACTAAGAATGTTTATCAACATCAACACTTAATTAAATATGATGTGAAATCATGTGGATGCAAAATCAATATTAATGTAATGCTTCAGTGAGATTGGGAGGAGGCCGTCATACGAAACTTACAGCTGTGACATGTCCTGATGTTGTCACATATTCAAATTGCTCAGGGTGAGCAATCAAATCTGCTGTAGTGACTTCTGGTGGGGGTGGTTGCAGTGTCTTCCTGCCCTCTTCCTCCAGATGGCCATCCACAGTAACAGGAGGGCAGCAAAAGATGACTGTGTTTTTTCGACACAGCAGGGTGTTGGGTGAGCTTGTGCTGGTCACTAAGTTTTTGATCACATAGCTTTTACCCATTTTAATTTTGGAGGCCAAATCGTCAAAGAGAACAATTTGTAAAAACTTGGGTCACATTTAGTTCTCCATCTTCAATTGTCCATTTAGCCATTTTTTTTTCTTTAATTGCAATTGTTTTGCATTTAGTTGTCTCCATTTGTTGGTAGGGCTTCTTTGTCATAGCCATTCTAAAAACACACAAAGACAAATCAATGTTATTTTCAGTGAAATGAGAGAATGTTTTGTCTTGGACACATGCTGTGATTTGCAATTCAGACACTAACTACATAAAGTAGTAATATTCTTCATCATTCAAATGTATAAATATAATCCACTGCACAGCATCTTTTTGCTGAACTGTAAACACAACTCACTGCTTTACACACAATTGATCATTGATCACAATGATCAACACACTCCTAGTAAAACTACACACATGTATGGCTGGTATTTACACTATTTTACCAACTGTCTGGCTACACTGTCACATGTGAGAACTGTTTTACATCATTAGTTCACTTTGCAATCAGCATGAGCTCTGTCAATAAGCCACAGGTAAGCTTCAGTGTGGAGAACAATGGAGGGAGGAGAAGACTGAGAAGAGAGAGATTAGAGGAGGATGAGGACATGAGGAAGAGGAGGAGGAGGAAGACTAGGAGGTGAATGTAGAGGAAGAGGACGAGGAGATGAAGAGGAAGGGTAAGAAGAAATAGAATTACTGATGTCATCAGAGCTACAATAGTGGATCATTTGTAAACTTTTCTGTTTGGTAAGGCGTATGGTTAACTGATCATTTGATGTTTGATGAACTCCTTCTTGTTGTTGGGGGGTCTTGTTTTTGTGGCTTTGCTGAGTGCCCACTTGGGGTAGCCACAGGTTTGCAGGACCTTCCTGATGTGGTGTTGCTCCTTCTTCTTCCCCTCTGAGCTGGTTGGTACAATCATGCTGCTGGTAACAAACACATGTGCTTAATGGGTAAGGTGGGAGGAGGCATGAAGAAGAAAGGCTTTACTATGAAGTCTGGATACATCACTGTGAGTTTAATGGAACTTATTGGAGTCTTAACTCATAATGAAAGAAGTGACATACTTAGTTTCATGTTTACTTAATATTTTGAAGTGTAAAAATGTTTCACCAAAGACGTTGAGTAGAGCCTGCTTACAGTTTTTAGAGTGTATATCAGTTCAGTGCAGCATAGTGCTCATGAACAGTGAGCTGCTGAGACACACCGACATGTGGACTTTGCTTCTTTAGGGAAAACATTGAGATGCATTTTCACACAGGTTGGTTTGGTCCACTGTCCTCTGCACTTAGGAGGCCAGTGCCTTATCCATTAGGCCACTGGGGCTAACATGTGCCTCCTCCATGTGTGTTAAGGTCTTCCGCTTCCTGGGTTATTCACAGGGGTGTGGGGTCAATCAGAGGTGCTGTAACCGTTGTGATTTGGAAGATGTACTCCAGACATTGACAAGAATTCTTAAAATAGGCACAAAATTCTTGGCTCTGTAAGACTAAAATGCAACTTAAAACATGACAGAAAACCTTCAATTAATCCATTTTGTTCTAAAACCAGAAATGAAAAACCACTAATTTAAGATTAAGTTACTTAAAATTAGAATTTAAGTCTATCTACTAAAGTACCTTTAGGAAATGACACCTTAATCTGCACAAATGTAGTTAAAATAAGACATCATTTCTTAAAACAGTATAACAAATATAAGTGAAGTTGTCTTAAATCAAGACACCAAAAGTTTTTCATTCAATATATTGTATTTAATTCAAAACCGGACCACTTCCACATTCCAAAAAACATCAACAACAAATGTGACGAATGTGATGAACTTTTCTTTGAAAATCAAACACAAGCTTCTACAAACAAAGGGGCTCACTCACTCAGGGAAGGACTTCCACTCACCAATCGCTTCTTTGTAGTGGGGGGTCAAATCCTGCTCGTGGACTGAATGGTTGTGTACCTCTGTTTGCAGTACTGACAGGAGTGTAGAAATGCACTTTGGGTATGTGCAGGGCATAGTAATATGCCATGAGGTAGAGAAGTCCCTCATTAAGTCTGTCCATGGTGAAGGTGCTCACTGGAGTGTTTCCAACGGCGATCATGCAGTTGTCCTCAGAAACGAGCAGAACAGGAGAAGACAGGCCCCGCTGCTGCATGAACCCATCAGGATCCTCAGAAGTCTGGATGACACAAATAAATGAAGAAGATTAGAAAAACAGAACTTTGACCTGGATGAGGACATTAGTGAAATTCTATGGTCACAATAAATCCCCTTAGCATTCAGCACTGCAAATGCTGACTGCAGCACAGCTAGAGCCAATGAAGTCAGTACTACATTAAGCACACTGTAGAAAACACTTCCCCTTCCCCTGGAACTTTGGAAATGATCAAAGTTTATCTCAAAGTAACTAAACTAAATATAAAATGTATGAAAAACAGGAATATATTATGAACAATCTTACCGAAAGGACATGGAAAAGAGCCTGGCTGCTTGAGCCCAGTTTCTTTGGTGGCATAGTGCTGGACGGACAGAGCAGTGGCAGGGCTCTGGAGACAGCTGTGATATGCTCCACTGGTTGAATGGAAAAGGCACAATACAACGTGGTACTATAAGTAACTGTAACATAAATAACTGAGACATTATTATGTAAAAAGAACTAAATGCATCATGACTTCACCTCCATTCAAAGTTTTTGGAGGCTTCATGGCCTTCTTCATCACACCATAAAACTGGACCTTTTCCATCTGTTCTGCATCTCTGATATGTGCTGGAAGTTGGTTGGTTGGAGAATTGGCTGCAGCTCGTCAAGCACCTGAAAAACAGATTCAGTGAAGAATTAAAAAAAAGTCTAACATTCTATCTAAAATGATTCACCATCAGGCCAAACAAATCTATAATGTGTGAGACATATGAACATTATGCTATTTATGTCAGGCTACAAACTGAGCCATGTGAACTAAGTGGGACCAACATTACTTACGTGATCCAGTTCCCTGAAACAAGGGTAAGCCTCTAGAATCCTTTAAGACGTCAGAGGTGATGAAGCGTCTTCGAGACTCGGATTCAAGGTTCAGCAATTGAGTTACTGCAGCTTTGTTTGGCTTTTTGGACTTGTACATTTCTTGGAGGGTCTTGTAGTGTCCTGCTTGGATTTTCTGGCTGTCCAGACATCAACTGAACAAGCTGAAGACATTACAGGGACATTATGATGGAAAGAGGGCATGAGATATCCAAACAAGCAAGTTGTCAGTATAATAAACTGAGTAAGTGGTAGCATTAATTCATTAATGTTTGTGTTGCTTGATATAAAAGTAAAATATTGGACCAGAGTACAGACACTCTTGGACACATAGTGAAACATTCCAAAGCTGCTGAATGTCCAGAATGTGCCATATGAATGAACTCATCCAAAATTATATTTAATACAATACATACATTCTTCATCACTGCTGTCCCGTTTTGCACTGGGGTGCTGGCTCTAGGTGACACTGGGATGCCCATGGAACTAACAGGTGAATGTTCCAGAATAATGGTGGATGCACTGGAATCTCCAGAACTGACTTCTTGCCGTGGTTTCTTGGAAGGTGGAACTTTGGTTGCACCTCATGTTTGGCAGGGCATCTGGAGTCCTCTGTGGCTCTGGCGATGGAGATCATATCAGTCATAGTGTTTCTTATGAGTCGGCAAAAGAGCTCCTTGGATAAGGTCACATTGTGCTCAGTTCCCAGTCCTTTCTGCTCGAAGTAGGAGCGTCGCACCTGTTCAAGCTCACTGTCCGTGAACACCATGTATTCTGGGTTGGACATAGTCACAAATTTAGAAGTATTTGCCTCCTCTTTTGAAAGGTCACTGCCTCCAGTGGGGGAGATTGATGAATTTCCAGAGCAGTATCCACCTAAAACACATTTACACAAACATTTATTGAGCATTTTTGTCATAGTCACATTATCATTTTGGGGAATGAAAAAAACACTTATAACTTTTAAAAAATGTATTTGAAACAGATAGTGATATTGAACCATGTGCTGTTTATCAGTCCTGTTATACTGTGACAGACAGATCTGACCTTTTCATTTTGATTCACTACAAGCCATATAGCCCGGCGCCTCCAGAAATGTTCAGGACCAGGAAAGAGGTCTTTAACGTCATCTCGGGAAAGCGATGGGATCAAGTCTTCTCCAATATTAGCAGCTGTAAAACAGAAAAGTTAGTCAGGGCCAAGAAACAGAGGTTATCATTAAATTCCTTCAGATTTTTACATAGTAGGTGAGGATATTTTGTCAGCACCTGTTTCCACATTTTTTATTTCTTGCTACTTCTACTTCAAGAGTAGTATGTGAACTTAACATCATGTATTCATGTCTTACAAATGACCAGTTGTTGCTGTATTTTCAGTGTTTACAGTCCTTGACATTGAGAGAATGGCCCCACAGCTCAATGAGACATAAGCTATTACTAGATTAGCCCGTTTTATGTGTTTTAGCTGCTAAACTTTAGCCGCGAATCCACAACTTGTTAAGCTAGGCTAACTACATTAACTCACCATTAACACCAGCACAACATCAAAGTAACCCTTGTAGCATACCTCTGACTGTGGCAGGTGTAACCTCGTCCAGTTTGTCCATTTTATGAGTCTGACATCCACAGTTTGTTGAGAATTATGATTTCACAGCAGCAGCAGGTAACCTCTAGCTTAAAGTTTAGCTTCACGGACTCCAAGTGGAAAAAAACGCGACAGGTGGAATGTACCATATTCCAAGAGGGAGCGGGGAGGGGCACTAAGCCTAAATACGTTTAATTTGCATTTTTACAAACTATATTTACGTAAATAAGGTCATATTGCTTCATAATATATCGGCATATCTGGATAATTGATAAATAGTAAGTGGTTTCTGTTGTTATAAGACATGGAATTGTGGTACGTACCTTCATCATGACGTGTCAGCAGGTCGGCTTCATGCAGAGCAGGCAGCTAGCTGCTAGCTAAGGCTAAAAACAGGGAATGATTTGGCGCTGTGTTATCTGCTTTGTGTTTGTAGCTCTCACTCTCAAGTCTTTACTGAGTCATATAAATACGGCTCATAGTCGTAGTCCGGACTTTGTTTGTGGAATTGATGGATGCACCAAAGAATATGGAGTCTACAACTCACTATGGTCACATTGGAAGAAACCACCGCGAACACCTTGAACATGGCAGCAACCATTCACAGGGAGAGAAGACAACAGCAGCTTCATCAGGTGAACAGAACCGTGTGGGCATACAGTCCAGCTGAGCGACGGGGGAAACCAGTGAGCGAACGGATGAAGCAGTGCTGGAAACAGGGGGTCATGTCTTCCTGTAGACTCTCTGCATCAAGTCAGTCAGAGGTGAGTCCTGTCCAGTTTAATAACAGCATCATGTTTTGTGTGGAGGAACAGTGATTTTCTTTTTAAGGAGGACATCAGGTGTAACCGTCTGACCAGACAAGCTACTGCTGTTATGTTGACTGCAAGAGAAAGCACCATCTTTCACAGGTCTGTCTACATACAACATTATTACATCTGTTTTGATTTGTGGCTCTGTTGATTATCTGCATGTCAAGGACAAGCCTAACTCTCACTGAATGGTGCACATCTGGGCTGATGCCTGCAATTGAAAACATTGTGTTTCAAATATTGTGTATATATATTGAAAATAAAAAATACATTTACAGTGACCCTATTAGTCATTAGTCATATTTCTCTATGAGATGTGATGTTTAATAATTCCTTGTATTTGCTCTCTGCTATCTAATTAGGATTTGAATGTACTTTGAATGCCTTAATAATGAGTTAAATAGCATCATTGTGTGGATGTTAATATAATACACTTTGTAATAGAGATTGCATGCTAATAAATTAAAAACATGGACTGCTTGTATTTAATTTGCTCTTATTTCTTGTCTGTTCTGCAGAGGTGTGAATGATGTCTTGGCAGCAATGCAGCAATATCAAGCTCTGTTGGTGACTAGTCTGAGGAGTCAGCTACAAACTGTATTTCAACATCAGGGAAGTGAACTTGAAAAGGAAGCGTTGGCAGTATTGGACCGGATTGAGGATCCATTCACATCTGTTTGGACAGCATACAGGCAGGACAATGTGATTAAGAACAATGTCAAGTGTGTGGAGTCAGAGGAGCTTTCTGTTGGCTATACCGCCTGCTGCAGGAAAAAGGGACAAAAAGGGTTCTTGCCACAGTTCCTGAATGTTTTCAATACATACCTCTGATTACAAGTTCAGAACAGTTATTGTCCCATCCAAAAGTGTTAGAACTGATAGATGAGCCACAAAAATACAGAAGTGGCTCTCTCTATGACATCATAGATGGAGAGCTCATGAAATCACAGCCTTTATTTTCAGCCCCACCTTCTGCTTTACAGATCATTATTTGAAATCTGCAATGCACGTGGATCTCATGCTTCCCAGAATAAGTTGCTGATGTTTTATTATACATTAGGAAACATTCATCCAAAATATAGATCAAAACCTGCTGCAATCCTTCTACTGGCTGTTGCAAAGAAGAGTGAGTTGTCTGATTGTGGAGTGGATGGAATTTTGGGCAGGTTGTATGAGGACTTGAAAATGCTATATGATGGTGTTAATATTCAGACTGCAGCTGGTGAACGTGAAATATCTGGAGCATTAGTGTCGATATGTGGAGAAACTAAATAAATAACTAAATAAATAATGTGTTGTACACTGTGGTGTGTGAATATTGCACCTATCAGAAGTGGTTATTATACAGTCTGACAGCAGCAGAGGTTGTGTGTAATGACGCAGCTCACCAGCAGAGGGCGTGTGACGGAGCAACAAGCAGAAACTACAGAGGAGAAGAGACACAACAAAGATCAGAACAGACACACTCAGCTCTTCTCTCTGAGACCATGATGATACCAGAACAAATACTTTATTTATCCCAAACTGGGAAATGTTTTCTATTGCAGCAGCAATGTACAGGGTCAGTATCATCCTATCTGCTGGTAAAAGTCTTTCTCCCCGTCGGGGAATCGAACCCCGGTCTTCCGCGTGACAGGCGGAGATACTATCCACTATACTAACGAGGAATGCTGACAACCACCATCTGTCATACCAGCAGCCACCTGGTGCGGTCATGTGTCAGCTGGGGTGTGACGGAGTGGCTACGTCAGTAACTGTGGGCAGACTGCAGGTGTGTGTGCACCCAGACACACACAGGTCCCAGCTGAGAGCAGCCGGACCTTCCTGTCCTCCTGTCCATCGCTGTCCAAGGTGAACCGACACCACCAGACCACAGGGCCATTATTTATTTAGCAGGAAAGAAGAAGATGCTCTGCAGCATTCAGGTGTGTTAACACAGTGCAGAGAGAGGAAGACATGAACAATGGTGTCAGAGCAGCAGCTGTTGCTGCATCAACCTGGAAATCAAACTGTTTATATATATGCACAAACTGTACGTTCATAAGTCACATGACATGCACACTGTAAATAAAAAGGAAACCACATATTTTAAGACTCTTAGAACACAGACAGAAGTATGAATTATATATGGTTACAATCAAAAATAATTGAATGCAAATAAATTATTTTGTGAAATTTAAATCAAACCTAAAAACACCAGAATCAGCAAATCACATGTTTGCATTACAGTGGTCCCTCCTATAACCAGTTCACCTCTCACCTTGTTTTCTCTTACAGCTCATTGAGTTCTGGTCCGGATAGTCCGTAGACCAGTGTCAGTCCATCTCCAGAATGCAGAATGCTGCTGAAAGCAGGTTTGATCTTTGGTTTCATTCTGTAATACTGGACTTATTTCCTACGAAGGTTTGAACTCTGACAGTGTTTAAACAGAGAGAACGGAGTTTAAAGTGTGCAGTGAGGGGTTCACAGCCTTAAAGCATCTAGAATAATCAAACATGGAGCTGACTACTTCCAGAGCTCCGCTGTCATGGCTGTCATGTCATATAATAAATGTTTTACAATAAATACATAATATCATTTATAAATAGCTTTAATAAGTATAGGTTTATTATGTGTAAAAGCATGATGACCTATGGAATGATAACACTAAAAAACTCTGCTGCTCCAGGAACGGTACAGGCGGTGACTCCTGCAGTCCGCCATCAGACTCATCATGTAATTTAACCACAGGGATTAATAAAGTCATTCTTGAAAATATTCATGTATTGTTTCTATAGTTTTATATGTTTAGTAAATATAGGTTTATCACTGCTTTAGTATATAAGTAAACACATGAACTAACATTAACAAAACAAACCCCAGTGAACCAGGTGGAGCTGTGCAGTGTGCAGCAGCATGATCACAGAGCTCCTGTTTGAACGGGCAGTGAGGATGAGCTCTCTGAGTGGGGGCTCTGGGCTCTTGACGCGGGTTCTTCTCCACATCGTATCCTCCGGCAGCCAGAGCCTTCTGGAGGGCGGCTGCAGACACGCCGCTCCTTGGAAGCTGCTGTTAATCATTTGTCTTGTTGATGAAGCTTCTCAGTCATCCAGGTCACTTTCATTCACAGGGTTGAGGCGAGGCCTCTGGACCTGCAGTCTTCTTATGTGTGGATGCTGCTTAGAGCAGCTTCATCAGTTCTGTTTGGTGGGAAACATGGTTAATAAATGGTCATATGAGGGCCAATCAGATGTTTTCTTCTTTCTAGACCAAGTGTGAACAGCACTGGCCTGCAGACAGCAATCCATGCTGCTATGGAGAGCTGTTAGTCACTGTCCCAACAGAGCAAAAGGAGCCCAGCTGGACCCTGAGGGAATTTCAAGTGAAACATGTAAAAACCATTCAAACTTGTTCGTAGAGAAGATTGAAGCAAGGCGTCTGGACTTGTAGAGTTTTCTAGAAGACGTTTCGCTGCTCATCCAAGCAGCTTCATCAGTTCAAACTTGTTACTGTGTAACTACAAACCTATCTTATAGCTGAAGAGTCACACTGACCTGTGTCAGAGCCATTTTTCCATATTTCCTCTTTTTGAATCCACCAACACTGAATTGTGGTTCAGACAATACCTGAATGGCTGTCTATGAATGTTCTTCACAGGGAAACTCGGTTTATTTCTGCTTTGCTTTATTGAATCGTGTAGTGTCAGAATCAATCTTATCAAAATAACTAAACACAAAATAAACGTGTAAAAGCGCACATTTACGGAGCGTCAGTGAACACACCACGACTTATTGTAAATGTGTAACACAGCAACATTTAAACTTTGCCTTGTTGGTCCTATCATGAGCTACATATTTACAATAAATGTGTTTAGTGTTGGTGGAAGCAACAATACTCCAGATGACCAGAACATGTTTTAAAATGACATTAACAGTGAGAACTGTAGCAGCTTGCTTAGCACACCATGCAGGTAAGTGCACTTTAAATTAAGGACTGTATGTTAACAGACAGTTTGCCACTAATGTCCCTGAACATGTTTGGATTCCACAGCTTTAGTTTGAAGCAGTGTTTTACTAATAATTTATGCTTTTACCACATGTTTAAATCAATCTTATCAACATAACTAAACACAAAATAAACGTGTAAAAGCGCACATTTACGGGGCGTCATTGAACGCACCGCGACAGCGCCACAAAGATTTAGCGCAGTTAAACGCAGCGATCGTAGCGCGCTCTGACCGGCTGTGCTTCAGGGTTGGTTCAGAAAGGTCCACAGCTGCGTGGTAGCGCTGCAGTGTCTCTCTGAGTCTTTCTCTGTGTCTTTGCTTCTTTTTAACGTCCCGGGCAGGAGCAGGTGAGTGATCGCAGTTCCGCCGACGTCACAGGTTGAGGAGAAAAAGGGCAATCGGGCAGTTCAACACAAATTTTAGAATTCAAATGTAAATGTTTCTGATCCATCACCAGAACACTGGGAAACACATTTACTACCCTTTGTGTCATCAGGGACAAAAATGTCCGCTTCTAAAAACTGCTCTAAAAACTGAACAGATTCATATTTTTCTGCATCAATATGTGGAACAACTTCAGGACTGCTCAGAACTACCAAACATGACATCATTGGAGGAGTTTAACGCTTTAAATGCCAGGTAGTTGCCAGTGATTGAATGCCAAATTTGATTCTTCCACCTGTTGAATGTCCACTCAGTGAGCAGGATATGGCAGGCCTTAGGGCAAGTATTGATGTATTGATTGTTTCACAATAAAAGAACACTTCCTGAATGCACTGACACAATAGGTTAGCAGACATTGTAATGCTAAAAAGCTGCACTGCAGTCATAATTAAACTTCTCAGGAGCAACAGTAACATCTGATCTGTGGTCAGTGAGATGTGTCCCTGAATGCACCATGTCTCAATCAATCTTTTTGTTATCACAACCACTTTATTGTACTTGTTGTGACAATTACAATTACATTACTTGTAATGTTACAGTTGATACTAAAACTACACCATGATGTATCATTTATATGTAAGATACTCTGTTACTGAATAAAACTCAACAAACCAGTAATTTGTGTTAGTGTCCCTATTTGGACATATTGCAACGGATTAGACATGCATGCCTATTTTAATCAGAACAAAAGACTAAAACTGTTGCACAACATTGAAAATGAACATCTGAGGAAAAATTAACATAAGGTTGTAGTTTATCCTTTGAAAGACAAATTCAGTTTACATTATACATTGGCAAATTCCTGGCCCAAATAAAAAGCCTCAATGAGAAGCTTTTTGAAGTCGGAATAACACTTGTGTTTCACAGGAAACACTACACTTTTCAAACATGCAGACACAACCGGGTAGCAGACGTTGTGCCTTCCATAATCTGCCTCACAGTCATGATTAAACTTTACAATAAGTGCGAAATCCTTCTTCTCTGATGGAAGCGGAACATGACCTTGCCCTGTGATCCACTGTAAAAACTTAGCAGGTGTGAAGACGGGTTGGCCATCAATGTCATCTTGATGAGCCAGTCCTCCATCTATGGAGTCAATATGAAAATAAGTGTTACATTACAATGTGTTTTTTATTTACATCTAAGTGGTTGTTTAATATAAACAAAGGAGGGCAGATCTCCCTTGTGAGCCAGGTTGTGCTCAAGGTTTCTTCCTGTTAAAAGGGAGTTTTTCCTTACCACTGTCCTTACTTCCTGTAAAGCATTTTGATTGTAAAAGATGCTATATAAACAAAATTGAACTATAAGAAATACCTTCAGCCTCATACAGGAAGTCTTGCAAAAAGTTAATTATCTCCAGCTCCATCTGATGCTTAGTAGAATCTTTCTCACTCAGTTGTGGCTGAATGGAAGCCAAGACAAACTCAGCACTGACCTAGGACGACAGAAAATACAGGTATCAGCTTTTAAGTTTTATACATTTCTAGAAAGTTTTTCTTGTTCATAATTATAGTAACTCATGTTTGTCTTTACCTTTCTGTCTTCCATGGGAACAAACAGGGGCTGGCAGATATCTGGGTACTGTCTCATCAGTGAAAGAAGGTTGTACAGCTTCAAGCCTTCTTGTAGTTGTTCCATCATAGGCTGCAACCTCAGCACCGCGTGAAGTACGATGGCACTAAAACAGTAGAGAGTACACAATCTTACTCATGTACCTATTAACTACACCAGTGCCTTCATAAACAAACGCACATTAGAACATACCAAACAATGGAATCCTTATTTTGAATGGAGATCACACCAGTGTATCCACAGTTTAAGATTTCAGCAGTTAAGTCCCTGATTGAATCTTCAGTTGACATCGCAACCTAAAAGTGAAGAAAGGATCAATCCAATACTTCCATCACATAGATCCTATACCTGGTCAATTAAACTTTTCAATTGGACATCTGCAACAGCATCACTGGTGAGAAGAGTTGGGTTTATCTGCCCACTACACAGGTATTGGTAGGTCCACGGGCTGAAAAAGGCAGGGGCTGGTCCACCTTGTGCAAGGCTGACAGCAATAATCTCGCCTACAGTCCTATTAACACAAACCAAACATAAGTGAATGTCATGCTAAAAACATTGATTTGTTTCTCTTTATCTGCTAAGAACATAAGCACACCTGTAGAGGCCACTGTCATAGTCATTGAGAGAATACCGGGGGCTCCTCTGATGTGGCGGTCCATCAAAGAAACGGCTCTCGATCCCTGCCACCATTTCTATACACAATTACAAACACTTATGGTCATAGTCCTAGCAGTTTCAGTGTCTGTGTCAGCATAAACACATAAGCAGAAGAGAGTACACACCCACAACCCAATCAATGTCTATTTGTTGGTCTGTCAACAAATGTAAGAGCTATTGTTTTTTACCTGTGAGAAACTCTTTTCTGAGAGCACCTGTGTCCACTCCTGCCTCCCCAAAAAAGGTAACTGTCAAAGTTGTTTTTCCCTGGCCCTGTGACAGTGCGAATGTGAGAGCCAGTGTATCCATGAGAATCAGGTGGAATCATGATCAGTCGCCGCCTCCCCTGGCCACCTGTAAACACAAAAATTATTGTATTTGTGTGTCTTTGCACTTGAAAGGCATTATCACACACATTGCTATGTATTATAGTTGTTATATTATTGGTTTGCTCCACCTGAAGCCTTATAGAGCAGCCATCCTCCTCTATTAAGCCCATGCATCTTTGGGTACTCATGTTGGAGTAGTCTGTCAAACTAAGACAATTACAATTACATAAGGTATCATCTGTCAATTCTAATTTAAAATTATTATTAATCAATTATATTTGATTACTGCAATACCTCCTCATGGCTTAAATCCTTTGACATGGTGAGATGCCTTTTTCCAAGTCCTGCCAGGGTAAGTTCAAACTCTTCTGATGGGTTTGGGGTAGTCTCTGCATTTTGGTTTAGCAGGTATGTGTAGAAAGTAAATGGCTTCCAAGCTTTGGTAGATGATGTACCACAGCTCTTTGGAATCTTTCCTCTTCCGAATGAAAAATCCAGGGAAAGATCTGAATAATTTTAAAATAAAAATAAAATATGAATATTGCATATACTTACACAGCATCACATGTACCATTCAAAATACTTTTAATTAACATAGAAAATGAGACTGCATTAAAATCTAAAACCTGGCCATCTCTTGTTCTACAGAAGGAGAAGCTTGTTCCAGTTGTCTTCCATGCTCTTGCTGCCCCTGAGACACATTCTGTGTCAGTACATTGATAAGGGTCTGTGCAGCTGCAATCACCGATGACTGAAACACAGATGTTAACAAAGACATTTCAGAAAACTAAAATTAGCTGTATCACCAGTTATCGAAGGGGAAGCTTAAATACGTGGATAAAACGGGCAAAAAAATAGGTTATTTGCTGTTAGCGCAAGACAGTTTAAGCTAGCAACATGCGTCATTATCATCCTGTGCAGAATAAAAGCGTCTTTCCTTTGTTCATGTTACATAAATGACAGGTCTGTTTATTGCTGAGGTCAAACTCAGAAAGACTCATTAGATAGAAAAGAAATAGTTACCAATTCTTACCTGCATTGATGTCTGTGGCCCTGGTGGAGCGGAGGCCATGATGCGCCATGAGTACTGCGGGCACGCGATCACTGACAGATTTGTCAACTGTAAACTGTAGATTATTCCATAATGTGTTGACTCAAAATAGTGATTGTTACCAGGTCTGCTTTGAAGCATCTTATACTTTGACTGGTGTCAATGTTTTGCAGCAGGTCACATCAATATGAAAGATAGCGCGTGTTGAGGTAACTCTTAGACATGTCCAATGTTCCCTGAATGCACCGTGGCTGAGCAAAGCCCTTAGCCTTCATTGTCATGCTGTCACTCAGCAGGCCACACCCATGTCCCCACCCCAAGCAAAATCGGGGTCAAAACCTCAAAGGTGAAAAAAGGAGAGGCGAAAGTGGAAAAAATAAAATGGTAAATATGAAAATAATTATTGACATGAAACCTGAAAATAAACTATTTATTCAAAAGAATTTCAAAGTTGATTCAAAAAAAAATTTTGAACAGAAAAAAATCAACATCAAAACATAAATTTTCAGTTTCAAGTTTTAGTGTTTGAATGAAATTTATTTTTTCAGGTGAACAAAACTTATGACCCCAATTTGGCTCCATACACTAGGGCCCTAATTACTCTCCCTTCTTATGATCCTTCCATCTCTGTCAAATGCTCGGCTGTGTTCAACCAGTTTGAGCATGTCAGCCTGCCCTTTCTGAGAGACATTCAATGTTTGTCAAAGTTTGTCTTCAAACAAGATGCTTATGTTTAAGGCAAAAGTTGCGACAGAAACAAGTTCTCCTTCAAAGACTGAGGAGGAAAGTTCATCGCGCTTCTATGACCTTGTTCAAGTTTTGCAGCGTGTTTTCGCTCGAAGCTGTGAAGACATAGTGATCTAACAGACGAGGTGGCCGAGTGGTTAAGGCGATGGACTGCTAATCCATTGTGCTCTGCACGTGTGGGTTCGAATCCCATCCTCGTCGTGTTATGTTTTAAGTTCAACAGTAAAAACTATGGACAGAGCTTCCGTGACATCACCCGTTTGTTCGGTGACACTCTGATCGCTGCCATGTTGTGTCCGCCAAAACTCAAAATACGGACAAAGAGGGGTAGCACTAGCTGAGTTTAGGGGAGAAACTCGTGCTGTGATATGGCAACCGTCTGTCGCTCAAGTGCCAACGCTCATAATTATGCGTAATTTTAAGTCTGAATACAATCCCACAGCAGCTCATCAACAAACTGAACCAGCTGGGGCTAACTACTTGCTGTGCAACTGGCTGCTGGACTTCCTCACCGGGAGACCTCAGACAGTGCGGGTCGGCAGAAACACATCCAGCACCATCACAATGAACACCGGGGCTCCCCAAGGATGTGTGCTGAGCCCCCTCCTCTTCACTCTGCTGACCCATGACTGCACGCCAACACACAACTCCAACATCTTTGTGAAGTTTGTGGACGACACAACTGTGGTGGGTCTCATCTCCAGTGGAGATGAAACAAACTACAGGAATGAGATGCACCTTCTGGTCGAGTAGTGCAGAGACCACAACCTCTCCCTGAATGTGGAGAAGACAAAGGTTGTGGACTACAGGAGAGCACACAGTCAGCACACCCCTCTGACCATCGACGGTGCTGCTGTGGAGCAGGTGAGCAGTACCAAGTTCCTGGGTGTGCACATCACTGAGGACCTCTCCTGGACTAACAACAGTGCATCACTGACCAAGAAGGCACAGCAGCGCCTCTACTTCCTCCGCAAGCTTAAAAGAGCCAGAGCCCCTCCCTCCATCCTGTGCACCTTCTACAGAGGGCCTGTTGAGAGCATCCTGTCCAGCTGCATCACTGTGTGGTACGGAGCCTGCACCGCCACCTGCAGGAAGACGCTTCATCGCATAGTGAGAGCAGCTGAGAGGATCATCAGCGTCCCTCTCCCCTCCCTCCAAGACCTCTACGACAGCCGTCTCACCCGAAAGGCCCTCCGCATCACAGGAGACCCCACCAACCCTTCACACCGCTTCTTTAGTCTGCTGCCATCAGGAAAGAGACTGCGCAGCCTCCAGGCCAGGACCAGCAGACTGAGGGACAGCTCAGTCAAACTGGGGTGTTCCTCTCTTTCATTCTCTTCATCTTCTGTGACATCAGAAAGATGAAGAGACCAAAAATGGCCTCAGCATTATGAAGAGCTAACTAACTAACAAGCTGGAAACTCTGCTCTGACACTCAGTGCCACTTACTGTCACGCAAAGGTACTCACTGACACTCACAGGCACTCACAGGAACTCGCTAAATATCACTGAAACTCACCAAGTTTCATCAACCAACTACTACCTCCACAAAAGTCGACGCCCACCCACGTTAGCTAGCGTTGGTGTCATCGCTCTGTTTGTGTCATCACAGGGCAGCTTTCCAACTAGAAATGAACTGAACTGGCTTTCCATACAACACTGTCATGAGGTCCACATTGTCCTGTAATGGAATCCAGAGTCTGAGAGTGTATGACTGGCAACAAATAACAATTTCACTTTGTAGATTAAAGCAACATGTGCTCACACCAGAATCAGACAATATGAAGAAGTCCTCTATAAAAACACATAAATTCATTAAGTATGTATGCTTTATGTGTATAGGACCACTGTCCCCTATGGACTAGCAGAAGTGAGCATATGAGGAACTGGAACCGCTTCTTCATCTGGACCATGGGGATGCCAATTTATAACACCTGAACCCCCCTCCACTGTCTGCACACACAGGAAGTTCACCCTTAATCAATGCTCTCTGTTTCAGTTAACCTGTCTGAATTAGTCTCTGAAACAACATGTAGAGCCCGTATGGCGCCTCCGGCCGCCCGTGTGTCGAGCAAGCCGCCTCCTCCTACAGCCAATCGCGAGGCCGAGTGCTACCACAAATTTACCACGAATTGACCAATGACAGAGCCGCCCTCTACCACGATTTGCTAGCCCCACCTCCGCCGACAGCCAATCACGAGGCCGAGTGCTACCACGAATTGACCATGAATCGACCAATGACAGAGCTGTCCTCTACCACAATTTGCCAGCTCCCGCCTACATCCGTGGCAACGAGCTGGCCAATCTCAGCTCGGACCACTGCTGGAGGCGGAGAATGACCCGGTCACTGCGCTGTTGCTATGGTCAACGTCATTCCATTTTCCGAGCTACATCGCTGTTGGACGGCTATCCGCAGGATAATTTACTCCGCTAACTGTCTGCAATTTTAATTTCTGCCGGCGAGTACGACTGTTTGTATTGTTTGAGTGTTTGTATTGTATTTTAATGTTGGTATTTGATTGTAAAGTGTTATGTTTGTGTAGTAACATAAATAACCTAGCCTACATAGCGGCTGCTCTTTACCGGCCAGTTAAGTTCAGATTCAGAATCAGAATTCCTTTGTTTATCCCAGAGGGGAAATTCTTTTTTGTTACAGACAATAGAAATTAAAGATAAATTGAGTAAGTGAAAGTATGAAATTCAAATATATAATAAATATCTAAATACCTGGATAGCATTTACATCCCTGAGTTGTATCTAAAAGTTATTAGCCGAGGGTGCCGAGCAACTTAGCCAACTCCGGCTAAGTTGCTCGGCTAATAACTTCACGTCGTGTCACGTGGTTCAAGCCTAGTGCTATTTTTAACTTTAGTAACCGTTACATTTAATGGGCTTTTATTACTATGGCATAGTATTACTATGTCATAGCATCACGCTGTTTTCAATAGCCTATGATAATATATTTGTTATAAACACTTATAATTTACAGTTGTTTAAACAACAAACAATAAGCTATTATGTTACATTAGGCTAATGGTCTGATAGGTGCTTAGTTAAACATTATGCTTGGCCTCCTTGTTCTTGTTCTTCTCTAATTGTTGTTCTTTTATGACTTCAAGAAGAGACCCGATGGGACCATAATCCTAAATGACTCCCATGATGCTGGCCGGGTGAAGAGCAGGGCCCAGCCATGGTCTCGTCCTCTTTCACCAGAGGAGGTGCTGGAGTCGGCCAGACAGGCTGCAGTTGCACAAGGCCTCGACCCAGACAACAAGGTGTGTGTGCTGGGTCTACATAAGCTGCAGGTCGGAATGTTTAGGGGGCAGACATTCAAATGGGTGCTGGAAAATGCTCTGGGGTATGGTGGTTACCTGGTGGCCTCAATGATCAGGGAGAGTGAGAAGGGTGAGGTGAAGGACTCCATTAACAACAGGGCCAATAAGGAAGCCTTCCGCCGCTACATGGAGCTGTTTCCTGAGGGCCGGGAGGCTATCTCCATTAAGCTCCAACGGGCGAGCACCCACACATCTTCCTCCACCATTGCCAAGGCTACACCTACCATCAGTGTTGCCTCAGCCTCTGCAGTGCCAACCCCTGGTGGTGCTTCTGCCACGCCGTCCACCAGCCAGCCCCCTGCTTCTACTGCAACAACTGTAAGCCAGTCCCCACTCTCCACCAGCAGTGCCTCTGCTACACCACCCACCAGCCGAGCCCCTTCAACAGTGCGTGTGCCAGTCACATCACTGCATGCTTTGCTGGCGGGAAAGAACCTCACCCAAAGGAGCCTTGACATGTCTGTCAAAAGACTAGTCTCTTCTTCTACCTCCAGGTTTCAGCCTAGTAAGTATGATGTAATTATAGTTGTGTGATCTCAATAATATCAGTACACAGAGAGTACACAGTATATATATATTTTTTTTACTTATTCATTAATGTTTTCTCCAGCCATTCCAACGCGAGGCTCATCAGAGCTCATCCTCCCAGTCCCTGCACCAGCAGTGCCATGTGCCACGGAGCCACCATGTGACGTGGACGACAGGGACCTGGTCATGGCAGCAGAGCAAGTGGTGGAGTCAGTAGCAACACGTGAGTTCCAATTCAACAATAAATAGAAATCATTCAGCAAATAAATAAACAAAGCAAAATTCTTACACTGCACATCTTGTATTCTGTTTAACAGAGAGCAGACTTTGTCTCCCTGCTGGCTGGATACCAGCCTTGCCAGTGCTAGACCAGCAGTGGATTTCAAAAACTTTGTTTAAGTGGTCCAGAACTGGACAACCCGAGCTGGACTTCACCAGGGTGGACAGAATGTGGTGGTACCCACCACAGCCATCACTTGCTCCCACTGGCATTCCACCAATGGAGCAGTACTTTGGCCACCCACTGTTCTTGTGGATGCCAAAGAAGCTGTGGCGCATGAAGATACTCTGCCCTCATAAAGACTGTGGGAAGGAGGAACTAACATCAGCTGGACTGCATCAAAGGGTACGCCAGGTTGTTGGTGTCAGTGGCACATATTTCATGGTGGCGGAGTATCTTTCATGTAAGGGGTGCAAGCGGAAAGTCATAAGCTGGGCGAGCAACATCATCCACCAGTTGGACATCGGCCATCGCATGCAGTTCCCCTGTTTGCTCACAGCCAAGCTGGGATGTGATATGCACGTTATGCGGCAGAGAGGCCTGGGGAACAGCAGCAGCCAGGTCCAGAGACAGCTGGAAGAGCAGCATGTTGAGGTCTGGCTGCAGAAGCAGCTCCAGTTACTGACAGACTGCAGTGGAGTTGCTAGAGCCGTATCTGCAGGGCTTGTTGCTCCAGTGGCCATTGGGAACATGCCAGCAATGATACCTGTGCCAAAACATCGATGGCTAATGCAGGTATACTGTCAGGATGTGCTTGGCAGGTTAGAGGAGATCAAGGCATCCATCACCTCGCTTTTTGGCAGAGTCTTAAAGATGGACTCCACTAAGAAAATTGTCAAGAAGCTGGCAGGTGAAAGTCGCTCCACAGCATCATGGGCCACCAACATTGGCAATGAGCATGGCCAGGTCATCATGTCTGTGCTGACAGCCAGTGAGGGCTATGGCCTCGGCAAAATGATTGGTGGCCTAATCTGCCGCTTCCAGGATGCAGGAGTACCACCTCCTGAGGTGCTGTATGTGGACCGGGACTGCTGTGGGTCCACACATCTTCACAGCATGTTTAGACCATGGGGCTGCATGCAGATACGACTCGATGTGTGGCACTTCATGCGGAGGATTGCCGTGGGATGCACCACAGACTCCCTTTATGCTGGCTTCATGAACCAGCCGAGCCAGTGTATTTTCATCTGGGATGAGGATGATGTGCGTGCCCTGAGGGAGGCCAAGTGCGCTGAGCTGGCAGCAAGACACCTACACCCCTCCACCACTGCTGCTGTCATGCGGCACATCTCCAGAGCAGAGATGGCGCTGCACTGCAGACGGACCGCCAGGAGTAGCACTGAGATAGAGGCACTCATCACCCAGCTCTTGGTGGCCTATGATGGGGACAGGGGGTGCAACACCCTTGGTGTGCCCCTCATCAACAGCGAGCGGATGGTAGAGATCTGGAAGGTGCAGAAAAAACACCTCCGTTGCCTCCAGGACCCCCCTGGCGTGCAGCTGTACATGCAGACGGGGACCCTGCAGAAGGGGGGGCACACACTGCCAACATACAGATGCGCCAGGGGATCAACATCTGGAGAGCTTTCATCTCCACATGAATAGATTCATCCCAGGTGAAACTTCTTCCCAACTTTTGCACAGCTAAAATGTAGTTTGGTGTAGAGAATTAAGCACAATTTAATAACAGAGATATATTTTCTCTTTAGGAACTCTGGCCGGTGCCAACTTTTTCCAGGCCTATCTGGTGGATGGACTTGCCAGGTGGAATGAGGACAGAGGCAGGGCAGCTGAAGGAAGAGTGGAGCCCCATTCTTACAGTGGCCTTCTCCGGCATGCAGTCAACCAGCTTGCAGAGAACGTCATGGGACTGAAGCTGGTGAACTACACACCACCAAGAAAATATACTGGTACAGTTTCTTAATGTCTGATAAAGCTCATCTGTATTATTAAGTTTATTGCATCTGTTTGTACATGACATATAATTTGATGTGTTTGTGTATGTTTGTGTGATTTTCAGGAGAGCTTATTGGGGTGGAATATTTGTATGACCAGACAGGCACTGCACTAGAGGACTACAAGCACACATTGGCTGCCATGGAGACAGACACTGTGACTGTGGCTGATGATGAGGGCTATGTTGAGCAGGCGCCAGAGGAGTTTGAGGACTTCACTGTACCCTTGCCAGAAGATCCTCTACTCACAGGTCCCACTGCCACAGCTTCTCCACTCACCACAGACGTGTCTCCAGCTCCTGTTCCTGCTCCTGCTAGCTCGGGAGATTCGCTTACTGGGGCCTCTCCACTTGCCACAGACGTGTCTCCAGCTCCTGTTCCTGCTCCTCCTGCTCCTGCTCCTGCTAGCTCAGGAGATTTGCTTACTGGGGCCTCTCCACTTGCCACAGACGCATCTGCTGCTGTGTCTGCATCTACAGTAAGTTTTCACCTTTTTGCAAATGATTTTGGCTAGAGCAGAACCTCCTACAACTAACGTAAGACCTCACACCACTGCAGGCTTTATAATTGCACATTAGATGTCTGTGTACTGCAACATTTGGTCATTGCTTTTTCAAAATAACATGTAAAAATGTAGTTAAATAACATAGGAATGTTATTAAGTTTAGAATTTGAATAATTTTAACAATATATATTCACAATCAGTGGAAAAATACATGAAATATTAGAAAGCTGTTACAAGAATCAATCAGATATTTTGTTGAAGTTTGTCAATGCATTTCATTCATTTAGGACTCTGTTGGGCCAGACAACATCCCCAGCTATGCAGCAGTCCAGGAGTTGGCACGCTGCCTTGTGTCTCTGAAGGACCACAGCCTTGCCCTAACACAGGAGGAGGCACGACACATCATAGACCTCTGGCATGTGCTGTCAGACTTTGACAAGGCTAGAACTAAATACCCTCCTCGGCATCAGGATAGCCTAACCAAGGGTCGGTTTAGGGCCACAAAAAAGTTGGTGGCACCAGGGGTGGAGTCCACCAAACGGTATGTTCAATTAATTTTTGTGTTTGTTTCTTTATTGACTTGTTTTGTTTAAAGCAGGTGTGACCCATTATTGCTAAGTTTTACACTGCCTTAAATTTCCAGGTCTTTTGTCGGGTCACATGCTCCGGCCCAGTGGCCAAGCTGCAACCGGCTGGTGGAAGCCATCTTTATCCACCTCTGCATGACTATCACTGGCCGAAAAAAGAGTCCCACAGGCAGCCAGAGCAGTCAGTCTGACCCCTGTCTGGACAAAAGTCTGTGGCTGAAGGAGCCACCCACTGTCTCATGTTTTTATATTTGACTCATTTTCACAGCACTTCATTAGTTTGTTATCATAATCAGCCACCATGTACAGGTGCATCTCCATAAATGAGAATATTGTGTGATCAGATGATGAACTCAAAACACCTGCAAAGCAGACACAATCATGGGGAAGATTGCTGACTGGACAGATGTTGAATAAATAAAAAATAGTCAGCATGGTTATCCTCAGGAGCAATAATTGGAATATGACTCCCATCCATAACCCCTGCACACTGAGGGAACCCATCAAGACGGGTATAGTGGCATAGTAGTGTAGTAGACCCACTAAAGGTTCTAGCAGTGGAAGTGAGTTGCGGATAAACCACAGATAGAAGTTGGCTCATTTCATACGTGTATAAAACCTCAACCACGAAGGGACTCGAACCCTCAATCTTCTGATCCGAAGTCAGACGCCTTATCCATTAGGCCACATGGTCTAGTGTGTTTGCCACATAAACTTGTCAGAATGTTATGGCATAGTGTTCATAATAAGAGTTTTTGTTGGTGCAGTTTGCCAGCGCAAATAGAATAGAATAAAAACAGTTTACATATGAACAGTTATTGCACAGGTGAGTGGAGGGAGAAGTGGTCTGTAAGAAAACTGTACATAGTGCATCAGAAACTAAATAAATAATGTGTTGTACACTGTGGTGTGTGAATATTGCTCCTATCAGAAGTGGTTATTATACAGTCTGACAGCAGCAGGAAGGAAAGACCTTCTGTATCTCTCCTTCACACACCGAGGGTGGAGCAGTCTGCCACTGAAGCTGCTCTGCAGAGCTGACAGGGGGTCCTGCAGGGGGTGGACTCATTGTCCAGCATCAGAATCAGAATCAGAATCAGAATGACTTTATTTATCCCCGAGGGGAAATTCTTTTTTGTTACAGACATTAGAAATTAAAGATACATTGAAATATATAATAAATATCTAAATACCTAGATAGCATTTAAATCCCTGAGTTGTATCTAAAGAACATATTCACTACTGTATAAAACCTTTCCATAGTAAAGAGCAGGACATGAATGTACCAGTATGAATGTACAGTGTCTGAGTGACACTTCTACTCTTATACTCTGTACTTAACTGCATTTAATGTAACTTGATACCTCTGGCACAGGAATTTCCTTCGGGATTAATAAAGTCTTATCTTGTCTTATCTTACAGTTCAGAGTTCAGTAGTTTGATTGAGACAGGCAGGAATGACTTCCTGTGTCTCAGTGGTGCATCATGGGAGTCGGTTTTGTCAGGACCCTCCTGTCACCCACCTCCTGCACTGAGTCCAGAAAAAAGCCAGGTCTCTCTGACTATCCTTAACTGTGCTACATTGAATCAATGTGAGAGGTCTGTAAAGTATTTCTGTCTGACCTTTAATGTTTGATCATGTTTGATATTGCTACACTAGCAGAATTGATATTATAATATAGCAAACATTTATTTCCCAATTTGACTAATAGAATATCTATATTTGTATGTATATATTTGATGATATGAGAACTCTAATTTAGAACTATGTATGATACGATTTGTACTGTATTATTATTAGATAGATGGACTGTGTGCACATTAATTGGTCCTGTGCTGTGTGCAGGCCAGGGTTGATGGCGAGCTAGGATTGAGCTCTGCTTAGGCTCGAAGAATACGATTCAGCTCAACGTCTGGATCTGGCCCAGATCTCTTCTGGTTGGAGGAGTGGTAGGAGGCTCCTGCAGCCCCCTTTATTTTGAACTTTTGTCCCATCGCTGCATGAAATGAACCTTATATTAGTTTACAGCAGCATAAAAAAGAGCTAACTCCTTTAACTTCTCTCATAAATACATCTGCAGTAAACACATGTTCTGTGACAAAACATAAGACTGAAAATACCTGAAAGTCTATACTGACAACAAGCTTTGTAACAACACAATTATCTTCTTCAGAGTTGAATTTATTTCTCCACCTTTCATAGTTTCAGGGACGTCATCCAAGCCACTTGTACATGTGAACTACTATGGATACAGGTCTGTGTTAATAAGCCTCAGCAGAGGAGGCAAGCTGAGGGTCGAAGGCATAAGGCTACATAAGGCTTTGTCTCCCATATCTGACCAACCTTAACTGTCAGTTTCCACAATAGCAGGCGGAACAAGACCATCATTTGTGAGAAACATGCTTATTCATGTCACATCAGTGCCTGAGAACACTGAAAAACAACAACGCTTATATTTTATAAAAGTACAAACAGCTGGTGTGCTGAATGCCAGATGTCCTTGTGTGATGGCAATGGCTTGCTGTATTTGATGCATATATGTGTGTCAAGTAAGAGTGTTTACTCAGACACAGAACTAGCTAAAGCCTAAATGTGAGGGCGCCTCATATTGGAAGTACATATACGAATACAAGATTCTGCCCCGTATCAAGTCTGAGTGAGCATACGATATAGAAGCTAGGGTACAGTTTCATCACAAACCAATGTATATGTTCTGGGCAACAGCATTTATAAAATATGCCTATTGTATTATAACATATAGACGGATTCTTGGAAATATGTGTGTGAAAAATGCATGTCACATTTTTGCGTCATTGCTTTTATTACAGCAGTAGCCCCTACAGGTGCATTATGAGGCACTTGACTGTTGATGTTGGGAGGACTGTGAACATGAGAAATCAATCCATCTCTCATACTATCCAGTATAATTTATGATGTTGAGTGACTGAACAAAGCAGCATCTGCAGGGATTAATGAGGTTTTTCTGATTCTGCACAATATGCACTTTAGGACAGATTTAAAATGGTGGTCAGCCTCCACTCTATGAACCAGCTATTCACATTTCTTATATACATTTCTTGTTTACAATCTTCCAGTTTTTTTTTCATTTGACTCCCACAGGCTGCATGCACTCCCACCAGTCTCCTGGGCTTGAAATCTGCCATTTACAAACAGTAAGCGCCAGAGAGGAGGAAGGAGACGGCAATACCTCAGAAACAGCTCAGTCATTTCAGGGCAGGAGACTTTTCACAATTCCAATTAAGTCATTCAAATGGAAATATAATGAAATATAAAGCAAATAGAAACCTAGTCTGAAGGAAATATTGGCATTTGTAAGTCATACAAAATGTATGGTTTGTAAAAAAAACGTGAAGTTGACCCGGAATGTCCTCTGGGAGATGAACAACAGATGAGCAACGGCAATCAAACAAAGAAGAAGAAGAAGAAAGAGGGTGAATAACAAGAGTTGATTGCCTAGCAACGGCAAGTTGCCTAGCAACGGAAATCAAACAAAAAAGATGAAAGAGGGTGAATAACCAGTGTTTTATTGCCTAGCAACGGCAATCAAACAAATGAACTGAACAAGGAGAAGGAGGGGGAAGAGGAACTAGAAAGACGAGCACAGCGACAGCAGAAGTTCAACAGAAGTTTTCCACTGTAAGTGTTTTATTACATCTGAATGGCTGCTGCGGAGTCTCTGAGAGCTTTTATCAGCGAGCGGCTAACTGCTGCTGCTGCTGAAATATTGGGAGTGTTTGAACAAACTATCGTCCAGTACGAGGGAGAGCTGGACCGTCAGCGCAAACTGCTGGATCTGCTCCTGAAGCCTGAGATCAAGCTACACAGAACAGGTATGTAAACATGACAATGTCACGGAACAACAACGGCTCTGTGTGAAAAGAGTGACATTCAGCACATAGTGTTTCTGACAGGAGGACACTGACTTCATGACTTGGAGCTACAAATGTGTCCCTCCAGCTGTTCTCTCTCTGCTTTAGCTCCTCAGAGCTCTGTGCTTTGTTTATTTACCGTTGAAGTTACCGTCAGTTAGCATCAGAGATGGCGCGCTTGACCGGCATAAAATCGGCATATCTCAGTCTGATCTGCGGATGCCGGTCAAGCGCGCCACATGATCGGTTGCGTCACAACCGTTAGCTTACCTTAGCTTAGTTTAGCTTAGCTTAGCTTAGTTTAGCCTAATCCACCAGCTCAATCCGCTTGTGGAAGCGTGCTCACCTGTATGTGCGCATGTGTCTGCGTCCTATGTGCAGACTGTATGAAGTTACATTTAATCAGTGAATTAATTAATGATTTGCTGCCTGTCAAATAAGATAAATAACATAAGGCTGTTTAGTTTGTTTAATTAGTTAGCAGCTGTGGAATTATATAAGGGTACCTACGCACTGACATGATATAGAGCACATATGTACTCGATTGTATATGCTTACACTCAGAGAAAAAGGGAGTTTTTACATACACATACACCCTTACAGAGAGTTAGGGAGGATGTTTACATTACTGGAGCCCTTTTGTTATGGTGAAGGTGGACGTAAGATAAAGCATCCAACAGAGGGGGGATAGAGAGTGTTTCACAGTCATAAATAACAGTTAGACCAAGTATTATAATTGGTAGGTGGGAATAACAGGGCAACATGTCCCAATATGGGAATACCAACGAAGGTCTTGAAAAACTGTTTATATATTATGCAAATGTACCTCCACTTTTCAATAAAACGAGCCTGTGTCCAGGGAAGGGGCAGAACACTTATGGACGGGAGTGAAGCAGACTGAGAGGCCTGTGGTCACTAGGTGTTCTCCCTTTTGCAAAAGGCGAAACTACAAAACCCAGGGTATTTTCTTTCACTCAATGTTCTGATTACAGAAGACGGAGTCTGACAATCCGGGGTGACCAGGGAAGGTCACGACATTTTGGGGGCCCGTCCAGGATAGAAGGTAATTGTATTCTTCTCAGATCCGTCAATTGAACACAGGGGTTGATTACGAACAGACAGAGGACATGTGGCGCGCCAACAATAAGGTGAGCAGACCTTTTATATCTGCACTGACTACTCTAAAGTGTAACATGTCCCGAGTCTTAGTAGTAATCTGCCTGTAAATTATACGAACATTGACTGAAACAAAAAAAAAAAAAGAGGTTAAAGAATTCTTGTAAGAGTAAAGATAAAGAATAAGAGAAAGGAAAAGGAAAAAGGGGTTGCAAAATCCTGAGTGTGGCGACTCCACCGGTGCTCTGACGAGAGGCTGGAAAAGCTGGGTTTGAGTCCCGGGGCTTGAGGAACCCTAAATCACTAAAAAAAGAGAGAGGAAAAGAACAAGAACAGGCAAACACATGGTATGAATGTTGGAATGACTGGAAACTGAAACAACGACCGCACTAGTTAGGCGGAAGTTGTAGTAAGTCAACAGGCTTCCAAATTACAGACATATAAGATTCTGGTGTCGTGGAAGAGAGGCTAGTCTCAAATCCACTGGACTGAGTACTAGGGACATAGCGTGCCATATTTCTCAGTCGGCCTGAATCTAGACAGTGAAGAACACTGTTATAACTGTGAGCCGTCTAAAAGAGAGACGGCAAGAACAGATGAACTGTGAGTAGTCGGACCGGCTACAAGAACAGAGGAAAGTCCTGTGAGTTCAAAAGCACCCCTTACTGAGACACACAGCTGAGAGTGAAGCTGTAACACACACACATACTGAGCGCTCATATTATGGGTAATGCATGAATGAGAAGGGATGTGCCATGCCAGGGACGTGTGAGCTGAAGCAGCAGCACTGCTGGAAACCTAACTGGTGCTAATGTAAAGCAGTGGTCTGTTGAAGTAGGTTCACTCACGAACTGGATTAGTTTTTTCTTCTGATGTGTACATAGTTTGGTAGAGGACATAGAAACATTGTAACTGCAGTTTTGTAAATTTGAACTTAAACTATAGTTTTGTAATTCCTACGTGAGCACGAGATTAAGACTTTAATGACTGACGACATGGACTTAAGTGTGCACCGAGACACGACTGACGACAGGTGGGGTCCGCACAGCCCACTAAAGACGGTAGAAGAACAGCTGACGGTCTTAGGCGGAATACTGAACCAGACTTATGACTCTAAGACTGCAGCGGCAGAAGTGATTCTTATGAAGGATGCTGTAGATAAGTTGTTGGCAGAAAGATGTTGTGAAAGTTGATGGTGAAAGATAGAGGAAGTTTGCAGAAGGAGTTCCAGAGAAAAGGGGGAGAGAGAGTAATACTGATGTACATCAGTGTCCTCTTAGACAACATGGAAAAAAGACACCCGCAGTGCACACAACATGCAGGAATAGCTAAGCTAATTCAGAAAACTGAACACATGGTCATGGGACACCAGCTGTATGTACTCACAACACATAGTGTAGTCGCATATGTAAACTCAGAGACATTCACACTCACCCCACTGACACAGGAGGCGTATGGAGGGGACCGGATGGACGACCCATACTGCCACCTGGATTGAGACAAACTGCCATGGAAGAAGCACATGGGCTAGGCCATGTGGGGGTAGCTCAGATGTTAAGAAATCTGGAGCACTGGTGGCACCCCTACATGAAAGACATGGCTCAGTATGTAATTTGAACATGTGATCAGTGTAATAAATACAATCCGAGACCAACCATCAAACCAGAAGCAGGACACTACCCACTAGAGGCCAAGACGGGCAAAGAAATCATCATTGACTACACTGACATGATTAACTCTGTGGGATTCAGATACATTCTGATGTGTGTTGATGCATACTCAGGATGGCCAGAAGCCTGTCCTGCGAAAAGGGAGGACAGCAAAACTGTCATTAAATTTCTGATTAACACCTACATCCCTAGACATGGTTTTCCTGAAAAAATCAGATCTGACAATGGAACACATTTCAAAAACAAAGACCTCCAGCAGGTGGAGGCTATGTTGGGACTGAAGCATGCTTTTGGTACTGTTTATCATCCACAGTCTCAAGGAAAGGTGGAAAGGATGAATCAAACCTAAAACAAAAATTGGCTAAAATCTGTGCACAGACCAAATTTATATGGGTTCAAGTATTATCTATTGTATTGATGTTCTGGTAATAACGCCATATAATCTACACCCTATGAGCTTCTTACAGGTCGACAGTTTCCTGGACCAGCTGGCCGGCTGAGACTGAAAGAGTATGTTACGACCCTGGCTCAGGGGGTAGCAACATGACAACACAGCAAGTGGTTTAAAATAAGATTTACATTTATTTACAAATTAATTTACAACAGAACTAACAAAATAAACAAAGTGGTGTGGTGTGGCTCTGCTCCTGCTGGCTGAGAGAGAGAGAGTGAAGAGTGGAGGAAGGGCCTTCTTATACCCTCAGCAGATGACCAGGTGCAGCTGATCAGTAGAAGGTCCCTGTTGATTGGGCATCTGAAACAAAGCACAGAACCAACCAAAAAAACGAACACCCCAGTGGACGTAACAAGTATGTAGTATGATATTAATATAAACCATAATATAATGAATTTAAAGCTTTGGTGTTAGTATTTAGCCGAGTGGGTACTCCTGAGGGTCATCAAGAGGAAGTGGTCGGAGCCAAGGTGGACAGGTCCCTATCAGGTGACGGAACGCACCTCACACGCGGTTCGGCTGAGAGGAAAGGGGGACACCTGGTTCCACTGGAGCCAGTGCGCAGCTGCAGAGGAGCCTCAATGATCTCTACAGGACGTCCACGCTGATCTGAGGGCGCAGAAGTCTGAATCGGCTGATTCAGATACGGATCCTGTCACAAAAGGGGCAGAATAATCCCCTGACAGGAATCCAGGATCCCGGGTAGTCTAACCCCAGGGATCCGAAGAAAGAAAACACATCCTGAGGGACGAGAGGACCAGAGAATCAGGCGGGGCGCTGGACGATGAGGCAGACGGACAGGAACACATACATGAACTGATAAAAACACAATTTTGAACATTTTTACTGTAGAACAATTTTCATTATATTTGAGCTGTTAGGAGTATCTGGGGGCGGGAACGGTGAAAGACCGACCGATTAAAATACCCCCACATGCTATGATGTATAACATGTTTACTGTTTGACTGCTCACAAACTTTTACTTATATTTTTGACACATATAACCTTTGTCACGGTTTTCTTTGGGTGTTGGGGGAAAGGGGAAAAGGGGGAGTTGTGGGATTATATAAGGTTAACTACACACTGACATGATACAGAGATCTTTTACTTTTTATGTACTCTTATGTATGCTTTCACTCAGAGAAAAAGGGAGACTCTCTGCACACACACACATACTCCCTTACAGAGAGTTAGGGAGGATATTGACATTCCGGGAGCCCTTTTGATGCGGTGAAGACCGAAGCACTGGAAGGCATCAGACGTAAGATAAATCGTCAGACATAGGAGTGATACAGAGTGTTCCACAGAAATATGTTAGACCAATTATAATCATTGGTAGGTGGGGATAAAAGGGTAACATTTCCCAATATGGTAAAACTGTTTATCTATTATGCAAATGTACCTCTACTTTTGAATAAAACGAGCCTGTTTCCAGGGAGGGGCAGAGCACTTATGGAGGGGAGTGAAGCAGACTGAAAGGCCTGTGTTCACTGAGTGTTCTCCCTTTTGCAAAAGGCGAAACTATAAACCAAGTGTATTGTCTTTCACTCAATGTTCTGAATACAGGAGACGGAGTCTGACAATCCGGGGTGACCAGGGGAGGTCACAACAAGTGACACCCCCCGGGTAAATTGAGTTTGAGACCCCTGCTTTACCTTTTTTTTTACCTTTAGCAAGTCGATAGAGCCTTTTTAAAATTTGCTAGCTCTGCGTCTGTAAACACAAAATCACATACAAACAAACCAGCCTGTTTCCTTAAGGACCCACGGTGACATAGGTGTCACCGGTCCTTTAGGACCCCAATGGTACAGCAAATCATTCATTAAGGAATATGACAGCAGTTTTTATTTAGTAAACAATGTTTAGCTTTTAATCTTAGTGAAACTGAGGGAAAATCGCTGCATATCAATTTACGATGAATGAATTCCTCGATAATTTGCATCCCTATTCTGACCTGGAAGATTGAGAAGATCGGACCAGTTGTATTTTGTTTTTTTGGAATATTTGAATGGTTTTTTTGTGGAATACTTGATGCGGCCCAGCCTCACCCAGGCTCGACCCCCATCGCCCCCCGGGTAAGTTGAGTTTGAGACCCCTGCTGTAGATTTTTGTTAAAAAAAAAAAAAAAGAAGACCATACGTCCCAATTTTTAGGCCTAGGCTAGCGCCCATGTGTCGACGTTGATGCCACAAATCGCGCCACAAATCGCGCCGAGAGCGCCGGTTCGAATCCCGCTAGGTGCGTTAATATTTTGCACTGAAATTACGCGAAACATATCGGTCGTTGTATGACATTTTACCGAGGTGACGTTATAATTAAAAACAAAGCGAAAGGAGAGTGATGCACACCGTTTGTATGTGACAAATTTCACGTGTCATTTGCTGTAATAGTCCAATTGCACATGCATGCATTGAATGGGATAAATGCAATCTGCTCGCTGTTTAGCTAATATGGAAAGAGCTTGAGAGGAACAGGATTGCATATAATAATTGTATCCTTAGTAACAAGCTGTAATGTGTTAATCTGCATTTTTCTTAACATCCTTTTTTGTATACCGACCTTGTCTGCAATATAAGGCTCATCAATGGCTCCAGACTCTTGATTAACCCCCACAAACCCAAATATATAAGAACAATGGAAAAAAACCTTTTAGGTGTTATTACCATTTCAGTAACTTTTTGGGGGGAATATTGCTCACATTGAGCACATGTAAAGGACCAGTAGGAGTTTATTTGCAGTCTTTACTGCTCATAAAGCCTCTTAATATTAGTCTAAATTCATATTTGGATAAACATCATTTTTTATCAAAGTATTTTGTGAAATTAAATGGTATTTACAAACACTGAAATCAGACTGTATTTACAAATCCTGTAAAAACCGAACAAAAGCTTTTGTAATGTTTATAGCCTCATTTAATTGTGATAAAGGCAGATTCACAGTTTTAAGAATCCACACATTCCAGAGGTCAAACAATACTGTCTGGCAGACCTGTTGTTCAATCTACTATCATTCTATGAAGCTGTACATGCCCAACTACCTGAACATTATCATTAACTGAATTACACAGAGGGGGTAACTGATACGAAACTGATACCAAAAGAATGTGTTTGTTTACACTATATACACACTGATATACACTGCAGCAAAGATGCTGCGCTGGTGGCAGGATGCTGCAGTGAAGCAGATGCCGGGCTGGCCTCAAGATTCAGAGAAGAGATGGGGGTCTGTCTCCCCCAAACACCAGCTGCCTTTTAAACCTGGCCATTCTGCTGTATTGGCTGGCACGGTAAAGCTGTGCAGGTTGTCCCCTGCAGCCATGGTCAAGAGAGCTTCTCTCTGAGGTGTGGATGGCTTTGGAGACTCAATGGCTTGCTGAAGCACCTCGGTCTCCCGAGCCCGACTCTGCTTGTTGTACCTGAAAAAAACCACAACAACAAAACAGTAGTTTTACAGAAGCAATATATTTCACAAATACAGCTGACATGGTTCACATACTTCATGATTTACTCACCGTCATGCCAGCATTGCTGTGTTCACCTCAGGCAGCTGGATGGTGGTCTCAGCCATCACACAGGCTTTGTTGACAACACACTGGTGTATGCTGATGAAGAGTCTCAGTCATCCAGGTCATAATCATAGAGATGATTGAAGCAAGGCAAGGACTTGTAGAGTTTTCTTGAATGGAGTCGAACAGGTCTGGCTGCCCTTGGGACCCGATGAAACACCTGGAAAATTAAGGCAGTGTGAAATATAGCAGTAAAAGATAAGTGTACATGCTAGTTTGAAAAATAATGACCAGATATTACAGTAGCTGTCTTATAATTCACAATTATAAAGCCTGCAGTGAGTGGAGGTGCTGTGGCAGATGTACCAGTGAGTGGAGGAGCATCCAGCAAGGGGACAGTGCCGTCCTCAAACTCCTCTGGCTCCAGCAAAGCGTAGCCTGTCTGGTCATATAGATACTCCACCCCATAAGCTCTCCTGAAAATCATACACACAAACACATCAAATCATATGTCATGTACTAATATATGCACTAAACCTAAATACAAATGAGTTTTTCCAGACATTAGGAAACTGTACCAGTGTATTTCCTTGGTGGTGTGTAGTCCACCAGCTTCAGGATCCATGTCTGTCAGTAACTAGTCCTAAAAGAACAACAATAGAAGAACAAGGAGGAGAAGCATAATGTTTATCAGAACACTAAGAGAGAGTTCCTCACTTTAACACAAAACAATAATTTAATTATAACAACTACATGATCATAGGATATTGAAAACCAATACAGTGATGCTATGACACAGTAATACTACACTGCAGTAATAAAAGTCCATTGAAAGTTACGCTAACTGAAGACAAAGAGAGAGCTAACTAAAGCTAACAATAACAAGAGGCTTGTCTGTAGCTGATTAGCCGAAGCTAACGCTGTAAATGGAAATGTTTGCTAAAACACACTAAATGTAGCGTTCTCCCAGTCAAATGCTTTATAGGTGTAAACAACACAGAGGCCAGTCTATGATCAATTATTCCATCTGAGCCGTCGGTAACTGTGAATTTATCCTAGCCAGTAGAGCACCGGCTAGGTACGTTCATACATACATTGCTACACAAACGTAGCGCTTTACAATCACATACCAGCATGTACACAACGACACTCACTCACCGACACGTCGGAATCTCCGGTAGAAATTAATCTTGCAGACGGTTACTGGGGTAAATTATCCTGATAGCCGTCCACGGCGACGTAGCTCGGTAAAAGGCAATGACGAAGCCATAGCAACAGCGTCGTGACCGGGCCACATCCGCCTCAAGCAGTGGTCCGAGCTGTGATTGGCCGGCTCGTTGCCAGGGGCGGGGGCTGGCGAATCGTGGTAGAGGGCAGCTCTGTCATTGGTCAATTCGTGGTCAATTCGTGGTAGCACTCGGCCTCGCGATTGGCTGTAGGAGGAGGCGGCTTGCTCGACACACGGGCGGCAGGCCATGGCAGCGCGTCAGTCTCATAATCTGAAGGTCGTGAGTTCAACCCTCACACGGGGCACAACTTTTAGAGACAGCATTGAATAAAGAGTACACACACTCACCATTTACAGGTACATAATATTACATAGTAGCATCAACAAGCTAATTTACAGAGGAAATGACCATAAAAGCAGGTGTCTGTCAGTGCTTACTATACAATCCGGTGGTTGCCTACCCATTGTGCATGTGTGGAACACAGACCTTAACGGGCCCCACACTGAACAGACTGTGTGACAGAGGCTGGGGATCAATGCCACCATTGTGAACACAATACCAGGAAGTTTAAGGCCTTTTTTTCATATACAGTGCCCATGTTAGTGCCAATATGTCTCGTATACGTGCTGGCTACTACTCTTTTCAGACTATGAGACTGACGCGCTGCCTACTGCGGCTGTGGTGGCTCAGAAACAAGTGAAATATGGTCCTTTTTTTAACAAAGACATCTACATTGCAGTATGTTAGTGAGAATATCTCTCATATGCGCGCTGACTACTGCACCAACAAAAATTATTAATTTAACCTTTAGGAGTATGTACACACCTTAAAACTGCTGTGAAAATATGATATGTTAATACGTAGAGAAGATTGAAGCAAGGCGTCTGGACTTGTAGAGTTTTCTTGAAGACGTTTCGCTGCTCATCAAAGCAGCTTCATCAGTTCTAACTGTTTGGTGGGGAAACATGGTTTATATGTGGTTGCAGACCTCAGTGGGTGGGTCTGGGTAAAACTCACAAACAATAGCACTAAATGTTTCCATGGCTGCCTGGGCTAGGTGTGTCTAACGACTGGCTAACGACTGTGAGACTGCCGGAGGGGGACTGGTTGACAGCCCTTTGTTCTTATTGTATGTGCAAACTTCCTGGGAATGGATGGAATCACTGCATTGTATGTGGTAGAAAGATGATGTCTGAGGCCACCACCTCTGTTAAGGGAAGGTTTTTCCAGCTTAACATAGATGCTTCCTTGACTCCTCTTTCAAACCACCTTTCCTCTCTGTCTAAAATGTGGACATTGTTGTCCTCAAAGGAAAGATTATGGAGTTTGCGCTGGTATTTTTTCAGTTTTTTACACTCCTTGCTTCACAAGTAACCGTGGACACACAGTGGAGGCCCTATTGTTTACACGGGGGATCAGCTGTTAGCCCTCAGGGACACAGCGGTGCTGCACAGCGAGAGACCCGACATTCTTCGAGACATAAGGAGGAGAAGATGACGGGGAACCCGTGCCGGAGCTGCGTGTTGTTCCATCAGATGTTATAAACCTGTACTCCCCTCGGTCATCACTGGGAATGTTTGATCTCTCACTAATAAGATGGACGAGCTGACGGTGCTGACTCGGCACCAGAGGGAATATCGTCAGTGTAGCATGCTGTTGTTTACTGAAACTTGGCTAACGGTGCTAACACTGGACTCTAACGTTGCGCTAAATGGATTTCAGTTGGCGAGGACAGACAGGACAGTGGAGTGCGGTCAGAGGAAAGGAGGGGGGCTGGTAGTGTTTGTTAATGATAGATGGTGTAATCCTGGACACATCACTGTCAAAGAACAGATCTGCAGTAAGGACATTGAGCTGTTAGCCGTTAGCATGAGCGCTGATTGATTAATGATCTACTGTAGTGCTGTGTGAGTCATCAGAGGACACTTCTGTCTTCATTTGAAGCTGGTAGGTACAAACTGCACCACTGCTAGCAGGAGCTCCTTTGTTCTACACCTGGACATCAGCTCACTCATTTTAACAACTGACAGACTCCATTTCTGGAAAGACAGACCATCTGGACAAGATATGTCTCTGGTTCTCTTCCAGTCAGGTTTACTCACAGAGGAGGTTCCATGGTGTAATGGTTAGCACTCTGGACTCTGAATCCAGTGATCTGAGTTCAAATCTCAGTGGAACCTTTTGTTTGAACAGTTATCCTGGTGTCCTTTCTACACAGTTAAGCCTATGGAGAAGTCCACAGTCGGTTCATTGGTCCAGCTGTAGTCATTAATGGACTGAAGGCCATGAAGGAGGCTGTGGTGCTGAATCCTGCTGCTTGTGCTGGATGATCCAGTTATAACATGGAATCCTCTGCTGCCCATGCTGCTATGTCCTGCTAGTACTCATTATTCAGGAAACAAGAACAAGTATTAGGGAGTGCTCTCAAGTGCTCTCTAAGCAAAATAAAATAGCTTTGTTTCTATGGTGACCCCACAGGCTGCAACAAAACACCACTACAGGTGCTGGTCATATAATTAGAATATCATCAGAAGGTTGATTTATTTCAGTAATTCCATTCAAAAAGTGAAAGCTGTATAATGCAAACATTCATTCCACACAGACTGAAATATTTCAAGTGTTTATTTCTTTTAATTTTGATGAGTTATAACGGACAACCAATGAAAACCCACATTCAGTATCTCAGCTGGATGGATGAGGATGGATGGATAATGTAGTGGACTCCCACCCAGCAGATCAAGTCCCAGAGGTTACAGCATCATTTATTAGCTGAGTTTCCCCTCAGGGAAGCTGCTGTTTACAAGCTGTTTACAGAGAGAAGCAAACAACAGTCAGCATCATCGTCCATAAAAACACATGACAATAACATGTGAGACAGAGAGTTTATGATCAGTGCTCCCCCTGCTGGTTAGGACATATGATGACATTTTTAAATGTACCAGTCAAAAGTCACTCAGTGGTTTGTCTTTGTTTTTATGACTTTCTACATTATAGATTCATCCTGAAGACATCAGAGCTATGAAGGAACACATGTGGAATGATGTAGTGAACAAACAGTGTTAAACCAAGCAGAATATGTTTGATGTTTGACATTCTTCCAAGCAGCACCTGCTCTGTGGTGAAGGTGATCGGTGGAGGTGGGGAACCAGTAATTCCCAGGTGATGTCAGCCGAGGGGTCTGAGGACGAGGTGCGAGCAGGGCCATCTGGATGAGCTGTGGGAGAAGAGAGGGCGGGTGACGTGGCTGGTCGTTGTCGCTCAGCTGCTGAAGAGTCGTTAGCAGGCTGAACTGGGGTCACTAAAAAAACTGATACAGCTCATTGGCCCTTTGCACACTGCCATTAACTCCACCCCTGCTGCTCCACCTGTAACCAGTGATGGTCCTCATGCCACTCCACACCTCTCTTGTGTTGTTTTGCTGAAGTTTCCACTCCAGCTTCCTCCTGTACTTCTCCTTGGCCTCCCTGATTTTTATTCTCAGGTCCTTCTGTGTAGCTCGCACCTCCTGCCCGCTTTGAATGCCTTCTTTTTTCTATTCAAAATGGCTTTAATGTCCTTAGTCACCCATGGCTTGTTGTTGGGGTAACAATTCACTGTCCTAACTGGAACAACACTGTCCACACACAAGTTTATGTATCCAGTGATGCACTCTGTGATTCCATCAATGTCCTGGCTGTGGGGTTCACAGAGTGCCTGCCAGTCAGTCACTTCAAAGCAGTCCTGAAGTGTTGAAGCATCCTCATTCCAAAATCAATCCCTCCTCCACATAAAGTCAAAAGTTCTAAATGTGAGTCATTAAATGAGAGGTTCCAGCAGAAACGTCCAAACATCTGAAGAGAAGCTGAGAAGCCTGAGATACAGGGGCTGCAAGCTGTGCTTCAACTGTTCCTGTTTAGACAATAAGAACAGATCATCATCTTCATCACCCTCATCACCTCTCACCAACCTCCCTTCATCTGCTTGGAGCCACAGCCAGTCGGTGCCAGATCGTTCATATGGTGGCATATTAGTCATTCATTGGGTCAAATAAAGGTTTCCTCCATTTTAATTCATATTGATTCAGTTCACGCTGTGTTTATGTCTCCTTGTAGCTGACAGCAGCAACAACAGGGCTCAGTCTGTTTAACCACTGGATGTAGTGAAGTTTGTAGTTATCCAGAGAAGGACCGTGTGCTTTATGATTTGTATCTTAAGAGGAGATTTGCATATTAGGGATGAAATAAATACAGCATGAAATATAAATAAATAAATTGCAAATGTCCCTTTCGGGGCTCCATAAATGTTAATCCTAAAAAAGGAACATCCAGTGTGGACTTGCATACACAGTGAACATAAACTGCTATAATAACAACTTTAAAAACAATCAGACTAATTCCACTGTGATCCTTAGTAGCATTATCCGTAATAAGATTGTCAGTGAAGAAAACAAATATAAACACACACACACTCTTCTCCCAGCTCTTATAAAGACGTCCGTCATGGAAGCAGAGTCCTACCGGAGCTCCAGAGAGACACAAACAGCAGCAGCACTCTGTGACCCATGTCCACTCTGTGTGTCCTCCAAACAGTCTTCCTCAGGTCTTTATCAGGACAGCAGTCAGAGGAAAAGGCAGAAAGAGCAGAGCTGATAAGTCACATAACTGATGCACTGACACGCTCTCTAGTCAGCTCTTCCACCAATCAGGCGCTGCCTCACTGCTCATGCAGCCAATCAGGTTGTAGCAGTACATTTAAAGCTTTCCTCTCTCTGCTGTCAGCTGTCATTCCAGATCACCTTTGAGAGCAGCTCTCAAAGGTGATCTGGAATGGTGGATGGATCTGAGTGGTGTTTTGGAGCTGACTAGAGAGCGTGTCAGTGCATCAGTCATGTGACTTATCAGCTCTGCTCTTTCTGCCTTTTCCTCTGAATCTTTTCATCTCATCAGTGTTCCGCCCTCATACGTCCTGCATCAACATGAAGCTGCTGTTTATTCATGCATTTCTAACACACAGCTGACAGGTCCGTCACTACCTGCAGTAAGGTATTGGATCTGGACTGGAAGCTGAGTGAGGAGAGAAGCATTCTGAAGGCTTCCAGTGACTGACGTGTGGATGTTGAATCTGTCTGAGTCCAGTGTTCAGCTCAGTCCAGCTGCTGCACACAGTGAGGAGCTGTGACTGCATCCAGCTCATCCTGCTATGAACTGTGGGTCTGAACTTTAGGGTCGACCCTGCAGGATCCTGCAAAGGCCCAACAGCCTGTTGTACTGATGCACAGGAAGCCTTTCCACAGTTGAAGCAGGCAGTGTGTGTTAGGGGTGGGCGAATCGATCTAAATATCGATAGTATCGATACCAAAGTTGGGATCAGTAATTACTCGATACTAGCATGATGAGATCGATATTTCTGTGGAAGTTTCTCTTCTATATCTTCAGCAGCTTTACTCGTATTTACTCGCGGTGCAAACAGCGCTCCTCTCTCACTCTGCTCAGTGCGCAGGCACACCCCGCCCCTCCCCCTCCTTCTCCACTCTGCCGGAGCAGACGGAGCTCCTGATTGGCTGTAAAGTACAGCTAGCATCATGGAGATGGCAGAGAGGAAGAGGAGCGCTGTTTGGAGTTATTTCACAGCGACAGACGAGAAGAACAAACTGCTACTTGTGAGGTGTGCAGGAACGCGACCTGCCACTGTGGAAACACAACTCATTTACACAAACATAAAGCAGCAGAGCCCAAAGCGGAGCTGCAGAGTAAACAGAGGGAGGAGGAAGAGGCAGATCCCCAAACATGAACCAGAGACAGTGGTCACTGACAAAGGCTTTACTGCACAACACTCATGAAGATCCAGGTAGATGATTTAAAGAAGTGAAGGTTTAGACTGAGTAATCTGCAGCATGACTTAAAGGTGTCGTTCTGAGTGCAGTAATAAGACATGCAATTTTAGCAGAATGACTGAACAGTCATCATATCACCAGCTGAAATAAATCTTGTTTTTCTCAAATGCCAAAATATATCTAATAATGTAATTATATAAGTTTATATAATGATATGTATTTCAGTATGATTAATATAATTATGCTTTGGTGATAACTGTTGAAGGATCTTTATTCTTCATATTTAGGCTCCATGCAGGTAGGTGTTAAACTTTTATAAAAGTATCTTAGTCATGCTGTTTCACCTACATGATTCACAAAGAGCCATGGCTGTCACAAGGAGCATTGCTGACATGATTGTGAAGTTAAAATTTCAAACTTATACAGTTCTGCACTTTTGTTTGCAGCTTGATTTACTTAACAAATGTTTCTTGTGTATTATTATTCTGCTAATCACGATAATCTATTTAAAGGCAAAAAAAGAAGGCAAAAAATAATTATTTATGATCATGAAATTTCAAAGTAAAAGTATCGGTATCGGTATTGGTATCGGCGATACTGGCCCTGGATTTACTTGGTATCGGATCGATACTGAAATCTTCAGTATCGCCCACCCCTAGTGTGTGTGTCTGAAGCAGTGTATTGTGTGTGTGTGTCTGTGTGTTAGTGTGTGTCAGTGTCTATATTGTGGCCCTGTGTTGGCCTCTCAGGGAGTGTTGTGTTGTTGCTGCTGTCTCTCCCCTGTGTGTGCAGGAGGTTGCTGGGTGGAGCTGATCCTGAGCTTATGCAGCTCTCCTGTGCTGACGAGCTGGAGACGGTTTAAGAGTTCCCAGTCTGTTTGCTTCACTCTCTCTCTCCCCGTCTGGCCTACTAGGAGGGCTGCTCTCTCTCCAGCCTGCTGCAGGCATGGCGGTGTATTTTGTTTGCACATTTCCTTGTTTGTCAATTGTTGGTGTACAACTACTGTTCTTTCTTCAATAAAATGGTCAAACGGTTAAAGTTGTGTTTGTCCTCCCCAATGTGTCACACTTTCTGAGCCGGTGTGACAATAAATGTGTGTGCATGTCTGTAAGAGTGTGTGTATGATTGTGTGTTGGTGTGTGTGTTGCGTCTATATGTGTGCATGTGTCTATATGTGTGTGTGTGTGTGTGTGCGTGTGTGTGTCTATATGTTTGTGTTTCTGTATGTGTGTGTTTCTGTATGTGTGTGTGTGTGTGTGTGTGTGTGTGTGTGTGGTCAGCCTTCATCCTTCCTGTCAGCAGAGCAAAGCCGTATCAGTGTCTCATCCAGGTCTCAGCTCCTCAGGCTTTCTTCAGAAGAGCTGTCACTGTTGGAGTATCTGTTGCACAAGTGCTGCACATATCTGATCTAAGTTCTTTCTGAATCCTCACATCTAAAGTTACAGAGAACTTTTACAAACTCCCTTCTTGTTGGCTGCTACAAGCCGACAGCCTCCACACATCAGAGGCCTGCACACCATGAGCTTCCTGCACTTCCTGCTGTTGATGACAGCTCTCTCTCAGATTGGGAGATTAGACTGATGTGACTGTGACATCATGACGTCACTATTCAGAGCCTGCTGTTTAACATGGTGCTCACAGAGAGACAGAGACAGCAGCAGCACTCTGTGAGCCAGGTCCACTCTACTTGGAGGAAGTAAAACAGCCTCATTTCATCAAGATGGAGACACTGAAAGAACACAACCAGCAGCTGTGACACATCAGCTTTTCCTCTTAATCTACTCAGTTCATGGATGTTCTGACACACGTCCTGCCTCGTGCTTCAACAGGAAGACTCATCAAGTTGATAGCAGCTTCAAAATAAGTGTGTATAAGTATTAAAACACTAAACTGTGACTTCAGTGAGTCTCCTTTATTTGAACTGATTCATAAAATGATCATAAACACATGACAAATGAAATCCATTCAAACTCTGAAGTTCACCTCATCATATCCCAGTGGCAGACAGAACAGGCCCCCTGAGTGACAGCAAAGCAGTGAGCCCCCTGCTGGTGATCAGCTGCATGTACCAGAAGCAGACAGAGATTTCTGATATGATGTTAAAGGTGTCACAGAGGAGGATCCGACTGTCTGACCTCTGATTCTTCTGTCAGCATCAGACACATCACAGTTTGATCAGTTTTCAGATCACACACAGCAGCATCAGTAACACTGAGCAGACATTACACACTCCATCAAACACACACACACACTGCTCACTTATAACAGGGATAATAAGTAAAGTTCTTTACAATAAATTCACATTCACATGTTATTATCACTTCACACATGGCACAGTATATATGGCAGAGAGTTAAAGGTGGAATATGTAGTCAGAGTTAATACCAAATATTGACACTAGGTGGCAGCACTTCAGCCTCCATCCACTGCTGCACTACCAGCACCACTCTCAGTGCTTTTTGTTTCCATTGACTGTACAACATGATTCAATCCATGTTATTTATATGACAAACTATGTGTAGTGTTTCTATGTGTGTAGCTGACATGTTGCTCAGCTTCCATTGGACACATATACTAGATGGAAGCTGCAGCAGGATTGGCTGATGACTGATCACAGGTGTGAACAATCAGCCAGTGACGAGTGGAGCAGGAGCAGCTGCCCATGCTGCAGAGACACAAACAGCAGCAGCACTCTGTGACCCATGTCCACTCTGTGTGTCCTCCAGACAGTCTGGAAACGAGAGGAGACAGAACATTATCATACATGTTGCATAAGTAAAGTCACATGTCACGGCCATACTGCTCTGGAGACGCCCAGAGGAGGAGGTCGCAGGCGGAGCGGAGCGCAGTTTTGGAGGGAAACCTTATTAATTTTCTTGTGCTTTATTTTGGATTTTTTCGTTCTGGTTTGAACTTTTTTCGTTAAGGGACATTTGTTTTTCTCGCTCCCCGCAGTCAAACTGACTGTTGGGGAGTAGTTTTGTGTTTAAAAACTGTTTATTTGTAACGCTTTGGTCGGGAGGGAAACAGGCCGACAAAGCAGGATGGATTACACGGATAAAGAAAACAGGACTGGGAAAACGGCAAACCGAATGGAGAACGGACAGAAGGAGAAGGAAAAAACAAATGAGCAGGTAGGTACGGAAAAAGACATGAGACAGGTGAACGAACGAAAGAATGAATGGAAGGGAGGGAGAGATGGCCGGGAGGGGGGCAGACAGCCATGAAGCCACGAGGTCGGAGTCGCAGAAAGAGGGAGAGAAGAATAAAACAATTAGCTACGAAAGAGATCTAACTGTACAAGTAGAACTAAAAGGGGAAGAAATAGTATCGCCAATAGAATTAATCAGAGTAGTGAGACTGATGTGTGGAAATATATGTGCATGTAGAAGCACTGGGAAAGACAAATACGAAATCACGATGGGAAGTCACGCGGGGAAATCAAAATTGATAGATGGTTTTAAAATAGGAAACACAGTGGTGGAGGGAAAGGAGATAAATAATAATGAACTGGTGGTGTCGTTTCTGGGTCTGCCTGTGTATATCTCTGACGAGGAGATCCTGGAGAAGTTGGAGACGTGGCGTGTATCGGCGGTGTCCCCCATAAAGCACCGTATGTGGCCGGGGACAAGGGTGGCTGATGGGACTCGGTTCGTGAAAGTGAAGTTTAACGAGGATGTGCAGTCTTTGCCATATTCAGCCAAATTCAATACGGCAGGGGGAGCTGAGTTTTTCCGCGTAATCCATGACCGGCAGGTCCGAGTCTGCCGGATTTGTATCCAGCCGGGTCACATTGTGAGGGACTGCCCGGAATTCCTGTGCAATAAGTGCGGGGTTCAGGGGCACTATGCGAGGGAATGCACAAAAAAGATTGAAAAATGCAGGGTATGTTATAACAGGATGGAAAGGTGTATATGTGTGGAGGGAAGTGAGGAAGAAAATGAAATGGATGAAAGGAATGATGAGTCCAACACAGAGGAGGACGAGGACCAGGAAGCGGAGACTGGGGCGGAGCCAATGGCTCTGATAGAAGAGCCAGCTGTGAGCGAGGCAGGTGGAGAGACAGAGGCACTCCCTGTGAGGGAGGGAGCTCTGAGGGCGGGCTCTGCTCCGGAGAGGGCGAGGGGAGCTCAAAAAAAGGGTTCTGCCTTGGATCTCGAGGAAAATGAAATAATGTGCACGCCTGAGCCAGGTAGTGCAGAGATCAGTGCGGCGGCAGCTGTGGATGGGGGGGCGAAGTTCCCTGCCCGGAGGCTGTCGCGGAGACGGCAGGAGCTGGTGCTCGGCTCGAGTCTGGATGACGCAGACGTCGACACCGGCTCCCAGATAGAAGCCTCTCCAATGTCTGTCGAACCCACCTGTCGCTCCAGCGCCTTCCTGCTGGCAGAAAAAGCCAGAGAAAGGGAGGCTGCCCCTGTCTCTGCTTTTCTGGGTCGGAAAGATCTTACCTCTGACTCTGACCTGGTACGACGGCGTATTAGGGCCAATGTAAGAAAAAAAAATACTGACCCGGAAGAGGAGGGGGGGGCAATATTCTGAGATTTAAAGTCGTAAATTTACGAGATTTAAAGTCGTAGATTTACGAGAAACAAAGTCGTAAATTTACGAGATTTAAAGTCGTAGATTTACGAGAAAAAAAGTCGTAGATTTACGAGATTTAAAGTCGTAGATTTACGAGAAAAAAAGTCGTAGATTTACGGGAAGACCTCAGATATTCTCTGACATTAGGCTATAAAGTCGCAAATCTGGAGACACGCCGCTTGCTGTCACGGTCGCCGTGGAAAAGCTCATCAAGTTGTGACAATGCTGTGAAGAAGATAGCACCGTTCATAACCTTTCCTGCTTCAACCTCCCGACCATAGTCAGGGAGCACAGAGGACGAGCTACGGTGCTCGTGGTTAACCCCCACCGTCACAAACAGCTGGAGGACCAGAGCACTTTCCTGTCCTTGCAGGGCGGCAGCTTTGTTCTCATATTCTTTACGCTGTACATATACTTCTTGTTAATAAATCGCTCCTCTCTCAAGCTAACAAGTCATCTTCTCTTCCCCTCCTACACAAACACGCTGTCCTGTATCCTGCACACTCACACACAGGTAAGCACACACGTACTCACTGCCTTCCTATTATAAGGCATATAGGCCTACAACTCTCACAACACCGTGATAAAAAAACAGTTGCTTTTTATCCAGTTTACACATATGTAAACTGTACACATAAACCGTGTGCATGTATGCATGTATGGAAACGCGACATAATTCCATGACCAGGAAAAACGGATGCAAATTTCTGAGTTTTTTTCTCGTAAATCTACGACTTTTTTTCTCGTAAATCTACGACTTTAAATCTCGTAAATTTACGACTTTGTTTCTCGTAAATCTACGACTTTTTTTCTCGTAAATCTACGACTTTAAATCTCGTAAATTTACGACTTTGTTTCTCGTAAATCTACGACTTTAAATCTCGTAAATTTACGACTTTAAATCTCAGAATATTGCCCCCCCCTCCTCTTCCGGGTCAGTATTTTTTTTTCTTACATTGGCCCTAATACGCCGTCGTAGACCTGGAAAGAGAAGCGGGGAAAAAATTGCAGAGAAGGAAAAGCGCAAGAAATAAAACGGGGCAAACACAAAAGGAAAAAGATTTCAAAAAAAGATGATAATAAGGGGAAGATTCCACCTTACTTCTTGCAATGCTTAATATCACATCATTAAACATAGCAGGGGCAAGAGCAATAGAGAAAATAACCGGGATTCTTCAAACCATTCAAACGGACATACTGTGCTTGCAAGAAGTAAGGTGGAATCAACAAAAAGAAGAGCATGCAAGAAAAACATGGGGAGGGGGTTTCTTTTTTGCCCCTGGACCCCAGCTAACAGCAGGCACGGCGGTCCTGGTAAGACCGGGCCTCCCTCACAATGTGACCTGCGTACATGCCGGCGACGAGGGCCGGCTGGTGGTGATTGACCTGAAATTAAATAAAAAAGTAGTTCGTATCATTAATATATATAGTAGTAATAATGAAATGGAGAGAAAGGATTTTTATAAAAATAAATTAGTAAAATGGATAACAGAGTATAGTATAGTAATAGGAGATTTTAATACAATATTAACAAATAGTGATATAGTGCATGGAAATATACGCAACGATATAAGTAGAAACGAATTATATGATATAATGGCTAAAAATAATTTAATAGACATCTGGAGAATCCTCAACCCGGGAGTCCGTGACTACTCCAGGAGACAGCTAGTAAAGGGAAAACTAAAACAAACTCGTATTGATCTGGCTCTGGTGTCTCCTGGAGTGGTCACGGACGTGGACGCCGTCGGGTACACGCCAAACGGATGGAGCGACCACTCCCTTCTCCGGGTAACTCTGGGGAGGGCAGGCAGACTCAGAAACGGGGGGTTATGGGTTTTAAACAACGAAATATTGGAGAGGGATAATTTTAAAAATAAAATGCATAATTATTTAGAGGGTGTTAAAAACGAAATGGAGGGAGTAGAAAATTTATTAGCATGGTGGGAGGGAGTCAAAAATAAAATTAAGAAAATGTGCATTAGGGAATGTAAGAGGAAAAAATGGGAGGAAAACGAAGAGGAAAGAGAATTAATCGAAATTATTAAAATAGAAACGGAAAAAATCGGGAAAGATCCAGGGAGGGGGACGGGGATTTTAGCAGCGGCGCAAGGGAAACTTCACAACATAACTATTCAAAAGTGCAAAGCAGCGGCAATCAGAGCAAAAGCACGGTATCTAGTGGAAGGGGAAAAATCAACGAGTTATTTCCTGGGGTTAGAAAAACAAAAGCAGGGGAGGGCATGCATTTATTCGTTAATAAACAGTGAGGGAGGGCAGGAAGTACATTTAGAGGGGGTTTTAAAAACAGCGCAAGCCTTTTATGGCAAACTATATAAAAGTGAAGGAACGAACTTAGAAGAAACGGAAAAACATATGGAATACCTGGAAAAAAAATTAGATAAAACGGATAGGGATCTCTGCGACTCCGACCTCACTACGCAGCAAATCATAGACGCAATAACATCGCTAAACCAAAGGAAAAGCCCAGGGTGGGACGGGTTGACGGCCGAATTCTATCAAGTGTTCAAATACATTGAACAAAAACAGGAGGTCACAGAGGGGTTTGCGAAGGGGGTAATCACACTGGTGTATAAAAAGAAGGGAGATAAGGATAGGTTAGAGAATTATAGGCCGATTAGTTTGTTGAACACGGATTATAAAATAGTAGCACGGGTGTTAGCGAATAGACTTAGATTAGTGATAGAAGAGGTGGTGGGGGGCACTCAGGCATATGGCGTGCCAGGTAGAGACATTGCGGACTCGATCCTGGCCGTCAGATGCCTGATCAAGCACATGTGCACAACAACTGGGTTTGTAATTAGTGTGGATTTTGAGAAGGCGTTTGACCGCGTGGAACACTCCTTTCTGTGGCGAGTCATGGAAAGAATGGGTTTCGGAGAGCGGTACATAAATTGGATAAAGATTCTGTACAAAGGAGCCACGAGCTGTGTCAAGATAAATGGCACATGCCCCGGTGCGTTTCCGCTGAGCAGGTCTATCCGACAGGGCTGTCCGCTGTCTGCCATGCTCTTCACTCTGGTGACGGAGCCCCTGGCGGCAGCGGTCGCTCGCAATGTAAATATTAGAGGGATTAGCGTAGGTGAGTCCGCGTGCTGCAAAATTGTGCAGTACGCGGACGACACAAATATCACAGTTAAGGATAGGGATAGCGTTAGTGAGGTGGTGGGCACTATTAGGAACTATTGTAAAGCATCGGGTGCAAAAATGAATCTAAATAAATCACAGATCATGAGGTGTGGAGATGCACAGAGCACGGACAACACGTGGGGGTTTAAAGAGGCAGAAGGGGAACTGAAGGTGCTAGGGGTGTGGTGCGGGAGGGATGAGGTGAGGGTGAACGAAAAAAACTGGAACGTTTTAACAGAAAAAATCAAAAAAATCATAAACTTATGGAAACAGAGACAACTAGGAATAAGGGGGGAAATAATCATAATCAACGCACTCATAATGTCAACACTCAATCACACACTGGCTGTCTGTCCCCGCAGCAGGAAGCCAATATTAACAGAGCCATCGGCGGCTTCCTGTGGAGGTCTACAATGAATCAGGTGGCCCACGCTGTCATGATCCAGCCCGAGGAGAGAGGCGGTCTGAGACTAGTCAGCATACGAGAAAGGAAGCATGCATTAAGAATTAAAATAATACAAAAACTCATATCGCCACACAACAATAAAATCTGGAAAACATTCATACAAAAAGACATGTGTATCGGGCCGCCTCTGAACCTCTGGGCACTCTGCCAGGGGAGGCCCCTGAAAACGACGGGAGTGACAGACCCTCTGGCGGAGGAGATCATGACAGCGTGGACTGAGTTGAGACCTCTGCTGGAAGCCAGGGTCGACAGTGTCCTCCAGGCAGCCGCGCAGCCCCTCTTCCACAACCCAGAAGTTACCTGGGGAGGGGAGGAGGTGGTCTGCGCGGTGATGGAACGGGCCGGACTAGTCCGGCTCGGGGACGTTGTCGGCCCAGCCGGTGGCATCCAAGCTGCGGGGATCCTGGCCATCTTGAGGGAGGGGAAAAGAAAACATAATAAAAAGAACATAATTGACATCTGTGATAAACTGGAGGCTGCCATTCCTCAGCGCTGGTTACAGCTGCTGAGGAGGGGTGGGGGAGGGAGGGGGACACAAATAACGCCGTCTGCAGCTTTTCTCTCTCTCAGGCCGGGGAAAGCTTGGAGGAGTTAAGGACCAAAAAGACATATGATATCCTGGTAAAGATGAGGAGGAGGCCGCCAGCGGCAGACCGCGCGTGGAGAGGAGTTTTCCCCGGCCTGAGAGGAGACAGAATCTGGGCCACGCTCAGGAGTGGCGCGGCCCCTGGAAACGTCCTAACGACAGACTTCCGTCTAAGACACAGGAGGCTGTTTTCAGGAGTCATACTACATCAAATCAACGGGACGTTGGACAGGGGCTGCGCCACATGCGGGGCAGCCGAGGAGACATTGGAACATCTTTTCCTCGACTGCCCCGCCATCAACAACTTCCTGGCGTGGCTCAGACAGATGCTAGAGGAGAAAGCAAACGGAAAATGGGCAACAGAAAAAGACTGGAAACTTTTCACACTGTTTGGGGACAACATAAATAACAAAGGACAAAAAATAAGAAACACAGCCGGACTTTTTGCAAAGCACACCATATACACCATCAGAAATGCACGCAGGAAGGGAAACACTGGGTTGGAACTAAAAGGGTTTTTCACTCACAACTTCCAGATGTACATAAGCACGATGGTGAAGGGGCTAAAGGGGAAAAAGAGAGATGCACTGTTAGATGGGCATAGTTTGTTTTATGAAGAAGGTGGTAGGGTGTATTTTAATTTTTAGGAAAATATTTTCTGTTGTTGTTGTGGTTAAATTAGAAGAGAGATAATTTTGTGTGTATTGTGATTTCTGATGTGTTTTTTTATGTATATATTTTAATGAACATTTTGATAATAAAAGATAACAAAAAAAGTGACAGCAAAGCAGTGAGCCCCCTGCTGGTGATCAGCTGCATGTACCAGAAGCAGACAGAGATTTCTGATATGATGTTAAAGGTGTCACAGAGGAGGATCCGACTGTCTGACCTCTGATTCTTCTGTCAGCATCAGACACATCACAGTTTGATCAGTTTTCAGATCACACACAGCAGCATCAGTAACACTGAGCAGACATTACACACTCCATCAAACACACACACACACACACACTGCTCACTTATAACAGGGATAATAAGTAAAGTTCTTTACAATAAATTCACATTCACATGTTATTATCACTTCACACATGGCACAGTATATATGGCAGAGAGTTAAAGGTGGAATATGTAGTCAGAGTAATACCAAATATTGACACTAGGTGGCAGCACTTCAGCCTCCATCCACTGCTGCACTACCAGCACCACTCTCAGTGCTTTTTGTTTCCATTGACTGTACAACATGATTCAATCCATGTTATTTATATGACAAACTATGTGTAGTGTTTCTATGTGTGTAGCTGACATGTTGCTCAGCTTCCATTGGACACATATACTAGATGGAAGCTGCAGCAGGATTGGCTGATGACTGATCACAGGTGTGAACAATCAAACCTGCGAATGAAATGGAAAACAAGTAAAGGAGCACCAACACCAAACTGGACAGGACAAACTGGACAAGACCATGCACTCATGGACAGAACCAACCTGGGTCGTCAGACTCTTCATCGTTACCTTTTGCCGGTTGTTGCGGCCGAGTGGTTAAGGCGATGGACTAGAAATCCATTGGGGTTTCCCCGCGCGGGTTCTAATCCTACCAACAACGGTTCTTTTCATCTCCAAGATCACTTTATGCCCCTCCATCGTTTACACTTAACAAGTCTGATGTGTTAACAACGAGCTCTTTGAAAAAATTCATATTGACCAGTCAGAGTGCTGCCATTTATATTGACTGTCTGAGGACCAAACCCTGGCACAGTCCATCTGACACTTCCAAAAACTATCATTTTAAAAACGCTGGACCGAGAGCAACTGGTGTGCAATGAGGAGGCAAAGGATAAAACGTCCCAGCACATTTCAAACCCAGTTTCACCCTGAGGCAGAGACTGCTTCACCTTAAGGACAAAACACCTGGGAAAGGCAGATCTCAAGGTACTACAATAGTCAGAATGATTCATCATGTGGTGACCAGATGAAAAATCTCATCTCTGGCTCAAGACTTGTTGAGATAGCATAGACAGACACACTCTGAGTCTGTCCACATCAGTGTCAGTGAAGATTTCAGATTGTTTATTAAGTATTCATCCTTGAGATTTTCCAAACTTGTTGTGGACAGCACGCTTTTCATGTCAGGATGGCCGAGCGGTCCAAGGCGCTGCGTTCAGGTCGCAGTCTCCACTGGAGGCGTGGGTTCAAATCCCACTCCTGACAGTTCTGTTTATTTCCTCTGGAGGGGAAATAAGTAATCATTTAAGACATTGACTGACTTAGATTCTAACCCAGACCACAGAAGCCAATTGGATGATTTCATCTGATATGATGAGACATTACACCAAACCTACAGGGGTTCTTCCTGTTTTTTCTTGCCACTGTTGCCCCTAAGGAGGTTCAGTCTCTGGCTCTGATTGGATGACGTCACAGGCTGCTGTCAGGTTAGGGATTTAAGTCCGGAATTTTGTCTACCATTCTGGAATCCTGTCTACCATTCTGGCATGGATGGATGTCTATTCTGGTATGCTGCCGCTCGTTCTAGATTTCTGCCTTTCAATCTGGAATGCTTTTCATTCCAGAATGCTGTCTTGCTGACTTTTGTCCCGGAATGTTGCCTTCCATGTCGGAATGCTGACTTCCATGACGTCACAGGCCGCTGTCGGGTTAGGGGTTTAACTGCGGAATTTTGTCTACCATTCCTTAATCCTGCCTATTATTCTGGAGTGGGTGGATGTCTATTATGGTATGCTGCCACTCATTCTAGATTTCTGCCTTTCATTTGGGAATACTTTCTTTTATTCTGGAATGCTTTTCATTCCAGAATGCTGTCTTGCTGACTTCTGTTACGGAATACTGACCTCTGTTCCAGAATACTGACTGTTATTCGGGAATTCTGCCTATCCTTCCGGAATACTGATGTCTATTCTGGTATGCTGCCACTTATTCTAGATTTCTGCCTTTCATTGCGGAATTTTGACTTTCATTCCGGAATGCTGTCTTTCATTCTGCAAATGTGCTCTTCATTCTGTTATGCCGATGTTTGTCCCGGAATGTTGCCTTCCATTCTGGAATGGTAACTTCCATTCCAGAATACTGGACCTCATCTCAGGGCATCACAATAGTCAGAATGATTCATTATGTGGTGACCATGAATGCAGATGAAAACTCTCATCTCTGGCTCAAGACTTGTTGAGATAGCACAGAGACACTCTCAGTCTGTCCACATCAGTGTCAGTGAAGATTTCAGATTGTTTAAATAGAGAAGCAAGAAAACAAGTCAGCCTTATCTTTCACAAAAACACATGACAATAACATGTGAGAAAGAGAGTTTTATGTTCAGTGCTCCCCCTGCTTGTTGGGACAATTGTAGAGCACCTTCCTAATAAAGTAAACAGCGTAGAATGGACAGTGAAGGCTTGTAGTCTCAAACGACCATGTAATCGTGAACACAGCCGGCTTGGAAGCAATTCAACTTGTGCCATGTTGGCACGTGAGTACTTGCTCAGCTGTCGGCAACTTTCTGTGATAGCTGTCTGTCAAACGGAGACTCTGGTCGGCGCAGATTTACCTGCGAATGAAATGGAAAACAAGTAAAGGAGCACCAACACCAAACTGGACAGGACAAACTGGACAAGACCATGCACTCATGGACAGAACCAACCTGGGTCGTCAGACTCTTCATCGTTACCTTTTGCCGGTTGTTGTGGCCGAGTGGTTAAGGCGATGGACTAGAAATCCATTGGGGTTTCCCCGCGCAGGTTCGAATCCTGCCAACAATGGTTCTTTTCATCTCCAAGATCACTTTATGCCCCTCCATCGTTTACACTTAACAAGTCTGATGTGTTAACAACGAGCTCTATGAAAAAGGTCATCTTGACCAGTCAGAGTGCTGCCATTTATATTGACTGTCTGAGGACCAAACCCTGGCACAGTCCATCTGACACTTCCAAAAACTATCATTTTAAAAACGCTGGACCGAGAGCAACTGGTGTGCAGTGAGGAGGCAAAGGATAAAACGTCCCAGCACATTTCAAACCCAGTTTCACCCTGAGGCAGAGACTGCTTCACCTTAAGGACAAAACACCTGGGAAAGGCAGATCTCAAGGTACTACAATAGTCAGAATGATTCATCATGTGGTGACCAGATGAAAAATCTCATCTCTGGCTCAAGACTTGTTGAGATAGCATAGACAGACACACTCTGAGTCTGTCCACATCAGTGTCAGTGAAGATTTCAGATTGTTTATTAAGTGTTCATCCTTGAGCTTTTCCAAACTTGTTGTGGACAGCACGCTTTTCATGTCAGGATGGCCGAGCGGTCCAAGGCGCTGCGTTCAAGCTGGGGAACATTCGTCCGTCTAAGATGGGGAAGAAGGGGGGAGAAGAAAAGAAGAGGAAAAAGAGGGGAAAAAGGGAAAAATGAAAAAAGAAAGGAAAGCTGTGGAAACATATCTAATTTATGTACGTATTTCAAACTTTTGAAATACTTAGGATTTTACTTTGGACCACAGCTTGGATTCGAACCGGCGACCACAGGAATGCTAGTGTTGATCTGCATCTGCTACATTTTTGGCATCATTTTTACAAATGGACATATGGATAAACGTTTTAATAGTCTGCCTAAAGTAAACGGAGTGTTGCTATTAAGCAGGGACTCTCCTGTGTTGTACTCTATTTACCCTTGTTGCATAACACAGACCACAGACACATGAAATGAGACTGTTTCGGGTTTATTAACTCAAAATCATATTTTCTTACATCCCAAATAACGCTGTAATCCGACCCATATTTACAAATAAATGTCCCTTCAGTCCCGATCAAAAAGTAACAGGCAAACAAACAAAAAACTCCTCCTGGTGAACCCCACACAGGATCCTCTCTCTCCCTGGGCGATCCTTGTCCATAAAAACAAATGGTTATTGTCCGTATTTTTTTTTCGAATCACGGGTCCCTCTTACTCTCCCCGTTTTCCCGTTTTCCTTCTCCTGTCTGCCACCGCTGTCCTTCACGTCTCTCTCCTTTCACCCACAGCATGTCAGCTGGCAAAATAGATCACCCAACCCCCCGCTGTCCTCTGACACGCCGTGTACCACAACATATAATATAAAATATAAAATAAAATATTACAAAGAATGCCGTAGCTTTAAGCAGCATTAAGGGACAATGTTTATTTACAGGAAGACATTTCTATATGGCCATACACCATAAAAATCTAAATAACTTATGTGGTAGTGCTGTGGTAGTGCTTAAACGGTGCTGTGGTAGTGCTTAAACGTGGGTGGAAATACTTTGATTCTCAGGTTTGGTGTTTAAACACTGCACCTTAAATAACATTAGTAAGCACCGAGTGGCAAAAACAAAATCCACTTTGTGTAACGACCGTAACTCAACAAATCTATCAATCTATAAAAACGTCAACACAGTACAAGAGTTTACATGACACACAAACGTAAAATAGTGTCACACGGCACTGTAGCAAGTGTTTAATTACCGTACCGACTGTTTTTCTCGCTAGCTAGTGCAGAATGAATGACGACCGGTATGCGCCATACTGATTCTCTGCTCCAACATTTGTCCACCGTGATTGGTCAAATGTTGGAAATGTTGGACAGTGGGGAAGAAATCCGCTAGCTGATTGGGTGCACCTCCAGCAATTGAAGGCTTGTGATTGGCTCTTGTGTCCAACATTTTCCAACATTGTACGGACGATCCTTCGCCAGCTGGCGTTCAAGCTGGGGAACATTCGTCCGTCTAAGATGGGGAAGAAGGGGGGAGAAGAAAAGAAGAGGAAAAAGAGGGGAAAAAGGGAAAAATGAAAAAAGAAAGGAAAGCTGTGGAAACATATCTAATTTATGTACGTATTTCAAACTTTTGAAATACTTAGGATTTTACTTTGGACCACAGCTTGGATTCGAACCGGCGACCACAGGAATGCTAGTGTTGATCTGCATCTGCTACATTTTTGGCATCATTTTTACAAATGGACATATGGATAAACGTTTTAATAGTCTGCCTAAAGTAAACGGAGTGTTGCTATTAAGCAGGGACTCTCCTGTGTTGTACTCTATTTACCCTTGTTGCATAACACAGACCACAGACACATGAAATGAGACTGTTTCGGGTTTATTAACTCAAAATCATATTTTCTTACATCCCAAATAACGCTGTAATCCGACCCATATTTACAAATAAATGTCCCTTCAGTCCCGATCAAAAAGTAACAGGCAAACAAACAAAAAACTCCTCCTGGTGAACCCCACACAGGATCCTCTCTCTCCCTGGGCGATCCTTGTCCATAAAAACAAATGGTTATTGTCCGTATTTTTTTTTCGAATCACGGGTCCCTCTTACTCTCCCCGTTTTCCCGTTTTCCTTCTCCTGTCTGCCACCGCTGTCCTTCACGTCTCTCTCCTTTCACCCACAGCATGTCAGCTGGCAAAATAGATCACCCAACCCCCCGCTGTCCTCTGACACGCCGTGTACCACAACATATAATATAAAATATAAAATAAAATATTACAAAGAATGCCGTAGCTTTAAGCAGCATTAAGGGACAATGTTTATTTACAGGAAGACATTTCTATATGGCCATACACCATAAAAATCTAAATAACTTATGTGGTAGTGCTGTGGTAGTGCTTAAACGGTGCTGTGGTAGTGCTTAAACGTGGGTGGAAATACTTTGATTCTCAGGTTTGGTGTTTAAACACTGCACCTTAAATAACATTAGTAAGCACCGAGTGGCAAAAACAAAATCCACTTTGTGTAACGACCGTAACTCAACAAATCTATCAATCTATAAAAACGTCAACACAGTACAAGAGTTTACATGACACACAAACGTAAAATAGTGTCACACGGCACTGTAGCAAGTGTTTAATTACCGTACCGACTGTTTTTCTCGCTAGCTAGTGCAGAATGAATGACGACCGGTATGCGCCATACTGATTCTCTGCTCCAACATTTGTCCACCGTGATTGGTCAAATGTTGGAAATGTTGGACAGTGGGGAAGAAATCCGCTAGCTGATTGGGTGCACCTCCAGCAATTGAAGGCTTGTGATTGGCTCTTGTGTCCAACATTTTCCAACATTGTACGGACGATCCTTCGCCAGCTGGCGTTCAGGTCGCAGTCTCCACTGGAGGCGTGGGTTCAAATCCCACTCCTGACAGTTCCTCCTCTGGAGGAGAAATAAGTTTTCATTTAAAACGCTGACTGATCTAACCCAGACCACAAAATCCAATTGAATGATTTCATCTGTTATGATAATATTAAAGGTAACAGCTGAGACGTTGGACAAAACTTTCAGGGGTTCTTCCTGTTTTTTCTTGCCACTGTTGCTCTTAAGGAGGGTCAGTCTCTGGCTCCAATCGGATGACATCACAGGTCACTGTCGGGTTAGGGGTTTAATTCCAGAATTTTGTCTACCATTCCGGAATCCTGCCTATCATTCTGGAATGGGTGGATGGATGTCTATTCCAGAATGCTGCCTCTCATTCTAGATTTCTGCCTTTCATTTGGGAATGCTTTCTTTCATTCTGGAATGCTTTTCATTCTAGCCGTTTCGCCACTCTATATTGGTGAAACCAAACAACCACTACACAGAAGGATGGCACAGCACAGGAGAGCCACCTCCTCAGGACAAGACTCAGCAGTTCACCTCCACCTCAAAGACAGTGGTCATTCCTTTGAGGATAATAATGTCCAAATCCTAGACAGGGAGGACAGATGGTATGAAAGAGGAGTCAAAGAAGCGTCTATGTGAAATTGGAAAAACCCTCTCTAAACAGAGGGGGAGGGCTGAGGCATCAGCTCTCACCTGTTTACAACTCTGTCCTTTCATCCCTTCCTAGCAGACTTCACTCCCACTCAAACTCTAACGATGGGCCGTCAACTAGTGAGGCAACAGCTCTCACCTGTACACAACCCTGTCCCTTCATCCGAGAGTTTCTGGTCGTTAACTGGCCATTAACCAACTATAGCAGGGGTCGGTAACCCGCAGCTCTAGAGCCGCATGTAGCTCTTTAGCGCTGTCCTAGTGGCTCCCTGGAGCTTTTTCAAAAATGTTTGAAAATGGAAAAAGATGGGGGAGGGAAATATAATTTTTTGTTTTAATATGGTTTCTGTAGGAGGACAAACATGACACAAACATTCTTAACGTTTTCCAATGCTGTAAAAATGTTTAGAATAAATATTCAATTTCAACATTTCTGTCAACGAAGATTTGCGTCATAGCCTGCGATACACGTTTCTATCAGCAGGGCGGGATGCCAGGCAGGTGGCTGTTGTAAACAAACCGGTGGCTGTGTGATGGGCCATGGATCCCAAAGGACCGAATCATTTGCATTCATTGCCAATGCGGAAGGATTGCCTGAATGTTTGCTCTGTAGCGAGAAGTTGTCAAATAACAAAAAGAGTAGAAGTGGAAGCCAGTGGAAAATGTCTTTCCACTTCCTAAGCCAGTGGAAAGACATTTCCAGGGAAGGCATGTTACATTTGCAGCCGAGTGCCCAGTTGGGAGTGAGAGAAAAAGCGCGATTGCATTACTTCTGGAGAAATTAGAGCAGCGCAAAAATAGATTTAAGAAGTGGATTGCATCTCCAAACATGAACTACATCAAATCAAAATATCGCACCCGCCAGATGAGAGCTTGCAGTCCTGCGTCAAGATTAAAGTTACATCTTAAATGCCCGATGTTGAGAAGCTGACCATTGAAAATGGAAAAACCGAAAACAGACGTCACATTAAATGGGTAAGAACACAATCCTGTCATAGGCACATATTTAGTAACGAAGTGGCTGTTTCTATAAAGTGATTTCTGATTTTCGTCAGTATATATGTGGAATGACACTTGGGGATATTATTGTGTTTTGTTGCTCAGGGCCGAGGATAGCTGCGTTGGTTGCGTGCCAAAAGAGAAGAGGATGCTGCTTCGTTTTACCCTTGCACTGACTTGCTTGGTATTTGCACAGAAATCAAACTTAAACTGTATGAATTAGATTTTATATACTTTACCTTTTCAAAAGGCTGCTGTTTTATTTTTATAAATGCAGGCTGCGTTTTATTGCACTCTGTTTGTTGCCCAGATAAGGGGCACGTTATGCACGTTCCATTTTGTTGTTGTTTTTTCGAATCCTCAAAATAAAAATGACATCAAAAATCGGATTTCTTCATTGCATTTCTTTAATTTCATCAAAGCAATGAAACATAATTCATTAATATTGTAATGGAGTTGTCGTACAACAGAGCAGTCACGTGGTGCGTCATTCCCTACAGGATGCGCTGCAGGGAAAATAAACATGTAATCATGAAGGTTCATTATGTATTTGTAGCCAACTTAGTCATTTTGATAGTAGGCTAATATAGCTAATATAGATACATACAGCATGTGTTGCCTTTATTATAAGGCTTATATAAGGCTTTTAACATATTTGTTTTTTGTTTTTTTGGTCCAATATGGCTCTTTCAACATTTTGGGTTGCCGAACCCTGAACTATAGGGATCGTAGTCATGTGAGCTCCTGCAAGATCCACCCACAGAGGTCCTGAACACATAAAACTCGGATTCCCAACCAGAAAAGTAGCAGAACTGAAGAAGCCACTTGGGGAAGTGGCGAAACGTCTTCAAAAAACAATCCTTGATTGACTTTGTGGCTGTGGCATTAGCTCAACATTGAATCATAGTGTATTTGTTGCATAACAGGAAGTGGTCAGTGGAAACTGAATTGAATTGAACTGAGAAGCAGAACCTCTCCTTTATAGGGGTTGGTAATTGTCTCGCATTGGACAGAAATGAAAACTGTGTTTAGATAAGCAAAGATGCTAGCAGGTTAACAGTACTGCAGTGGTTAAACCCGATGGGCCGCTGAAGGGCTGAAAACGTGCAGGCACTATTACTTCAAATTCTGACACGGCCATGTTTGTAGTCCAAAGAAAGAGGACAAGCTACTGAATTGAATGGTATAAAAATCTCCTGGACTACAATACCCAGCTGACATAAAATCCCTGCGTAAAGACTAGATGCAACAACACTAACGCTAGTGCGCGTAGGTGTTTGTGGAGGTTGTAGTTGCTTTAGTGTGCTTCAGTGACTTTTGGTGAATTTCAGTGAGTTTCAGTGAGTGTCAGAGGGTTTTTTTAGGTTGTTAGCTAGCTTATCTCTTCTTCTTACTGCGTCGAGAGGGGCATGGAGCAGAATTTCAATGGCAGGGATTTCCGGATTTGTTTGACCCCGTTGCCAGCCAGTTGAATGTTGGAAAAGATGGACCCAGTTTATGAGTAAGTTTTGTACATTTATTTTGAAGTGTAAACTATTTGTTGCTAATAAAAATGATTTATTATATATATACATGTACACAGTATAGTATACAGCAGGGTGGTAGTTGGGGTGAGAGAGGAGGATGCAGAGGATAGTGGTGATGATTCACTGTGGCAACCCCTAAAGAGCTGAACAGAGATGAAGGATGATTCAATCCTATTCAATACTGTCTTTACATATTTTTTACATAATGTGTATATTTCAATATGTATGCAATTACAGATAAAAATAAGTGTTATTATTTTCATAGCCAATAAGAGGGAAGAGCCCAGATGGGCCTGGGACCTGGCTTTCCTCTTCAGCGAGGTCCCAGGCCCATCTGGGCTCAACGCTGAGGCATCACCTCTCCTTGTTGTTATTGTATTTTTCTTACTTTACATTTGGTTGGACTTTCATTATTTTACATTAGTTATTAGTTATGATAATAAAAACTGCTCTATTTGGAGACAAAATTATACATTTTGATGTTTTTGATTTTACACTGTGCATAATGGTAGTAGTTGATGAAGTACAAGGTAAAATTCATACCCAAAAGCTCCAGTAGATGGCAATAGACTAGTGAAATGGATATAAGTTGTATTTTTCAGCCACTTCCCATTGGAAATGATAAGTAACCTATTTGGCAATGTGGTGCCAAATTGTGCCAGAGTGTCCGCCTGGTGATATCCTTACTAAAACCTTTGTGAAGACTTTGCTCTTTGTTCAAATTCTATCAAATTTGGTACATTTGTAGCCAAGGGATAGCTGAATGTGATCAATGGCATCTGTGTACATAGAATCATTGTTAGCATAATGTTTTCTTCTGTCAAACAGGAAAAAACTCAGGCGAGGATAGAAATGTTACATTTCTCATTCAGTTTATTGTAATTCACTCAGGCATACTAATAGACACAATATTTTAAACACTGGAAAATGCATTTTCCGAGGTCCCTGGATGTTCCTAGACACCAAGAACATGCATAATGCACATTATTATTGTCTTTTTAGGTGATTTTTTTTTTCTTTTAGGGTTTAAAGGGTTAACATCTGAATGTGGTGTAACAAGAGTACAAAGCTTTCTGCCCAAACAGGGACTTGAACCCTGCACCCTCAGATTAAAAGTCTGATGCTCTACCGACTGAGCTATCTGGGCTCTACATGTCATTTCTGGGACTAATTCTGTGCAGACAGGTTAACTGAAACAGAGAGCATTGATTGGCTACATTCAAACATATAAGAAATTCGCTGAATGCTTCTTTAAGGGTGAACTTCCTGTGTGTGCAGACAGTGGAGGTGGTTTCAGGTGTTATAAATTGGCATCTCCATGGTTCAGATGAAGAAGTGGTTCCAGTTCCTCACATGCTCACATCTGCTAGTCCACAGAGGACAGTGGTCCTATACACATAAAGAACACATACTTAATGAATGTATGTGTTTTTATAGAGGACTTCATATTGTCTGAACCTGAGGAGGAGGAGGAGGAAGTCCTGTTCATATCAGCTGACAGGACTGATTCTGGTGTAAGCACATGTTGCTTTAATCTACAAAGTGAAATTGTTATTTGTTATAAAGTCATACACTCTCAGACTCTGGATTCCATTACAGGACAATGTGGACCTCATGTCAGTGTTGTATGGAAAGCCAGTTCAGCATTTGTTACATTTCTTGATATTAAATATTTTATTTCTCGCACTAGTAAGGCATTTAGACCTGGTTAGTGTTGGGTGTATGTGCTTCAGGGATGTTATTTTAGGTTTGTTGTTTGTATTCATGTTAGTAAACTTGATTAGTTTTTGTGTTGTGTCTCCTTTCTATTGGCTGTTGGCAACACGTGTTTGCAGATGGGTTAAGGGTGAGCCTATTAGAATATGAGAGAGCCTGTTCATGAAGAAGGTCATGACTGAACAGTGTATGAACGTTCAGGGAGAGCAGCTCACTGTTCACTGGTGCTTTTGTTCTTTTGTGAAAAGGTAACGGCAATTAAATAAAGAGATGTTTGTTTCAAATAACAAAAGTTAAAGCTGTGCCTGTTTTTATTGCACAGTCAAACTAATTTCATGACAAATAGCCTATATCATAGAATTTTAGTCGAATTTTAGTCGTTAAAAAATGTTGATGACTAAAATGTTTCTAAAATCAAATGACATTTTAGTCACAAGACTAAATAAAAACTAAATCAAAAATTGCTGCCAAAATTAACACTGATGACTACACATACTTATAGGTATGCTTACAATGAAGGGTTAACTACCAAATAATGTAATTGTCAGAAACAGAACTCAGCCTCATAAATATCCATTTTTACAGTGAGCTCCCAAGGAGCCATGCACAATCACTACCTTCACATAAAATAAACCACATCATGAAGTGCTGCTTACCTTTCAGAGGAATCAAACTTCTGAAAGCAATATGGCGCCCTGCACAAACTTCTCTCAGCAACTACGGTGTCACTGAAGAAAAGTGCAGCATGTGAGCTGTCACTCCAACCAAACCAACCGTGCCTCTGCGCCACCTGCTGGCCAACCGGAACAGACTTACATGTATATCTGCAGATCTAATGGTTGTTCTGTATCGTCTTTATTTTTACTTTATCTGTTGTTATGCTGCTCAGGACCTTGTTTTGATGCTGCTGCAATGGCTTCATGTTCCTCGGCCACACTTGGAGGAGCTGTTCACGTCCACAGGGAGGAAAGGAGACAGCGTGCTGATGGAGCAAACTCTGTTTACCATGTGGGGTAACATCGGCTTACAAGGATTCAACCTCCAATCTCAAAAACACATTATGGTAAGAAGTCTTATGTCTGTATTTGTGTATTTGTAAATATTAATAAAACAGTTTTACAAATATTTGATTTCACGCCTTTGCGTCTAGATCAATTGATGCGAAAATCAAAGCAAGTGAACCTGTGACTAATTAATCTGGGTCTACGCTGTGTCTTCTGCTGCTGTCCAACAACACTCTGCCTCATCCGTGTCCGGCTGCCGTTAAAAGAAAACAAGCGGTCGCTGCAGCAGTCATACAGCTAACATCAGGAGGAACATGCTAAACAAACAGTGACACATTCAACAGAAGGAACTCTATAGTACGAGAGCAGGTAGGAGTTTTCTCTGAGACATAGAAAGTGTCATCTAAGAACTTCCCGTTTGTGAGCCCAGAGATAGCGAGTAGGAAGTCAAAATGAGTGACAGCATGTAGCTCAGTCAGCAGGATAAAACCTGTTTGTAGTGCCTTTCACTGAACATGGAGGCCTTTCTTCATGGCTGTTCACTTTAATGAAGATGTGTTAAAGCACCAGAGCTGCTGAACTCCTTGTGTGTGAGAGCCTGTTTGGTTTATGTCATTTGAAATTGAACATGATCAAAGTGTCGTGCGTTCACATTAACTTTATTAATACCCATGGAGTCATTGGGTTGTGTTAGCAGCATATACAAGAAGTGACAGTAAACACAATGCATGTGTTGATGATTTTCTGTGTCCTCTTCACAGATACTGTGTGTTGATACCCCAGTATTTTCTGAGCCAGTCATCTACAAAGTAAGTTACTAACACAGCCACAACTGTTATGTTGTGTTATTTTAAATGATACAATGATTCTGTACATGGTTTGTAAACCTTCAGCTGTAATGGAAACAGTAGTGCTTTTTATATTGTTTGAATGGAAATGTAACCGTGCCCTGACAGATTTGTTTTCTTCTTTTCTTCTTCTTAGAATTCTTTTCTTCTTTCGCATTAAAAAGAAGAAAATGAATCATAATATTAATTAATAATAATTAAGAAGGAGAGGTTGGTGTCTTTAGATAAGCATGTGTTTCAGAGATTCAGTGTAGTTTTGAGTGTGAGTACCAGTATGTGTTTGGCATGGTGTGCTGCTGATTTTGATTGAGCTTTGTATTCTTTCAGGTCTTGTATACATTCAAAATGAGTACTGTGATTAAGTTTGTGCGGCATTATTATCAATACGTAGGGAGTGGCAGAGATGCCTGATTGTCAGGGCTCCTTGTACAAACAGAGCACAGTGTTGAGTAATAGGGCATAGAAACTTCAAGGTCCGCCAAAGAAACTGTTATTACTAACAGCAGCGTTACAGTGAGGAAACATACAATAATTATTCTATAACCCTATTCCCAGTTTGTTTGGGTGTTGTCAGAGCTTATTGCCTTTGATTAGGTGGTTGTTGTTGCAAAGAGCGTAAGGGAACCACACAGCCTCTGCTCTCTTGTTTCTGTGCTCCTGTAATACCTTTCATTCTGCTCTGTAGCCACTTGGGTTTATATCCATTTTGATGTTGTTGTTGTCACATACACACTGTCACAAATGTGTAATTGAACGCTGGCTATCATACACGGGAAGAGGGATGCGATAGACGTGTATCCAGTGATTAGCCTGGCTGCCTCTCTAAACCCCTCTGGAAATGGTAAAAGCATTTTTGTAACTTCTATACAGATCCACAGTTTACTAAACATCGCAGATTGACACTAAGAGGCAAGAGATGGTGTAAACTAGCACACAGAAAGATGTTTTATATAGGCTACTATGAATGAGCTGAGACACTCCATAAATCATGTGTACAGGTGTACCTGAAGGGGCAGATGGAAGCTACAGACAGCAGGTCATCAGCTCTAACAGAAGAGACGACTCAACAAAAAGGCACGAGACGTCGTACAATATGTGGTCTTAATAATACAGTTACATTGTTCTAAGTGTTTTGTTGTTGGATTTCAGTTACCACCCCCATGTACGTTGGTATCAGACGGTCAACTGTGCAGTTGCAAGAGTGATCTTGGTGAACCCAGAAAGTCAGCGCTGTGATTTCTTCTCTGACAGAGTCATCTACAGGTCTGTCAGGACCAGACCACCAGTGTTTGCTCACTCACTTTCATCACATCCAACATTCAGTGGAACTTTCTGTCCAGAGCATTTTACACTGGTGGTAGTGGGTACATGTTCGCCATGCCAGTCTGTAAATTAGACAAACAAACGGTGTCACACAGTTCCGGGTTACAGTTTAATGTAAAGGGCATCTCATTCAGTCACTTTCCTTTGGTGCTACTGTGATTGTTCTGTATTCTGTTGTTTCTGAATAATACAGCTGTCTCATAATTGGATTTAAAGGAAATCTACATTTAATTTGTGATTACATTATCATGAAATTTGATTGGCCTAACATTATACTAATTTAGCAAAGATATCTTTACTCTGCTGCAGTTACATTCATTCATGTCAGGGAACAAACTTCTTTGTTTGCACAGACTCAATATACCCGCCCTCATTTGTGTCAGATTTTCATTGTATACATTACATAACAGTAGAATAAAGCTTGTCCATCTGATTCCTAAGACCTTCTATCAGCAGCAAATATGTAACTTGGTTGTTGGTGCATTTCTTGACTGTCAGTATACATGATTCCTTGTGGTTGCTCACCTGTGGGAAGCTTCCAAGGAATTATAGTGGTTTATTGGTTCACCCTGACAAAGAATGAGGAGGGATATAGGGGGAGATTATAGAGTTTGAGAGATGATCATGAAACAATGTAGAATATTAATGTTCCCTTTTGTGTTTTTGCAAATTGAAATCGTAAATTGCCTTAAATGCTTCAGAATTGCAAACAAGTGACCTGGTATGGAGGAAACTTGGAGTGTGTTGATGCCCTCTTTTTGTTCTGCAGTGGCAGAGTGAATGGTCGTCAGTACAGAGCCGACCTGGAGCTTTACCAGAATATTGTTGCTGAACAGTGCTGCTGGGAAATGAAGTCCAACCAACCCGTTCTCAAACTAGTCAAACAGCAGCAGGGACACTGGGAAAGACTTGTCAGGACTAAGGTACTCAACTTGTGTTCAGTCTACAGCAGAAATATAGAATTTTTCCACATCATCTTTTGATTGATTTCAAAGGTGATTTATCTTTCTAGAATATTTTTGTGAGTCACGACATGGATCACCTTGACGACGAGGAAGAAACACCAAACGGTAAGCTGCTGGAGACTGACTTAATTTTTGTGATAATACCTACTTTCAGTGAGAATGATTCGCCCTCTTGTGGTTTTGTGGTTTATAGGGAACACAGGAGAGGACAACTGCTATGTGAATTCAGAGAGCGGTAGTGAAAGTGACTGAACATCTAGCTGTGCATGCATTCATACTTATTCATCATAGGATCACAGGACTGTTATAAAGTTTACACAGTTAAGTGATCTGATTTATACTATAGAAAGAGATTTTTGCTCTGAGATGCAGAGAGCCGTTTGTGTTTCATGCAAATATTTTACATCAGACAATGTTACTTTTGAATTATTAGTCTGTTGGAAAAAAATATTCTCCCTTGCTGTCATCAAAGTAAATAGTGTTCAGTACAGAGTAAGTAATAAGAGTAATCAGAGTAATTAATTCTCACCAAGTGGCATCAAAAAGTATGGAAAAAAATCATATAAAACAAATAACATAAAAAAACTATGAAACCTGTAGTAATATACAAATGCTCCACCATAGTATAAAGTATAGTTCACGTGAGGAGCAATATTGTGGTTATTATATCAAACGGTCATTCTGCCTGTTGGCATTTTGGAGAGAGAGAGAGAGAGAGAGAGACACAGTTTGAACATTTCTAACTATTTACCAGTGGGCATTATGAAAATGTACAGTTTATTATTTATAAAGATCAGCAGAAAATACTATTCTGACTGCACACACACACACACACACACACACTCTGACTGCACACACACACACACTCTGTCTGCTCTCTGACTGCAGACACGCACACGCGCACACTCTGACTGCAGACACGCACACGTGCACACTCCGACTGCTCGCACACACACGCACGCACGCACTCCCGACTGCTCTCTGACTGCACACACACACACACTGACTGCACTCCCGACTGCACGCACACACACTGACTGCACTCCGACTGCACACACACACTCTGACTGCTCTCTGACTGCAGACGCACACACACACTCTGACTGCACACACACACACACACACTCTGACTACACACACACACTCTGACTGCACACACACACACACACTCTGACTACACACACACACTCTGACTGCACACACACACACACTCTGACTGCACTCCGACTGCACACACACACTGACTGCACTCCTGACTGCACACACACACTCTGACTGCACACACACACACACACTCTGACTGCACTCCTGACTGCACACACACACTGACTGCACTCCTGACTGCACACACACACACTGACTGCACTCCCGACTGCACGCACACACACACACTGACTGAACTCCGACTGCACACACACACTCTGACTGCTCTCTGACTGCAGACGCACACATACACTCTGACTGCACACACACACACACACACACTCTGACTACACACACACTCTGACTGCGCACACACACACACACACACTCTGACTGCTCTCCGACTGCAGACACGCACGCGCGCACACTCCGACTGCACACGCGCGCACACACACTCTGACTGCGCACACACACACTCTGACTGCGCACACACACACTCTGACTGCTGTCGTGACCTTCCCTGGTCACCCCGGATTGTCAGACTCCGTCTTCTGTAATCAGAACATTGAGTGAAAGACAATACCCTGGGTTTGTAGTTTCGCCTTTGCAAAGGGAGAACACAGTGAACACAGGCCTTTCAGTCTGCTTCACTCCCCTCCATAAGTGTTCTGCCCCTCCCTGGACACAGGCTCGTGGAGGTACATTTGCATAATCTATTTGCATAATAGATCAACAGTTTTTCAAGACCTTCGTTGGTATTACCATATTGGGACATGTTGCCCTGTTATTCCCACCTACCAATTATAATAATTGGTCTAACATATTTATGACTGTGAAACACTCTGTATCCCTCCTATGTTGGATGATTTATCTTACGTCCGATGCCTCCCAGTGCTTCGCCTTCACCGCATCAAAAGGGTTCCAGGAATGATAACATCCTCGCGAACTCCCTGTAACGGAGGATGTGTTTGTGTGAAAGAGTGTGAAAACCTCCCTTTTTCTCTGAGTGAAAGCATACATACGAGTAAATATGTGCTCTGTATCATGTCAGTGCATAGGTAACCTTATATAATTCCACACTGCGCACACACACACACACACACACTCTGACTGCTCTCTGACTGCACACACACACACACACTGACTGCACTCTGACTGCAGACACACACACACACACTCTGACTGCACTCTGACTGCACACACACACACACACTGACTGCTCACTGACACACACACTCACTGACACACAGACACACGCACACTCTGACCTCCTGACGGACTGTGACTAACCTGTCACCTTCTCTCTCTCTGTGTGTTCAGAGTCGGATCCTGTCCATGTTGCTCTGCTTGTCATCTTCCTCTTCATCCTCCCAGGTACAGCTGGACTTGCAGGTCCTGGTCTGGGGTCCATGTAGAGTCAGTGGCTGTGTCCCAATTCAGGGTCTGCATCCTTCGGAGTGCGCATTTTAAGGCCGCTTACGTCACAAAGCTGCGCGAAGGCTGTCCCAATTCGCCAAAAGTCGAAGGGTCCTTCAAATGCGTCCTCCAAATGCGTCCTCCTTTTGCCTGAATTTGGAGGACGCATCGCTACCATCCTTCGTGGCCTTAAATATCCCACAATGCTTTGCGGGCCTACTTTTTGTCCAATAGTACAATGACGGACCAAGCGAGCGGCAGCGGCAGGAGTGCCGAATTCACATTTAAATGTAAGTAAAGAGCAGTAGTTCGAGAGTTTTAAAATGCTAGTAGTGACAGCGGCATTAAAAAAATGAGTTTTGTATTTACAAACATGACGTCCTGTTGATACGAGGTGCTGTAAACTAAACGTATTGATTGAATGTTGTTTCTGGACTGTGTACTGTAGTACAGTATAAAGTATAGTTCACGTGAGGAGCAATATTATGGTTATTATATCAAACGGTCATTCTGCCTGTTGGCATTTTGTTGAAGGAGGAGCAGAGAGAAACAGAAGAAACCTGACAATTGATAACGGAGGAGATGAGGCTGGAGAGAGAGAGGGAGAGAGAGAGAGAGAGGGGGAGAGGGGGAGCAGAGAGAGAACGGACAGACCTCAGCTCATTGAGAGGATGTTGGACAGCAGTGATTTTTATGTTCTGTTATTTAAATGTTACTTATTAAATTGTATATTAAATCGTTCTTGTCTTTGTGTTCTTAAACTCTTCTCACCTTGTTACATCATGTGTTTCATTACCTATTTATAATTGAAGTAAACTTTTGAACAACTTCTCAGTGGCCACAGTAAATCATTTATTGTTCTGTTATGTACAATATTTACAAAGACACAGAACATTTCTAACTATTTACCAGTGGACATTATGAAAATGTACAGTTTATTATTTATAAAGATCAGCAGAAAATACTATTCACAAAGAACATATATATAAATGTTTGGCTGAGCAGGAGTCCTTGGTGCTGCTGGACTGGATGATGCCACGGTGAAGACCTTGGAGTCCTCTGGCTGTGAGTGGGACATCATCTGGGGGAGGGGGGTGCCTGTCTCCTCTGTCCACCACATCGTCCATCAGGGTTTGCAGAGCTGACGATCGGCGGCTGCCATGTTACTAAAGATGTTTTTAAAAAGGGCAAAAATAAAAATAATAACTTCAACAGAGCGGCTTCCAAAGCAGCTTAAAATATGAAAAGCTATAAAATATGTATCCTCACCCTCCAGAGGTGATGATGGTCAGTACACCTCCTCAGGACAGACAGCTGGTCCTGCAGGGAGCCCCACTCTCCTCCACCCAGCAGTAATTCTCTGGTGCAGTGACAGACCTGATGCTTAATGACACATTAAAGCAGTGGTTTAATACAGACCCTGTATCAAGTCTTACGATTGAATCAAATATAAATTACATTTAATCATATTTGTCTATCTACTGGTTATATATCTAGCGTTTGCTCAGTAACTGGTATATTAATTATGATCAATAATATGGTTAAACAGCAGCTTACCGTCACCTCCCCACTGCGCTCTCCCAGCCTGAAGAAAATGAGCCGTCACCGGTTTTGCTGCCGCTGGAGCCGCCTCTCCTCTTCCTCCAACAACAAATAAATATATTAAAAAATTCCAAATGTCTAAATCCACACTGTTGTCCCGCTTGTTGTGTAGTCCGTGTTGTGTCGCTGTCGCTGCTTTTGTTTTTCCCGGGGCAAAATTTATGACGTCGCGCCACAATCAGGAAGTGATTTGAAGGCCAGACCGTCCCATTTACCAACGGTTGAGGATCCTCCGGAGGATCCTCAGGAGGACGCGGCCTCCTGAGACCGCGTAGGCTGCGTCCTCCGAAGGATGCAGACCCTGAATTGGGACACAGCCAGTGACTGTTCACACCTGGGATTAGCGTGTGAGGTGACCACATCACATGGCACAGCTGTGATTGGATCACATGCTACAGGCAACCTTGCCTGTTTGACCTTTGACCTCTGTGCAGCTCTGTCACTCTGTCTCTGCTTCCTGTTTTCTCTCCTGTCAGGTTCATGACAGACCTGCTCCTCCCACTAAGCCACTCCCCCCTGATCCCGCTCTATAACCTCAGCCACAGGTAACCTTGCCTGCCGGTGTCCATGTGCTGTTTCCGTGTTAATGTGTGATTATTAGAATAGTTAGGTAATAGTGTATCATTTATGAAGTCCTCTCTATCTACACACTGCCACCATCAGGGCAGACTGAGAGCTACAGCACTGGCCTGTGGCAGATCAGTAAAGATGGAGAATTCTGTAATGTCACTCTCTTTCCTGGTCATCACTGACTCGTGTGACTCGTCTGACCCCTGCACAACTGGACAGGTACGACCTGCCTCTGGCTGCAGCCTCTGATAGTGCTGAGTAGAGAAGCCGCTTGATTGATCAGTGTAATGTGATCAGGTGGTTGATCACTGTGATTATTGAACTCACCTGAAATCTGGTGTAAGCTGATTGGTCAGGGACACAGGTGAGCGTCAGGTCCTGGATTTATGTAGATTCTGATAACATTCCCTGAACTACAAATTCTCAGGGTTAGTTCGACCCATTTAATCAATCAACAAAACTAATCAGCTATTTGAACGACTAATCATGGTTGATGACATTTGATGAAGATTCCACTTTAGATATAGCGTAAACATATAAATTCTTCAGGTATCAGGTTCCACTCAGACCGGTGCTGCCCAAGAAGCCTCCCCCGGCCTGCTACCCCGACCTCCTACAGCCCCCCGACTACGCCTCTGACATCAAACCCCAGCGGCACAGAAGTGTTGCACCAGCTGCCTCTCCTAACAGGTACAGTGGTTCATTCCAGACCAGGAGAGAAAGACGTTTTAAAGCTCAAACTGTAACTGTGTGTCTCTGCAGACGGCCTCCTCTTCCTCCCATTCCACCGTCTAGCGCCTAAGATGGAGGCCATGAAGATGAAGATGATGCTTGGTCATTGGATTTAATCCTCCTCAACGCTGCTCTGTAAACAATGGTGCCTTGCTAAGCAGCCCCTCAGCACTGATCATGTCACTTCAAAGCCTGGAGCTACGCCTCGGGTCAGTGCCTTGCTCACAGATGGAGTCATGTGATGACTCACAGAGAGCTGCCCACACTCTCTGAAGACGGACTAGAACTTGAGGGACAAAGTCCTTCAGATCGTAATCAGATTACTTTACAGACTGAGTCTTCATCAGATTGTAATCAGATTATTATTTCTATGGTTCAGGCTGAAAGGTGAAAAATCTTTAGTCTGAAGTTTTGATTTTAGAATGAATGGGAGAAGTTGAGCTGCTGAAATGAATAGACGTTATTGAAAGTGAGATGTTTTAGATGTTTTCTTTTTCTCTGAGCCTTTTCAGTTAGAAGGACCTTTCCCCACCTTTGCTGAGGTGGCCAGTGAGTTTGTGGAAGCTGACACACTTCCTGGATCTGTGCTGGACTCTGAAGTTAACTGAAAGCCTTACCAGCAGCACCTGTCTGTCTCTGTGTCTCTACAGTCTTCATCTGTCTAATGTGTCTTCAGCTGCCAGAATGTACTCAGTGAGTTGTCTGCTGTTGTATTGTTATGCCAAAGAGGATCAATCATTCTGAATTAAAATATTGATCTGTTGAGAGCAGAAATCACTGAGAATGCTGTTTCAGCCATGATTCTTCATCTGAGTTCTGCTAAAGTTATGTGAGGCAGAGCACTGATATCTGAACAAAACCTGGTCTGAAAAGGTCTCACGCGGTTTGGTCTTCAAAGAGGACCAGGAGTAAATCAACTCTGCTGGGTCAGCTTTAAATCACACAATCGGTCCTTTTGTCAACACCTGCCCAGCAGCTTTCACCCCATCCAAACCCTAACACAATGGGGCCGTCAACTAGTCCTGCACAGTGTCTGGTCCTTAACTGACCATTAACCAACAACAGGGATCTTAGTCATGTGAGTCAAGATCCCCCCACAGAGGTCCTGAACACATAAAAACTCAGATTCCACACCAGAACAGCAGCAGGACCGAAGAAGCGACGCGGGGGACGAAACGTCTTCAAAACACCATCCTTGAGTCCAGCTGCCGCCATCAGACTCCTGGACACAGCGGCTCTGTTCCACCTTCACTCAAACCAAGTGTGATGTGAAATAGGAGCAGCCAGGTAGCCGTTCTTAGCTAACCTGCACAAAGGGGAGGGACGGAACTTTTGTAACAGTTTGTCTCAGCTCAGTGTGAGAGAGCGGCCTCATCACTCGGTCGTCAACACAGAAATATGAAACAATGGAAACACTCATGTCACATCTTTGACTTCAAGCCACAGAACAGTGACTCACTTCCTCTGAGTCTGAACGTTCTACTAGTCTTCTTACAGATATCAGATCTATCATCTGATACCATCAGTTCATTGTTCACTGACACTGATTGAGACAGTTTGGTTCTGTAAAGACAATGTATCCTGTCCACTCAGCTGAGTCAGCTGATCACATGCTCTCACATCTCTTTTCTCTGTATTCTGACCACATGACACTTCCTTTCATCACTTCCTGTATTTCAGACCCATCGTTTGTCGGCTCTTCTCTGGACCAAGCCGAGAAGAAACTCTACTTCTTCTTTAGTGAAATTGGGAAAGAGTTTAACTTCCTGGACGAACTGCAGATCTCCCGTGTGTCTCAAGTCTGCAAGGTAACATAAAAAGTGACAGCAGGATGTGATGTCATCTGATGCTACAGTCTGATGCCTGTGTGTGCAATTACAGGACGATGTGGGAGGACAGAGGACTCTGCAGAGGAAGTGGACGTCCTTTGCCAAAGCAAAGTCCCCCAAACAGCTTCCCTTCAACATCCTCCAGGATGTGTTCACACATGGTGGCTGTCTCCTTCCTGCTGGTGCTCTGCATCTGTGCCCTGATGATTGCTGCACTTTACGTGTGGCAACAAAGACAAGCCGACCGCAAATCACACCGTCTGGTCTGTCCAGAGGAGGGCAGCAAAAACAACAACTGTCTAGAGATCTGCTCTCTGAGCAGCCCAGAGGACCCTGGACCAGACCTGAAGGTAGTCGAGTGAAAACGTGTTGGTCCATACACCTCTCCTCTTCCTCCCAACCTGTGTGGCCTTACACTCTGTGTAATGTGCAAAGTGGACTTTAGCCTGTAGTTGTTGAACACACTGTTCTGCTTCGTTTTCACAGACGACGGGATTATTGTTTGATTGTAATGATGGCTGGGAGATCAGTTATCAAGTGATCAATATTTGCACATTTGTAATGTTAGTTTAATTGATTGTGTACAGAGCTGTTGTGTTTGTTTACAATAATGCAGGGATTGATTGTTTATTGTTTTGAATTGATCTCTGACCTCATGTGAATCTGCAGCTTTAATAAATCTTCCTCAACAGCTGGTCTCCTGTTGGTGGAAACACTGCCACCAAAATTTATGACGTCGCGGCACAATCAGGAAGTGCTTTGAAGGCCAGACCGTCCCATTTACCAACGGTTGAGGATCCTCCAGTTTTCCTGGTTACCACAGCGCTGCAATACCGTTACTATAGTAACAGACCTAACAAAGCCAGTGGTTTCTTCGGGCGAGCGTAAAACACAGTGAAGAGAACCGTCGGTGCTGGTCGAAGCTGGAGGAGGTAACGTCAGTGTCATCCCACAAAGTCCAGCTCATGCTGAAGCCTGACTGTTTGTCACATGGCCCCAGGTGACATTAGGTTGATGTTAAAGAAACTTAGAAAAGTTGGGAGGAAGCTGCTGTTTACTTCAGTTACAGTAGACGGTTTTATGTGTCTGATGACATGTTGTTGCCTTTTCTGCTCCCTCCCCACTGTTGGAATCAATGTACATAAGTTATCCTACTTTTACTTCATTATATGAGTTACATCTTACGTCATTATATGAGTTACATCTTACTCTTTATGTGTGCATAATGATTTAAGTATCTTACTGTGTGTAGTAGCATTTACCCTGTTGATTTATGCTTCTGTTTGAGTTAACCTAAATCACCTGAGTGTTTATGTTTGAAGGTATGCTTACTTTAGTTGAACCCTGACCTTCACATAGAATGTCTAAGGTATAGAATGTTTAATGTTTTACCACTTTACTGGAAGAAAGAACAAAGGCCGAAGATGACACACACACACATTCACACAGAAGCTGTTACATCTAAAACGAAACTAAGATTTGTGATGCATGAACCCTTTGTCCCTTAGTAACTATGTATTAGGGCGTTCCCAACTAATAAAAGGCTTGGAGAACCCAGAGCTGCTTCAGAGTGGCGTGGGAGATTGTAACTGAGCAGTCTCTGGTCACTCTCCTTGCAAGTAAAAAGATATCTAACTCTCTGTGTCTCTTTTGTGCAGGTTGTGTAATACAAATGTTTGGGGTTTGAACCTAACATTTAATTGGTCCTTCGAGCCGGATTCCAAGATACCTGACGATCCCAGCGGACGAGGTGAGATCCAGAGAAAGACAGTGGCCACTGCTTGAGACCCTTTCCGGGACTGGTCCCTCCCTCGTGGGCTGGGGTCCGATGGTTGACGGAAAGTCCAGGAGACACAGACGAGTGTGAGTATAGATTTCCTTAAAAAGGGGGAATGTGTGAAAGACGCGCGCAGTAAAAGATAAGAAGTACAAGAGGATGGTGAAATCCTCTGTGTGTTGACAAGAGGATAGTGAGATCCTCTGTGTGTTGAAGAAGTGACAAGAGGATAGTGAAATCCTCTGTGTGTTGAAAAAGTGAATAAAACCCTGACAATTCTAGACTCTATCAGGTCAAGTAAAAAAGTCCGCAGGAGGGTAGACTCCCCTAGTTTAAAACGACTAGTTAAATTCTACGTAGGACAGCGGAACCTGTTTGGCAACTGTGTTAAAATTAAAAGTAAAAAGTGAAGTGCACGTTCGAACAAAAAGGTGTGAAAGTGAATGTGTGAATGGAAACATAATTACCACTAGGTAATTATATTTCATATAAAACAACAAGACTCAAATGGTGAGCCTTTGTGGATGCATGTAGGCAAGAAAACTCCACCTGAAAAGGTTGAAGTGAGTTTTACCACAAAAGGTTGTTGATTGCCATCTTGTTGAAAGAAATCCAGTGATAGAATACAGCAGGTATTAAGACCCACTGGATCCAACATCTAGATCAAAATGGGGAAGGGGCAAAGCAAAACCCGACAAAAGTTAATTGATGAGTTAACTTGTAAAGATTGGAAAATAGTTCAAAAGGCAGATGAAGCCGCGATAGAACCGTTAGGTCGTTGGATAAAAAAGTATAGTTTTAATGGTAAACTATCAACTACTAATGTAAAAGACCTACAACTCAAAATTAGGCTCAAATGTAAAGATGATAAAAATAAATTGAAAAAAGAAGGTTATGAACACACGCAGGTCTGGATCAAAATAGCAGGACAGCGTGAAGAGGGATGAGAAAAAGAAAAAAGGGGCAGCAGGCAGTGACAGTGTAGGAGAGAAACAGACATTGATGTTTCACAGGAAGGAGGATGATGAATTTAGTGGGCCATATGCTGGGGTTAGACAGCTGTTGCAACAACAGGCTGAAGTCTCCGCTCCAGACACACACATAACAGCGGGGCCACCAGGGGGGCCGCCCAAATACACACCTCTTGTAAATGAAATTTCACAGCCCAGCTACGCACCTCCTGTATTTGAAACTCCACACACAATGCTAACCCGTTCAAAAGGCCGTGTAGGAGACTGGTCAAAAGGCTTAACAACCGGAATACAAAATATGTTTTCTCCGAAACCAAAAATACCTGATTTCTCACAAGAGAGAGAAGACACAGATGTTTTCCCTCTAATAGAATTACCTAATCCACGCGCAGGCCAGGAGGGTGAGAGAGAGGTAATTAGAGTATTCAGAACTTGGACTCAAAGTGATGTTAAAAAAGCAGTTGAGGGGATTCCACACCCTAAGGAGGATGTTGAGGAATGCATCACACAAATGGAAAATCTGCGACAATCATATCATTTAAATGGAGCAGAAGTTCAGCAAATTTGGATGACCTTGACAGGTCCTGACTGGTTTTATGTAAAAGGAAATTATTCCCCTACTGATGCACAAAACCAGATTCATCCTCCTGAGAGTGGGGAATTAAATGGAAATGTGAATCCGCTTTTAGACCGGATCAGAAACAGATATAGAAGGAGAGCAAATTACACTGAAATTGGAAGGTGTAAACAAAAGCCAGAGGAGCCGTTTGAGGAGTACAGAGTAAGGATGGAGAAAATTTTTAGAGCGCACAGTGGTCTAGTGATGGATGACGCTGATGATGGAGCTTATAAACAACAGCTAAAAAACGCTTTACACTCAGGCTCACTACCAGAGATTAGTGGGTGGGTAAGCCGTCATTATATAGGCATGAGCGGGGGAACACTCGCAGAGTATGTAAATCATGCCCTGCATGCGGAGAAAGTCATTAGCAGCAAAAAAGGAAAAAAGGAGTTGGTCTTCTATCAGGAAGAAGAAGAGCCAGCTGTGTTTTATCAACAAGCCAGAGGTCGAGGTCACGGACGCGGTAGGGCCAGAGGCAGAGGAGGTTTTAGGTCACGCTCAACTGATAACCCCAGAGCGTGCTGGTCATGCGGAAAGGAAGGCCACATAGCGAGAGATTGCAGAAGCAATCCCTCCCCCCACAGTCACGGGACGGCATGACTAGAACATACACAGTTAGAAGGAGAACCTGAGGGAGAGGTTGATGAAGGAGAGGAAGTGTTAAATCTAGAGGATTTGTTTTTTGAGGAGAAAATAAGGCCAGAGATCACTATAATGGTACAAGGCACTCCAGTTAAATTTCTTTGTGACACTGGAGCGTGCAGGACCACAATTAGAGAAAAGCTACCGCACCTTTCATTGGGCCCTAATTATTCTACTGTACGATCAGCACAAGGTGCTATTAAAATGGTTCAAGAAACAGAACCTATATGGCTTAGAGACCCGAAAGGAAAATCATGTCAGCTATCAGTTTTGTGGCTGCCAGAATGTCCAGTAAATTTGCTTGGAAGAGATGCCTTAGTTTCTCTAGGCCTAGCCATTGTAACAACACCTGAAGGATTAAAAATGATCAGACAGAAACCAGATGAAGTATATGTAGTGCAAGGGACAGGGAAACCTAATTACTACTATACACTTGACGTCCCTAACAGGCCACCCATTTCTATGGGAGATTCTCTTATGAATGAAGGGAAAGGAGCGGTGAGGCAGGTTCAGGATCAAATGTCACCAAATGATTTGCATATCACCATGTGGTACCATTCTGATGGTATAGCAAATGCTGCAGCTGCAGTCACTGTACCAGATCAAGTTAAAACTTTGTACAGACAACACTGGAACCACATGCACATCTCTCTATGTAAACACACACATGCTAGATGGAGAGATCTCGGACAGCTAGTGAATAGAGGAGAGAAAGCTTGTGATTGGACAGCAACAGGTGTAAACGCCTGGTATAGTGATTCAACTGAACTGACCAGAAAAGCATTATTCTGGACTGTAACTGTCCAAGCAGGAGTACATTTGGCTGAAACTGAAAAGTGATACATTTTCTTCACTGATGAGCAGGAAAATTTATTGAAACAAGTTCCCTCTGAATTATGGTCACAAGGACCCACGGATGTAGGACTAGTGAAACGAGCACAACCGGTAATAATCAGGCCCAAAACAGAACATCGTCCTAGAATAAAACAGTATCCTTTAAAGCCTGATGCAATGGAAGGAATAGAACCGGTAATTGAGGATTTAAAGAAAGCAGGTGTATTGATAGAATGCGCAGACTCCCCAGTGAACACGCCTATTTTTCCAGTGAAAAAGGCGCCTCCATCTACAGGGTGGAGGATGGTTCAGGATTTGATAGCAGTGAATAATGCAGTAATTCAGAGGTCTCCATGCGTAGCAGACCCACATACACTATTAAATTCACTGAATCCAAAAGCTAAATATTTTACTGTGATAGACATAAGCAATGCATTCTTTTCGGTACCAGTGCATAAAGATAGCCAATTCTGGTTTGCATTTACTTTCAAAGGGAAAAGATACACATACACCAGGTTGCCTCAAGGTTATTGTGAAAGTCCAACTATTTATTCACAAGTAATTGCTTCTAGTCTTTCCACTTTTGAACCTCCAAGTAAGAGTCAATTGCTTACTTATGTAGATGACATTCTCGTGGCGTCAGAAACAGAGGCAGGCTGTAAAACGGACACGATTGCATTGTTAAAACATTTGGCACAAGAGGGCCATAAAGTAAACAAAAGCAAACTACAGTTCTGTCAGGAAAAAGTAAAATATTTAGGACACCAGTTATGTACAGGGGGGAGAACAATACTGGAGGAGAGAAAAGCTGCAATTCTACAAGCACCCAAGCCACTAACAAAAAAGCAGATGATGTCATTTTTAGGTTTGACTAATTATTGCCGAAGTTGGGTGCCGAATTACGCAGAATTAACTGCACCATTACAGTCTTTGATGTATAAGGAAGAATTGAAAATGTCAGACAGCCTTAAGTGGACAATTGAAGCTGAAAATGCTCTGTGCAATTTAAAACAGGCCATGGTAAGCAGCTGCACATTGGCCTTACCAGACTACCAAAAGGAGTTTGTGCAAATGGTAGATTGTAAAGGATATTTCATGACCTCAGTTTTGACACAAATGCATGGAAATAAACTCAGGCCAATTGCCTACTACTCGACAAAGTTGGATGCTGTAGCATGCGCATTGCCTCATTGCGTGAGAGCAGTGATCGCTGCGTCATTAGCTGTAATTTCAAGTGCAGACATTGTACTTTTTCATCCGTTACTTTTAAAAGTCCCTCATGCTGTGTCTGCCCTATTATTGCAAACCAAAATGACTTTTCTCTCCCCGGCCAGACACTTATCCTGCATGTCCATTTTACTCTCACAGCCACATCTAAAAATAGAACGGTGCACAGCACTTAACCCGGCTACACTCGTGCCCACGGAAGGGGAGGGGGAGCCTCATGACTGCGAATCTCTATCAGAACAGACAGCTAAGAGCAGAGCAGACTTAAAGGACATTCCTTTACAGCAGGGACACACACTGTTTGTTGACGGTTCTTCTAAAAAGGATGATAAAGGAAAAACAAAGACAGGCTATGCTGTCGTAACACAAGATAAGGTTTTGAGAGCAGAGGCACTCCCTCAACATTTTTCTGCACAAGCAGCAGAATTAGTAGCTCTCACTGAAGCTTGTAAATTAATGAAAGACAAAATAGCAACAATTTACACTGACAGCCAATACGCATATGCAACAACTCATACATTTGCGCAACATTGGAAAAATAGAGGCATGATAACATCTACAGGAAAACCAGTAACACATGCAAAACTTCTCTCAGAACTGCTACAGGCTATAAATTTGCCGAAACAATTAGCCATATGCAAATGTGCAGCACACACAAACGGGACTGATCCTATTTCTAGAGGAAATGCATTTGCAGACAAAACAGCAAAAGAAGGGGTGAAATCAGGGCAGGGTGAAATCCATGTTTTCAGTATGTCAGACACTAGCTTAAACCATGACATACTACGTGATATGCAACAACAATCACCCAACCAAGAGCTGGAACAGTGGAAACGAAAGGGGGCACAACTAAAAGAGGGAATATACACATGACCAGAAAATAAACCAATCCTACCAAAAAATCTATATAAATGGGCCGCTATATGGAGCCATGGGCAAACACATGTCTCCACAGGGGGGATGTTGAGCTTGGTAGCCAGAAAGTACACAACATATGGATTCAATTCCTATTCAAAAAATTTTTGCAGAGCATGTTTGATATGTGCAAAACATAATGCTCAAGGCAATTTGAGACCAAAAAGAGGACAGTTTCCAAAACCTAATTATCCGTTCCAGCACATACACATGGATTTCATAGAACTAAACAAAAGTGAAGGTAAAAAATACTGTTTAGTCATAATTGATTCTTTTTCGAAATGGATTGAACTATTTCCTACAAAAAACCCAGACGCACTAACGGTAGCGAAAGCTTTGTGTAAAGACATTATTCCTCGCTATGGGATTCCAGAAAAAATCTACAGTGATAATGGTTCTCATTTTGTAAATCAACTAATCTCTAACATAGGCAAAATGTTTTGTATAGATCTAAAACACCATTGTGCTTATCATCCACAGAGCGCAGGTTTGGTAGAGAGAATGAATGGAACAATAAAAAATAGACTTAAAAAATGTATGGAAGAGACAAACAGACCATGGACTAAATGCTTAGATTTAGTAAAGTTGTACATAAACATTACAAGTACAAATGGACTAACACCTTATGAAATTCTGTTTGGCAGACCTTACAGATTGCCTTTCTTTCAAAATGTGTGGGAAACTGATGACGAAAGTACTTTAGCTGACTACATGAGAAAAATGCTGGAGCAACAAAAAGAGGTGTTTAATCAGACCGATAACGATGATACATCCTCTGTGTTCCCACAGGATGACCAGCTAGTAGAGCCAGGAGACTGGGTCCTGATAAAAAGTATAAAGAAGAAACATTGGCATTCACCTAAGTGGGAAGGCCCGTATCAGGTACTTTTAACAACTGGCACAGCAGTGAAGGTTGCAGAAAGGAGTACTTGGGTTCATTTGTCTCATTGTAAGAAAATAATCAAACATGAGTAAAATAACTTTTGTGATTATAGCGCAGGCAGTTGCTATCATCCTCTGTATTGTAGTGTTAGTGCTGTGGTATTTGGTGTAGATTAGTGACTTCTCAAAACAGGCACCTCCAGAGCAAAGGCCGACTACAAAGGGGGCCGTAACCATAGGTTGCTGTCGTCTCAAACCCGGTGAAGATTGTCCACCACTCTGGGCAGGTGATTTAGGAGGAGTCTTAGGAGTGTTGAAAAATGGTGTTGACCCCAGCACATAAGAGGATGGTAGCCGTAGCAGGAGTAATCGGACTCGTTGCTATAACTATAATCTTGTTATGGGAAAGATATGAGACACTATCAGCTAAGGAAAAGAGAGCGATCGACTTTGTTCCTGTACACCCATGCTCAGAAAAATATCAGCAACCTGACTTCAACCCAGAAGTAGTTTTGTGTTACAACTCTGTAGCTGTGAGCCAGACCATTGTTATTCCTAGTTCCGCCTTTCAGACTGCAGTTCATCGTTCACAGCCAAAAGACTATTTCGGACATACATTTTACCTTGATTGTACTCCCTACGGTAAGTCACCTAGGGGTGAAAGCGGGTCGTGGGGTACAGTTTTTAGATCTACTGATCTGAAGTGGGCTCCAAATTCCTACGGATGGGCTGAGTGTGCCCAAGAATTTAAGAGAATCATTCCTACTCTGATGGTCACTAAAGACAGTGTAACATTGAAGGTCAAATCTGGACATGTACTCTTAGACAGAGAAAACTGTAGACGAGTATACTTGTGTGCCTGGATATCAGGTCGTGATCCATGCTGGATTTTACAATTATGTTCCCTTCTGAGTGCAGGACAGGACACGACTTTCAACAACACGGAGGGTAAACTCGTTGTGGCAGGAAGCCAACCAAGGACAAAGACAATCATCATTAAGGAGGAAGATGGTGAGACGGATGAATGGTTCAAAATTACTACTGGCATTTCAGGATTTGAGAATAATTGGCTTTTAATGGCAGAACAAGCTGCCCAAGCAGCACAGGCAGATTGTGTTGTGTGTTTGAGTGCTAGACCACTCCTACAGGTTGTACCTTCAGCTTTGAATTTGACATGCCTAGTAAATGTAATGAACTATACTACTCCGTCAGCAAAATGTTCCTTTTGGGATAAAATTCACCCTCTAACTCCACCTGAAAGGAAAAAGCCTAAGTTTTCTAACAAAGTGGCTGCAGGAAATTTCACATGTGTTAACCGTACAGGTACAGGTAAAAGACTGGGAAGACTGAATGACACACAATGTTATGCTGTGGAAACTGTGGCAGATGACAGATTGTTTGATGAATTACCAGCTAAAACCACAGGACTGTGTGCTTCTGTAACACTGATTCTGCCTGTATCCCTCATTCCTCTCTCAGCTTCAGATTTAGTTGAAAATGTTAAAAGTGTGATGCCTCATCATTGGATCCATACAGCTAAAAGGAGATCCACTAGGTCTTGGCAGGGTGATGTCCCGACATACATAGACAGCATCGGAGTACCCAGGGGCGTCCCAGATGAGTATAAACTGGTAAACCAAGTTTCTGTAGGTTTTGAATCTGTTTTATGTCGGTGGTGCACTATTAATAAAAATGTAGACCGAATCAACTACATCCACTTTAATGTGCAGAAATTAGGAAACAAAACTGAAGAAGGTTTCTCCGCTATTCACGAGCAGCTTTCCGCTACCTCTTTAATGGCTTTCCAAAATCGTATTGCTGTTGATATGTTGTTGGCAGAGAAAGGTGGAATCTGTTCCATCTTTGGGGACCAGTGCTGCACGTTCATTCCGAATAACACAGCAGCTGATGGCAGCCTTACCAGGGCTCTGGAAGGCTTAAAATCCCTTAACAGCAAGATGAAAGACCATTCTGGAGTGGACACATCGCTGTGGAATGGTTTTGGAGACATGTTTGGCAAGTATAAACAATTGGTGATGTCCATCATCATGTCTATTGCTGTATTTGCCGCTATTCTCACCTTATGTGGATGTTGTTGCATTCCCTGCATTAGAGCATTGTGCACTAGAATGATAACCACCGCCATAGCACCTGTTAGAGCAGAAATGCTGGAAGTGTATGCTCTGTTACCTTTTGTTGTAGAAAATCCACAGGAGGATGAGGATGACGATGACGAAGACATGGCTATCTTTCTACCTGACTGAGATGATCCATCCCTCTGAGTGTACCATTTTATGCTGCATGTATGAATTTGTGACCGAAAATCTTAACCAGAAGTGGTCATTAAAGGATGTAACATAAAGCAGTAAAAGTGAATAAACAGGAGGGAAATGTTGGAATCAATGTACATAAGTTATCCTACTTTTACTTCATTATATGAGTTACATCTTACTCTTTATGTGTGCATAATGATTTAAGTATCTTACTTTAAGTAACTACACTGGCCTCACACAACCTCTCAGAGACCTTGTCAAAGAACATGGCATGCGTAATGTGTCAGCTCGCCTAAATTGGACGCAGGCCGCGGAACAAGCATTCATTGCTCTTAAACAATCTTTGGCCACTGCAGCAGAACTAGCCTCACCTGACTACACTTTACCTTTCTATTTGGATGTCTCTGGAACGGATGCCTGCATCAATGGCATCCTGTTCCAGAGAAAAGGGGGAGAAAGACTAATACTGATGTACATCAGTGTCCCCCTGGACAACATGGAGAAAAGACACCCTCAGTGCACACAACACGCAGCAGGAATAGCTAAGCTAATTCAAAAAACCGCACACATGGTCATGGGACACCAGCTGTATGTACTGACAACACATAATGTAGTGGCATACGTGAACTCAGAGACATTCACACTCACCTCATTGAGACAGAGGAGGTTGAGCAAGATTTTAGAAGCACCAAACATCACCTTCACACATGAGGGCATCAACATGGCAGAGCAGATAGGAGCTGGAGAGCCACACACATGTGTAGAGAGGGTAACCAGAGAAGAAAAAGTCAGAATGGATTTACAGGCCACACCACTAACAGAGGCCAGAAATCTGTTCACAGATGGGTGCTGTTTTAGACATGACACAGAAGGACTCAGAGCAGCATACGCGGTTGTTGAAGACACAGAGAACACTGAAAGCAGAAAGATTAGAGGGACAGCAGTCAGCGCAGAGAGCCGAGGTGAGGGCAGTGATTGAGGCACTAAAGATAGGTCGAGGACAGGACATCAATGTTTTTACTGACTCAGCATATGCGGCAGGAGCAGTGCATGTGGAATTAGGGCAATGGCTGAGAGCAGGTTTTCTCACTGCAACTAACAAACCTATACGGCATGAGGCTGAAATGAGAGAGCTTGCTGAAGCTCTGTTGTTGCCTAGCAAAGTGGCTGTGATTAAGTGCAAAGGTCATGGAGCAGGAACTGACAGGGTCACAAGAGGAAACAATGCAGCAGATCAGGCAGCAAAACAGGCAGCAGGCTATGTTGAGCGAATGATTTTTATGTGTTCAGAGACAGACTTGCCTCCCCCTGTTGATTGGACTGATTTGATGGAATTGCAAAACAAAGCCTCTCCACAGGAAAAAACACTGTGGAAAGCTAGAGAGGCGACTGACACAGGAGGAGTATGGAGAGGGCCTGACGGACGCCCCATACTGCCACCTGGACTGAGACAGACTGCCATGGAGGAAGCGCATGGGGTAGGCCATGTGGGAGTGGCACAGATGATGAAAAATCTTGAGCACTGGTGGCACCCCTACATGAAAGACATGGCTCAGTATTTGATCAGAACATGTGACCAATGTTGTAAATACAACCCCAGACCGACTATCAAACCAGAAATTGGAAAATATCCTCTAGAGACCAAGACAGGTAGAGAAATAATCATTGACTACACTGACATGGTTGACTCCGTGAGAGGATACAGATACATTTTGATGTGTGTTGATGCATACTCAGGATGGCCAGAAGCCTGTCCTGCAAAAAGAGAGGACAGTAAAACAGTCATTAAGTTCCTGATTAACACCTACATTCCCAGACATGGTTTCCCTGAGAAGATCAGATCTGACAATGGCACACACTTAAACATGCCTTTGGTACAGTTTACCACCCACAGTCTCAAGGCAAAGTTGAGAGAATGAATCAATCCATCAAACAAAAATTGGCCAAAATCTGTGCGCAGACAAGCATGAATTGGCTGGATGCATTACCTTTAGCCCTAATGTCTATCAGAAGTTCAGTAAATCACTCTACAGGACTGACACCACATGAATTGCAGACAGGAAGAGCTTTTCCAGGACCACATTCTAAACTTCCTTTGATGCAACATGATGATCAGATGTTAACTTCTAAAGCTTATTTCCACGAACTGCAGGGTTTGGTGACCAACTTTTCCAAGCAGGTACAGGACCGACATCCAGCAGCTGCCAGCGGGGCTCCGCCTGAGGCTGACTGGGTGCTTCTGAGGGTCATCAAACGGAAGTGGTCGGAACCAAGGTGGACCGGTCCCTACCAAGTGACGGAACGCACCTCTCACGCGGTTCGGCTGAGAGGAAAGGGGGACACCTGGTATCACTGGAGCCAGTGCGCAGGCGCAGAGGAGCCTCAACGCTCTCTACAGGACGTCCAAACTGATCTGAGGGCACAGAAGTCTGAATCGGCTGATTCAGACACAGATCCTGTCACAAAAGGGGCAGAATAATCCCCTGACAGAGATCAAGGATCCCGGGTAGTCTAACCCCAGGGATCCGAAGAAAGAAGACGCATCCTGAGGACCAGAGGACCTGACGGGGGCTGGATGGACGAGGCAGACGGATCGAGACCCACTCGTGGACGGTTGAATAACACACTTTTGAACATTTTCATTGCAGGCTGGTGTATTGTTCTACTAGTGTTTACATGGGCAGTGATTAAGACATTTCTACGTCAATGATCTGACATTTTATGATGTGTTATTTCCTGATTACACCACAGAATCTGTTTACACACCTGGCTGTTAACGTGTGCCTTTAAAAAAAAAAAAAAATTTTTTTTTTCTGCCTGAATCTGACATTCTAGCACATATACACACTCACACACGGACAGATTACCAGTTTAATTTCTATTTAGTTTGACTATTACAGGGGGCGGGAACGGTGAAAGACCGACCGTCTTTAAATACCCCCACCAGTTGTCACTCACTTTTCAGCATGCAGTACCCTCCCTCTCCTCGGTTCGTTGTGGGTTTGCTCTTTCTGACTGTGATCATAGTGTCTCTTATCTTTTGGCTGCACTGTGACTTGCCAGGACAACGCTGCAAAGGCACCTATTAACTGGGTAGTGAATACAACGTTTTGCTGAAGTATTACAATTATGCCAGGGTTCCTGTTTTTCTTGTCCATATGTGCGCTGCTCCCAGTTGCACGGCAGACGGACACATTTGATCCATGCACTGACACCACCACTGGTGTACAGAATACTGAGTGGCATGGAATATTCTGGTTTTGTTATACAGACAAAATTGATGCACTGGTCATTATTCCACGCGGCAGCTTGAGGGACCCCCGGCGGACGGGTGATTCTGCCCAGCAGTGGAAGGGATACACTTTGTATCTGGACGCCACGTCACACCCACAACCTGGCAACCGGGGCTGGGGTAATGTTTTTGCCACCACAGGTCACTGGCCTTCCGGTTCTTATGGCTTTGGCGGTCTTGTGCTGCGATGGAAGCAGGTTGTCAGCAATTTCACGGCAAGTAATAGTGTGATATCTTTTAGGGTTAACACCACCCAGTTTGATTTGCCTCGACCAGTCCCCACCACATGGCATCCTGTCCCTACTTGGGTGGCTCACAATGGTACCTGGTTTCTTGTTTGTGCTCTTTTTTCAGGTCATGACCCCTGCTGGAAGGTGGGATTTTGGCGTACTCATATTTTACTCCCCTCATCCACTCCCGCTGCTGCAGCAACCACAGGGACCTTAGTGCCCGGTAGATCCAGCTCTAACGCAGGAGGGGCTGTGGTCATACAAGGACAGGACCAGCTGTCTACTGATCAATGGTTTCAGGTTGCTGCTGGTGTTACTGGGTACAAGAACAATTGGCTTTTGCTAGCTGAACAATCGGCAAATGCATCTCAGGTTGACTGTGTGGTGTGCCTGGGGCCCAGGCCTTTGTTACAGGTGGTGCCAGCTTCCCTGACTGTTGACTGTTTTATGTTTGTTATGACTCTCTCTGTTCCTCCTGACGACTGTGCGGAGTGGGATATTATATTCCCCATCACTCAGCGGTCCATGCACCATCCCATTTTTTCTACCACGGTGGCCCCTGGAAATTTCTCCTGTGTAAACCTCACAGGGATGGGCAAACGGCTTGGGGAAATCAACAGGGCATGGTGCAACTACACTCATCCAGTGGGGAGCAAATTCTCACCTGTGTTAAGGGCTGACATCTGGTGGTGGTGTGGTGGCACTGCTCTCTTTGACCGCCTGCCCATCGATGCCAGAGGTTTGTGTGGGCTGGTGAGTCCTTTACTACCAGTCTCTGTTTTTCCTGTGTCCGCTGAACAGCTTACCCTCGCAGCAGATGATCCTGTGGGATCCGGCTTCCTGTTACCACGCCGCAAGAGGTCTTTTGCCTGGATGGCTAAGGGAGACCCTACTTACATTGATGCCATCGGAGTCCCCAGAGGTGTACCCGATGAGTATAAATTGGTTGATCAAGTGGCTGCTGGTTTTGAGTCTGCACTCTGCTGGTGGTGCACTACTAACAAAAACGTGGATCGTATTAATTACATTCATTATAACGTTCAGAGATTAGGCAATTGGACTCAGCGCGGTTTCGAGGCAGTTCACGGTCAATTGGCTTCTACTTCTTTGATGGCATTTCAAAACCGAATTGCAGTTGACATGTTGTTGGCTAAAGAGGGTGGTGTGTGCGCTATCTTCGGCGATCAGTGCTGTACTTTTATCCCCAACAACACAGCACCTGACGGGACGCTGACTGAGGCTCTTGAGGGTCTCCGATCTCTCAACCTCAAGATGAAAGAACACTCCGGAGTGCACACCTCCATGTGGGATAATTGGATGGCTGTTTTTGGCAGATACAAATCGCTGGTGTCTTCTCTTTTGCTGTCTGTGGCGGTCTTTCTCGTCATCCTTATGTTGTGCGGTTGTTGTTGCTTGCCATTTCTTAGGGCTTTGGTGACTAGATTGATTAACGCAGCCATGACACCTTCTGCACACCACAACATTAACATGTTGTAGAGAACTTGGAGGACTTGGAGGACGATCTGATTTTCGATGCAGGGATTTAAACTTTGCCATCACGTTTCGTTTTATATACTCACATGATATGTTTTTAATACACTACATTTTTCACAGAGTTTTTCTTTTTGCACCTTCATTAATGGTTTTGACACACATACGCACACACCGGGTGTTTGGATTTTACTCACAGTGTTGTTACATTTAGATGTCACTTTTACCCATAGTTTTGTTTGATTACACACAGTGTTTTCTATTTGCTGATGTGACCGTTTCTTTTTGCTTATTTTGTGTTGGACTCTTAGTAGAGTCCAAAAGGGGGAATTGTGGAAATATATGGTCAAACTTGGTCAAAATATATGTCTGTCTGCATATATGGTAAAAGTGTATGGTTGTGCATAGATCCAGACCTCTGGCTGAGGTCATAAAGCATTCTGATGTTTAATGGTGTGTTTAGATATTCGAACTGCAAACCCCTAGTTGACCCAGAGATGTAACCAAAGAGACAAGATATACTCAAGGCCGTAACAGGAGGATCTGTGAGAATACACACACACCCTCACATCTGAGATGTGAGTGGGAGAACTTCAATGTCTTTTAGTTTCGTATACGCCTTCCACCTTGTGATTATTGAATATGCATGTTTCACTGAAAAACATTACCTTTTATGCCTTTCTATGTAAATGTAACCACACCTTGTTGTGAGATTAATAAAACGAGCCTAATGCATGGGACCGACAGAATGCAAGTGGTCAGCTGCAGGAGCAGATCGAGGGGTCTGTATTGAGCTGTGCATTCTCCCTTTATATAAAGGCGAAACTGAAACTGATCAGTACTGGTTTTCATTCAATGTTCTGTGCTTCGGGGACGGATTCTGGGAATCCGGGGTGACCAGATTAGGTCACAACAATTATAAGTGTTTATAACAAATATATTATCATAGGCTATTGAAAACAGCGTGATGCTATGACATAGTAATACTATGCCATAGTAATAAAAGCCCATTAAATGTAACGGTTACTAAAGTTAAAAATAGCACTAGGCTTGAACCACGTGACACGACGTGAAGTTATTAGCCGAGCAACTTAGCCGGAGTTGGCTAAGTTGCTCGGCACCCTCAGCTAATAACTTTTAGATACAATTCAGGGATGTAAATGCTATCCAGGTATTTAGATATTTATTATATATTTGAATTTCATACTTTCACTTACTCAATTTATCTTTAATTTCTATTGTCTTTAACAAAAAAGAATTTCCCCTCGGGGATAAACAAAGGAATTCTGATTCTGAATCTGAACTTAACTGGCCGGTAAAGAGCAGCCGCTATGTAGGCTAGGTTATTTATGTTACTACACAAACATAACACTTTACAATCAAATACCAACATTACAGTCGTACTCGCCGGCAGAAATTAAAATTGCAGACAGTTAGTAAGAGTAAATTATCCTGCGGATAGCCGTCCAACAGCGATGTAGCTCGGAAAATGGAATGACGTTCACCATAGCAACAGCGCAGTGACCGGGTCATTCTCCGCCTCCAGCAGCGGTCCGAGCTGAGATTGGCCAGCTCGTTGCCACGGATGTAGGCGGGAGCTGGCAAATTGTGGTAGAGGACAGCTCTGTCATTGGTCGATTCATGGTCAATTCGTGGTAGCACTCGGCCTCGTGATTGGCTGTCGGCGGAGGTGGGGCTAGCAAATCGTGGTAGAGGGCGACTCTGTCATTGGTCAATTCGTGGTAAATTCGTGGTAGCACTCGGCCTCGCGATTGGCTGTAGGAGGAGGCGGCTTGCTCGACACACGGGCGGCCGGAGGCGCCATACGGGCTCTACATGTTGTTTCAGAGACTAATTCAGACAGGTTAACTGAAACAGAGAGCATTGATTAAGGGTGAACTTCCTGTATGTGCAGACAGTGGAGGGGGGTTCAGGTGTTATAAATTGGCATCCCCATGGTCCAGATGAAGAAGCGGTTCCAGTTCCTCATAGGCTCACTTCTGCTAGTCCATAGGGGACAGTGGTCCTATACACATAAAGAATACATACTTAATGAATTTATGTGTTTTTATAGAGGACTTCTTCATATTGTCTGAACCTGAGGAGGAGGAGGAGGAAGTCCTGTTCATATCAGCTGACAGGACTGATTCTGGTGTGAGCACATGTTGCTTTAATCTACAAAGTGAAATTGTTATTTGTTGCCAGTCATACACTCTCAGACTCTGGATTCCATTACAGGACAATGTGGACCTCATGACAGTGTTGTATGGAAAGCCAGTTCAGTTCATTTCTAGTTGGAAAGCTGCCCTGTGATGACACAAACAGAGCGATGACGCCAACGCTAGCTAACGTGGGTGGGCGTCGACTTTTGTGGAGGTAGTAGTTGGTTGATGAAACTTGGTGAGTTTCAGTGATATTTAGCGAGTTCCTGTGAGTGCCTGTGAGTGTCAGTGAGTACCTTTGCGTGACAGTAAGTGGCACTGAGTGTCAGAGCAGAGTTTCCAGCTTGTTAGTTAGTTAGCTCTTCATAATGCTGAGGCCATTTTTGGTCTCTTCATCTTTCTGATGTCACAGAAGATGAAGAGAATGAAAGAGAGGAACACCCCAGTTTGACTGAGCTGTCCCTCAGTCTGCTGGTCCTGGCCCGGAGGCTGCGCAGTCTCTTTCCTGATGGCAGCAGACTAAAGAAGCGGTGTGAAGGGTGGGTGGGGTCTCCTGTGATGCGGAGGGCCTTTCGGGTGAGACGGCTGTTGTAGAGGTCTTGGAGGGAGGGGAGAGGGACGCTGATGATCCTCTCAGCTGCTCTCACTATGCGATGAAGCGTCTTCCTGCAGGTGGCGGTGCAGGCTCCGTACCACACAGTGATGCAGCTGGACAGGATGCTCTCAACAGGCCCTCTGTAGAAGGTGCACAGGATGGAGGGAGGGGCTCTGGCTCTTTTAAGCTTGCGGAGGAAGTAGAGGCGCTGCTGTGCCTTCTTGGTCAGTGATGCAGTGTTGTTAGTCCAGGAGAGGTCCTCAGTGATGTGCACACCCAGGAACTTGGTGCTGCTCACCTGCTCCACAGCAGCACCGTCGATGGTCAGAGGGGTGTGCCGACTGTGTGCTCTCCTGTAGTCCACAACCATCTCCTTTGTCTTCTCCACATTCAGGGAGAGGTTGTGGTCTCTGCACCACTCGACCAGAAGGTGCATCTCATTCCTGTAGTTTGTTTCATCTCCACTGGAGATGAGACCCACCACAGTTGTGTCGTCCACAAACTTCACAAAGATGTTGGAGTTGTGTGTTGGCGTGCAGTCATGGGCCAGCAGAGTGAAGAGGAGGGGGCTCAGCACACATCCTTGGGGAGCCCCGGTGTTCATTGTGATGGTGCTGGATGTGTTTCTGCCGACCCGCACTGTCTGAGGTCTCCCGGTGAGGAAGTCCAGCAGCCAGTTGCACAGCAAGTAGTTAGCCCCAGCTGGTTCAGTTTGTTGATGAGCTGCTGTGGGATTGTATTCAGACTTAAAATTACGCATAATTATGAGAGTTGGCACTTGAGCGACAGACGGTTGCCATATCACAGCACGAGTTTCTCCCCTAAACTCAGCTAGTGCTACCCCTCTTTGTCCGTATTTTGAGTTTTGGCGGACTCTGTCCATAGTTTTTACTGTTGAACTTAAAACACAACACGACGAGGATGGGATTCGAACCCACGCGTGCAGAGCACAATGGATTAGCAGTCCATCGCCTTAACCACTTGGCCACCTCGTCTGTTAGATCACTATGTCTTCACAGCTTTGAGCGAAAACACGCTGCAAAACTTGAACAAGGTCATAGAAGCGCTGACTGTCATGAACTTTCCTCCTCAGTCTTTGAAGGAGAACTTGTTTCTGTCGCAACTTTTGCCTTAAACATAAGCATCTTGTTTGAAGACAAACTTTGACAAACATTGAATGTCTCTCAGAAAGGGCAGGCTGACATTCTCAAACTGGTTGAACACAGCCGAGCATTTGACAGAGATGGAAGGATCATAAGAAGGGAGAGTAATTAGGGCCCTAGTGTATGGAGCCAAATTGGGGTCATAAGTTTTGTTCACCTGAAAAAATAAATTTCATTCAAACACTAAAACTTGAAACTGAAAATTTATGTTTTGATGTTGATTTTTTTCTGTTCAAAATTTTTTTTTTAATCAACTTTGAAATTCTTTTGAATAAATAGTTTATTTTCAGGTTTCATGTCAATAATTATTTTCATATTTACCATTTTATTTTTTTCAGTTTCAGATTTTTTGTTTTCAGATTCAAATCTTAATTTTTTACAGTTTCACATCTTGTTTCTTCAGGTTCAAATCTTTTTTCCACTTTCGCCTCTCCTTTTTTCACCTTTGAGGTTTTGACCCCGATTTTGCTTGGGGTGGGGACATGGGTGTGGCCTGCTGAGTGACAGCAGGACAATGAAGGGCTTTAAGGGCTTTGCTCAGCCACGGTGCCTTCAGGGAACATTGGACATTTCAAAGGGTTACCTCAACACGCGCTATCTTTCATATTGATGTGACCTGCTGCAAAACATTGACACCAGTCAAAGTATAAGATGCTTCAAAGCAGACATGGTAACAATCACTATATTGAGTCAACACATTATGGAATAATCTACAGTTTACAGTTGACAAATCTGTCAGTGATCGCGTGCCCGAAGTACTCATGGCGCAGTGAACACAGCGACAGCAAGCGGGACTCGGCAATCATGGCCTCCGCTCCACCAGGGCCACAGACATCAATGCAGGTAAGAATTGTTACTATTTCTTTTCTATCTAATGAGTCTTTCTGAGTTCGACCTCAGCAATAAACAGACCTGTCATTTATGTAACATGAACAAAGGAAAGACGCTTTTATTCTGCACAGGATGATAATGACGCATGTTGCTAGCTTAAACTGTCTTGCGCTAATAGCTAATTTTTTAAGCTTCCCTTTCGATAACTGGTTTGTCTGTGTGTTGCCCTGCAATGGACGGGTGACCTGTCCAGGTTGTACCCCGCCTCTCACCCGTATAACTGCAGGACGAAGCAGGTTATTAGATAATGGATGGAGGAATAAAAACAATTGTGTGTAATTCATGTTAGCCTTACCATAAAAGTGATGTTGTGTTTCTTTAGGAGCAACTAAAAATTGACTTTCTTCAGAGATTACTCACCAGAGTGACCCAGGCCATGCAAAGACTGCCCCTGGATGTAGGTTATTTGCAGTTTATCATCAACCAGGAGATGCCTTTTTAAGGGCATTATCTCAACAGGTTGAGATTCCACAGGATGTCATCCAAGCTTTGACTGAGCTGTCAACACATGTCAATGTGGAGCACAACTGTATTCTGACCTCTTGTCAGGTTGAAATGTGTCATGGAGAAAGTGGCCGGCCAAAATATGATGTGTCCCCCCATCAACTTGAAACTTTGATAGAAATGTCACTACCAGTGTCACGCATTGCGCATCTGGGAATATCTGCGAGTACTGTGAAACGGCGGATACAAGAGAATGGCCTTTCCATAATGCAGATGTACAGTAATGTAACCGATGATCAACTAGATAATTTGCTGAGATCAGTGAAAGCCAGGACACCACACGTAGGATACAGACTGATGAAAGGAATCCTGCATGGCATGGGCCACCGTGTCCAGTGGAACAGAGTGTCATCATCCATGCATCGTGTGGACAGTGTTGGTGTTTTTCAAGAATGACAGGGATGGGATGTGTTGCAAGAAGGGCATATTCTGTTCAAGGTCCTCTGCACTTGATACATGTCGACACAAACCATAAACTCATCAGGTGGGCAATACATTTATTATAATACGTTTATGTTTATATGATGTTTAGATGTATGCAGTACATTTGCAAGGATGATTAGTTCTACCTCATATTTGTAATACCTTTGTTTGATAACACCAAATGAATGGAGCCAGATACTTCAAAACTGATTTTTACATGCATGTTTTGATTTTTTAAATTTCCCATTAGATATGGTCTGGTTATCTTTGGAGGAGTTGATGGCTTCTCGCGAAAGGTATTTTTTAACCACTACTGTACACAAGCACATAATTTTTTTTTTTACAATATTTAATATGTGCATAAATATAAACAGAAACACATATACTGTACTGTAGAATTCACACACACACACACACACACATATATATATATATATATATATATCGTCTGCTCAAAAAGGAGTGGGAAGTAAAAAAAAAAAAATGAAATCCCCCCCCCCCTTGTATGTAAAATGTATGGGAAGTGGGGAAGTGTATTTATTAGCCCTCTGCATATTATTAGGACAGTGAATTGTTTTATGAATTTGATGCTGTCTCCAGATTATGTACCTGGGTGCAGCAACCAACAATAAAGCATCAAGTGCCCTTGATTTCTTCTTGGAGGCAGTGCAAAAGTATGGCTTTCCATTAAGGTAAGACCACAATTGCAAGTGACTGGAGAACTACTGCATTAACTCTGTAATTCTAGTACGGGTATATAGTAAAGCTTTTTAAATGGTTCTTGACCTTTTTACAGCTAGCACCAACTAAAACAAATCCTATACTTCATTTTCTTTCTAAAGCCAGTTTGATGTTTAGAAATATTCAATCACTTCAATTTTAGTTTCTTACATTTAATAATGTAAATGAGCAACTCATGTAAAATGTGTCTTAATGTATTTGTGTGGCATACATTTTGTTTAGAGTAAGAGGTGACCAAGGAGTAGAGAATGTAGGCATTGCACAATGCATGTTCACTGTCAGGGGCTGCGGAAGAGGAAGCTTCCTGTCAGGAAAGAGTGTTCACAATCAAAGGTATATTTTGTAAATTTGTATATTTTTAAATGTAATTTATTGTAATTGATAACATCAGAAGTTGCTTTTCACCACAGTCATACTTTGTGGAAGTATACAAAATATTTATTAGTATCTAAAAAAAAAAATATTTCAGGGTAATTTGTTTTCATTTGACAGAATAGAGCGTTTGTGGAGAGACGTTTGGATGGCTGTTACAAATGTGTACTATGAGATTCTTCACAGTCTCGAGTACGAAGGCATTCTAGCTCCTTCAGACAGCATCCACCTGTTCTGTGCCCAGCATACATTTCTCCCACGTCTGCAGAGGGATCTTGATGTCTTCAGGGTGGGTTGGGACAATCACCCTCTCAGAACAGAACAAAATCTATCCCCACAACAACTCTGGACTCTAGGACTCCTCCAGAATCCTGTCGACTCTCCAGACCTGTCAGAGGTAGTTTTCTTTTTAAACAATTATAATGTTTGTTTGTTTTCAATTTTTGAAATCTGTTTACGTAACTTCATCTAGGAAATGGAGGATGCATTTGTCGACTTCAATGTTGGCCGTGATCTGGAAGCTGAAAGTACTGGAGTGATTCTTCCACCTGTTGAATGTCCACTCAGTGAGCAGGATATGGCAGGCCTTAGGGCAAGTATTGATGTTACAAGACCATCACACTCTAACAGCCGAGACGTTTATTTTGATGTCCTGAACTATGTGCTTAACCATGTGTCTTAGGTAAGTAAATGTGATATTGTGATATAGATATATGATAGTGTATTTCAAGTGTTCACAATAAAAGAACACTTCCTGAATGCAATAAAACTGACACAATAGGTTAGCAGACATTGTAATGCTAAAAAGCTGCACTGCAGTCATAATTAAACTTCTCAGGAGCAACAGTAACATCTGATCTGTGGTCAGTGAGATGTGTCCCTGAATGCACCATGTCTCAATCAATCTTTTTGTTATCACAACCACTTTATTGTACTTGTTGTGACAATTACAATTACATTACTTGTAATGTTACAGTTGATACTAGTTTACATTATACATTGGCAAATTCCTGGCCCAAATAAAAAGCCTCAATGAGAAGCTTTTTGAAGTCGGAATAACACTTCATGTGTTTCACAGGAAACACTACACTTTTCAAACATGCAGACACAACCGGGTAGCAGACGTTGTGCCTTCCATAATCTGCCTCACAGTCATGATTAAACTTTACAATAAGTGCGAAATCCTTCTTCTCTGATGGAAGAAGCGGAACATGACCTTGCCCTGTGATCCACTGTAAAAACTTAGCAGGTGTGAAGACAGGTTGGCCATCAATGTCATCTTGATGAGCCAGTCCTCCATCTATGGAGTCAATATGAAAATAAGTGTTACATTACAATGTGTTTTTTATTTACATCTAAGTGGTTGTTTAATATAAACAAAGGAGGGCTGATCTCCCTTGTGAGCCAGGTTGTGCTCAAGGTTTCTTCCTGTTAAAAGGGAGTTTTTCCTTACCACTGTCCTTACTTCCTGTAAAGCATTTTGATTGTAAAAGATGCTATATAAACAAAATTGAACTATAAGAAATACCTTCAGCCTCATACAGGAAGTCTTGCAAAAAGTTAATAATCTCCAGCTCCATCTGATGCTTAGTAGAATCTTTCTCACTCAGTTGTGGCTGAATGGAAGCCAAGACAAACTCAGCACTGACCTAGGATGGGAGAAAATACAGGTATCAGCTTTTAAGTTTTATACATTTCTAGAAAGTTTTTCTTGTTCATAATTATAGTAACTCATGTTTGTCTTTACCTTTCTGTCTTCCATGGGAACAAACAGGGGCTGGCAGATATCTGGGTACTGTCTCATCAGTGAAAGAAGGTTGTACAGCTTCAAGCCTTCTTGTAGTTGTTCCATCATAGGCTGCAACCTCAGCACCGCGTGAAGTACGATGGCACTAAAACAGTAGAGAGTACACAATCTTACTCATGTACCTATTAACTACACCAGTGCCTTCATAAACAAACACACAGAACATACCGAAAAATGGAATCCTTATTTTGAATGGAGATCACACCAGTGTATCCACAGTTTAAGATTTCAGCAGTTAAGTCCCTGATTGAATCTTCAGTTGACATCGCAACCTAAAAGTGAAGAAAGGATCAATCCAATACTTCCATCACATAGATCCTATACCTGGTCAATTAAACTTTTCAATTGGACATCTGCAACAGCATCACTGGTGAGAAGAGTTGGGTTTATCCGCCCACTACACAGGTATTGGTAGGTCCACGGGCTGAAAAAGGCAGGGGCTGGTCCACCTTGTGCAAGGCTGACAGCAATAATCTCGCCTACAGTCCTATTAACACAAACCAAACATAAGTGAATGTCATGCTAAAAACATTGATTTGTTTCTCTTTATCCGCTAAGAACATAAGCACACCTGTAGAGGCCACTGTCATAGTCATTGAGAGAGTACCGGGGGCTCCTCTGATGTGGCGGTCCATCAAAGAAACGGCTCTCGATCCCTGCCACCATTTCTATACACAATTACAAACACTTATGGTCATAGTCCTAGCATGCATTCATTAACATGATGAGCCAAAATCTGCAAAGGAAAACTTACTCTACATGTCTGGCATTGTGCTTTTGGCATATTTTGGAATTCAGTGGCATCTGAATTCCAAAATGAAGGAGACAGGTCAAATCCATGTTGCAAAGGCACTATGAACACGGTGTTTTTCCCTGCCGCTGTGACAGTGTATCCATGAGAATCAGGTGGAATCATTATCAGTCGCCGCCTCCCGTGGCCACCTGTAAACACAAAAATTATTGTATTTGTGTGTCTTTGCACTTGAAAGGCATTATCACACACATTGCTGTGTATTATAGTTGTTATATTATTGGTTTGCTCCACCTGAAGCCTTATAGAGCAGCCATCCTCCTCTATTAAGCCCATGCATCTTTGGGTACTCATGTTGGAGTAGTCTGTCAAACTAAGACAATTACAATTACATAAGGTATCATCTGTCAATTATGATTTAAAATTATTATTAATCAATTATATTTGATTACTGCAATACCTCCTCATGGCTTAAATCCTTTGACATGGTGAGATGCCTTTTTCCAAGTCCTGCCAGGGTAAGTTCAAACTCTTCTGATGGGTTTGGGGTAGTCTCTGCATTTAGGTTTAGCAGGTATGTGTAGAAAGTAAATGGCTTCCAAGCTTTGGTAGATGATGTACCACAGCTCTTTGGAATCTTTCCTTTTCCGAATGAAAAATCCAGGGAAAGATCTGAATAATTTTAAAATAAAAATAAAATATGAATATTGCATATACTTACACAGCATCACATGTACCATTCAAAATACTTTTAATTAACATAGAAAATGAGACTGCATTAAAATCTAAAACCTGGCCATCTCTTGTTCTACAGAAGGAGAAGCTTGTTCCAGTTGTCTTCCATGCTCTTGCTGTCCCTGAGACACATTCTGTGTCAGTACATTGATAAGGGTCTGTGCAGCTGCAATCACCGATGACTGAAACACAGATGTTAACAAAGACATTTCAGAAAACTAAAATTAGCTGTATCCCCAGTTATCGAAGGGGAAGCTTAAATACATGGATAAAACGGGCAAAAAAATAGGTTATTAGCTATTAGCGCAAGACAGTTTAAGCTAGCAACATGCGTCATTATCATCCTGTGCAGAATAAAAGCGTCTTTCCTTTGTTCATGTTACATAAATGACAGGTCTGTTTATTGCTGAGGTCGAACTCAGAAAGACTCATTAGATAGAAAAGAAATAGTAACAATTCTTACCTGCATTGATGTCTGTGGCCCTGGTGGAGCGGAGGCCATGATGCGCCATGAGTACTGCGGGCACGCGATCACTGACAGATTTGTCAACTGTAAACTGTAGATTATTCCATAATGTGTTGACTCAAAATAGTGATTGTTACCAGGTCTGCTTTGAAGCATCTTATACTTTGACTGGTGTCAATGTTTTGCAGCAGGTCACATCAATATGAAAGCGCGTGTTGAGGTAACCCTTTGAAATGTCCAATGTTCCCTGAAGGCACCGTGGCTGAGCAAAGCCCTTAGCCTTCATTGTCCTGCTGTCACTCAGCAGGCCACACCCATGTCCCCACCCCCCCGCAAAATCGGGGTCAAAACCTCAAAGGTGAAAAAAGGAGAGGCGAAAGTGGAAAAAAGATTTGAACCTGAAAAGTAAATCTGAAGCTGAAAAAAGATCTGAACCTGAAGAAACAAGATGTGAAACTGTAAAAAATTAAGATTTGAATCTGAAAAAAATAAAATGGTAAATATGAAAATAATGATTGACATGAAACCTGAAAATAAACAATTTATTCAAAAGAATTTCAAAGTTGATTCCAAAAAAATTTTAAACAGAAAAAAATCAACATCAAATCATACATTTTCAGTTTCAAATTTTAGTGTTTGAATGAATTTTATTTTTTCAGGTTAACAAAACTTATGACCCTGATTTGGCTCCATAAGACCCCACATCCAGCCTGCCTTCTAGAAAGGCTCTAAAGAAGATGGTGGATGACAAATATGAGAAGGAGGCAGAGGCCCAACTGCAGAGGGTGGAGGGAGGGAGTCTGACTTCAGACATGTGGACCTCCATTAATATGGATGCATATCTTCAGTCACTTGCCGTCTTGTCCTCAACAATGCAAAGCTAACAGATAGCAACTGGCTAACGACTATGAGACTGCTGGAGGGGACTGGTTGACAGCCCTGTGTTCTTGCTGTGAGTATGTGCAAACCTCTGTCCTTAACAGAGGAGGTGGCCTCAGACATCATCTTTGTAGTCGTTAGCCAGTCATTAGAAACAGCAGACTCAGTCAGCCAGACCAACACAGGTAAGTATGGACACATTTAGTGCTATTGTTTGTTTGACCCAGACCCACCCACTGAGGTCCTCCTCCACATATAAACCATGTTTCCCACCAACAGGTAGAACTGATGAAGCTGCTTGGAGGAGCAGAGAAACGTCTTCAAGAAAACTCTACAAGTCCAGATGCCTTGCTTCAGTGGTCTCTATGAATATGAGCTGTATGACATGTAAACATACAGTGTGCTCTTTGTAATCTGTATTCTGGCTCTAAGTGCCCCTGAGGGTTGAAGTCACAATCTTCAGATGATGAGACTGACTCGCTGCCTACTGCACTAATGAGGCTCAGAAAGAGGTGAAACATGGTCTTTTTTTAAATCAAATACAACTACAGAACAAACATTCCTAATTTAAATCAAATGAGTGTGTTCTATAAAAAGGCTCTAAAGGTAAAACATCACAGTAATTCTTCCTGTGACACCTTCACTACCAGTGATGGTAAGTGCTCTTGTTTCAAATGTGATGTGCACTGTACCACTGAAGCTCGTCTGTGAAGTGTAGTGCCTCTGTGTGTATGTCACAGTGATGTTAACAGAAGTCAGATAGGTCTGTTAACACATATAAAAACAACATGCTGAACAACAGCATAGATGTGAAGGTGAATATATTTCCCCTCACATGTTCCTCAGTTAAAAGGGTCATTGCATTGGCCGGGAATCGAACCCGGGCCTCCCGCGTGGCAGGCGAGAATTCTACCACTGAACCACCAATGCTGTGAAAAGCTGACATCTAGTGGTGCCATCGCAGGTTGCAGCCTCCTCATTCCAAAATCAATCCCTCCTCCACATAAAGTCAAAATTTATAAATTCACCTCATTACATGAGCGGTTGTGTGTAATGACGCAGCTCACCAGCAGAGGGCGTGTGACGGAGCAACAAGCAGGAAACTACAGGGGAGAAGAGACACCAGCATGTGTGGAGGTGTCCTCTTTTCGAGTAAAAAAACAGAACATCTAGCTATTACCATTCCTGATATATGAGCGACTTTGTAAGACATATGCTCTCATGTCATATACGACATGGTCAACTCCGAAATAATCAAGATAATAATAAACAAAATATTGGCCCAAATTATAGGGGGGCTTTGGATTATTTTAGGGAGGCTGAAGCCCCCCTAAAATAGGGCTAGCGACGTCCACGGTATTAAATAATAATGATTAAAATATTTAGTACCTTATACTTGCACAACATGTACCTAATACATACATACAGTATTGACTATAGTATAATGATAGGAGATATTAACCAGTAATGTTACAGCAAATAGAAATATAAGAAACGACACTAGTAGATATGAATTATTTCACATAATGGCAAAATATAATATAGCTGATATGTGGAGAGTCCTCAACCCCGGCGTGTGCGACTACTCCAGGAGACAGCTAGTTAAAGGAACACTGAAACAAACCAGAATTGACCTGGAAATATCAGAGAGTGATTTAGACATAAAATAAATAACTATATAGAAATGATTAGAAACGAAATAGATGAAGGAGATGATCCACTAGTATGGTGGGAGGACGTTAAAAATCAACTGAAATTGCTGAACTTGCTGATATCAGACATCATTCAAATCAGACTATAGAAGACAGAGGGGGACACTTCCAGCGATGCTGCAGGCAGAGTGAGAGTTTGGTGCACATCACATGAGCTCAGAGCAAATGTGTGGATGTGTTCAGTGGCCCTTTGGCATTTGGGCAAACCTTAAACTGAAGATTTCTTCAGCATGGTTACCGAGCAAGACCAACGAGCAAGTCTCCATTTCTAACTGTTCAACACAGTTTCTCAGCTTCACTGGGCTAGGGAGCAAAATACAGACATTTATCAGACACAGCAGCCTCAGAAATCCTACAACCAAAAGCCTACCAGCATGACAGACTGCAGCACTTGTAAGCATTTCCCTTTCACAAAGTATTTTGTAGACATGAAGTTACAAGTATCTGTACTACAGACATCTGGCGAAACAGCTTTAAGGCTCACTTTTTGGCATGATCACTTTTTGGCACAACACTGGCTCAAAGGTTCACAAAACTACATCTGAACAAGCCACAAGACTTGAAACAATGTCCTATACACAGATCAGACCAAGCTATGTCTGCTAAGAACCAATCAGATATACAAGCATGATTTTATTTTGATCTGCAGAAACACATGACTTTGAATTAGATAAGCATATACAGTTCAACAATCTCTCCTCAGTGGTTTTGGATATGGGGTTTTTGGGGTCTGGCTGCTCAAATTTAATTAAAAAATAATTCTAGCTGTAAAGTATTTTATATGGAAGTCTATCAGGACAGAAACTATTTTGGACCAGCTACCAAGTGGCCATGTAAGGAACTGCAGATGTGCAGATGTTGTTACCTGGTAAAGACTACAGTGTTTATTGATTTTTGTTTGTTTGTGTTTAGCTTTACATAGATACTTTCTACCACTGACAGTTTAACATGACCATGGGACTGAATTTTGGTCATTTGAGGGACGGCAGTTCTTGATTAGCCTGAGAACCATTTGCATGAATAATTATCTATAGACATGAATTTTTGTTTATTTCTGCTGTTGACATTTGAACATAAACACCTGTGGGATTTAATTTTGGTGCCACCCCCAAGTGGCCACAGGATCAACTGCAGTTTTAGGCACTGTCACAGCGTGTGCAGGGAAATGGATCCTAGTGTCTGTGTTTCCTTATAAGACACTTATAACAGCGTGTTTTGTGATTTAATCAGTATACATGCTTTCCTATACATTATTGATGGCAGATACATATTGATATGCTACAGTTTTGCCTAGCAGACTTCACTCCCATTCAAATTTTAAAACTCTAACGATGGGCCGTCAACTAGTCCTGCACAGGGCCCAGACACACTTTCTGGGAGATCTTAGTCATGGTAGCTCCTGCAAGATCCACCCACAGAGGTCCTGAACACATAAAACTCAGATTCCAACCAGAGCAGTAGCAGAACTGAAGAAGCCACTCGGGGGAGTGGGAAACATCTTCAAAAACAGTCCTGGAGTCCAGCTGCCTCCATTTAAACTCTTGGAAATGACTCTGACCTGATGAATGAGAGCATCCACAGATATACTTCTGTGATTGATAGATATGCACTCAGAAACCTGACAGTGCCAGAAAAGCTATTTTGTGATAACTGCACGGACACTTATATTAATGATATCTAGAATAAACACCAAGCATTCAAATGGAGCGACGTATCACACATGCCACAAAGATTCAATGTAGAGTTTGTTATTTTTTTTTTTTTTATTTTAGATACTGTATTAATCCCAGAGGGAAATTCTTTACGGCAGTGTCATACAATGACTAGCAAGGCGCGCCACAGGCTAGGGTGAAGTGTCTTGCCCAAGAACACACAACACCACCAACCTTCCGGTTACCAGACAACCCTGCTATCCCACTGCGCCACTGTTGTCCACTTATTTGAGGTGCTTGCAGTCTTTCCTCAGTTCATTTTGTGCTCTCTGTAATTATTTTGTTCTTTTTAATACAGTGTGATAGTATCACTCAGCTGCCTCTGCACACAATAGGTTCAAATAATACAAGAGGGGGTACATTTTAATGGGGCCCTGACACAGTAAGATAAACAGTCAATAATGGAGAATATATTTTTCAATGAATAAATTAAATTCATACAAATTAAAAATCTATTTTTAATCATATATTCACAGCTCATTTAGATTCAATTCAGAATTCTGACTTTAAATTCTGACAATTTAGACAATTTCTTTCCCCAAAATCCTTAATCTAAACTCAGATTTCTGATTTTTGAGATTTATCCTGCTCCTGCAAAGTCTGAGGGAGAAATCCAATAAATATGCTGTTTAAAGTTCAACAAAGTGAATGTGTAATGTGTAACGGGTACCGTAGCAACGGCACCGGGCTGCCAGATAAACTCCTGAAATTCAGGAAAGAAATGATGAGGCAGGGCGACAGCGTGTCAGTTCACAGTGCGTTCTCTGCAGTCATTTATTTGGACATTTCCTTCAGAAAATACTTATAACAATAACTCTTATTGTTCAGACTCATTATGTCCAATGTATGTGCAATATTGAATGTCCGTTCAACATGAATCAATCATAAATCAACATCAATAAATTACAGTCCATCCCAAAATAACATACATTTCCAAAAATGTCTTTTCTTGCTCTTTATACTCAAAATGTATGGACTGTTGTAATATTAAGCTATTCAAAATGTTTTTACAAACTTCTATTAACAGTCTTTAATATAAACTGTCCTTCGATGAGCATAACTCATTCACTGTAATCACCATACTGCAAAGACCCATCAAACCAAGGTTAACAACTCTTTACTTAACTCTGTCTTACTCATATTCAATCCTAAACATTTTATTCACAACTCATTTGGCGAAACAACTCATAACCAAGTGGGAGCAAACTTATACGGAGCTCACTTGCACACACTGCGCGGAGGGATATGTGTGTGCCAAGCTAACAAAGTATCTCAGGCTCAGCCTGCTCGTCACGGAGCACAGCAACTAATTAAACCCATGTTTCTACAGAGCTATTTGGCCAACATAACTCACTCAACTCTTAAACACATTTTCACATCGTGTTATCCTTATTCTGTGTCATTTTACACATCACTAACCTGAAATTCAGGAAAGAAATGATGAGGCAGGACGACAGCGCGTCAGTTCACAGTGCGCTCTCTGCAGTAATGAGGAAAATCCACCTGTAGCACAGAGAAACCCAGCACTCGACGCTGCCCCCTGCTGTTCTGGAGTGGTTATTACAGACCCATTTTTTTAAAGGAAAACCCTTACAAAACACACACTTTACGTTTCTCAAGTATATACCTATTCCAAAAACAAACAATACATTACAAACGTGTTATTCCCAAAACACAAATGTGACACTTTTGTGGCCGTCACAAATGCCATGGCAGATAAAATCACAGTCATTTACTTTTTGTAGGACCGTGTAAGGGCCAGTGTAACAACCCTGCAGAACTGACCCTGGATACATGCTTGTACATAAAGTCTGCACTATATGCTTGAAAGGGAGTGGAAGGAAGTAGAACTGATCTGACTCCAGCCGTCTCCATCATTCATAGAACATAACCTGTAGCTGCTTCCTGTCATACTGTAAGCACATACATAACAACAGCACAGGATGAATCTATGCATAGAAACAGAGAATCACACAATATACTACAATCATCCATAATTTAATATAACTGATTATTAGTATTAACCCTTTGACTCCACATACAGACACACAGACTCTTCCTGGTGCTTCTCACCATCAGGACTTTAAAGTTGCCATAACCTCTCAGACTGTTAGACTTCTCTCTCAGAGTGAAGAGTTTCTGGATGGTACCAGGTAAGAAGTTATTATATGCTTTAAACAGGATCTGTGCTGTGCAGAATGTAGCAAGAAGGACCTAATACTGACCCCTGGTGGACAGCACAAGCAATGCTAAGACACCTAGAAGCAAACTGCCATCTGCACATATTGCACTCTATCAGTTAAACCACTTTGACCCAGTTCCAGGCAGATTTCTTTATTGTGCAGCTCATTTGAGATTTCTTCTGCTGCATCAGTTGTTGCCATTGAGGTTGATCTTTTCAGTCTAAATCCATGTTGGCTTTCATTTAATAACTGATGTTCTTCAATAAATGTTTCTAAGCGATCATTAAACAGTGTTTCAAGGACTTTAGAGAAGTGAGGCAGCAGTGAGGCTGGTCTGTAGTGTGTGAAGTTGTTAGGAATAAAACCCAAAATATCAGCTGTTCATCACTCAAGTGCTTTTATTCCTGCAGGAAGGAGCAGGTCCTGTTTTTATCTGATGTCTTGATGTGTGGCTCACCTGAACATCTGATAAGAGACTAAAACTATCAGGACGCTGCCAAACCACCACAGACAGTCAGTCCTGCAGCAACAAGTGTTTGTCCTCACAAGTGTGTGAACTGCAGGAGAAGCACGCTCGTGATAAGCACTGCAAAACATGCCCCATGATCTGCATGAGCCTCTGACTTCTGTGACCGGGCCAGTGGTTTGCACTTTTGTCCACTAGGTGGAGCCACATGCTCAGACAGGCTCAGCTCTGCCTCCTTTCCCATCCACACAGCATGCTTTAAAAACATATGTATGTGTATAAATATGTATGAGTAGTAGTTTATAACACAACATGTGTGGGTGTGTGATGACACAGTTTTCAGTCTGGTTAGTAAAAAGTCATTAATAAGTCCAATTAGTCCAAACACTCATCTCTCCTGTTCTCCAGCCTTCCTCACCACCACACACACACACACAACAAACTGTGGTAACAGGATGATACCAGATATCATGGCACTATTCTTCATAAGAATTCTTTTCTTTTCTATTAGCAGTGATCAGTCTCATCTGAAGCTCCTCCTTCATGGTGTGGTTACAAACCACAGCACTCAGCAGTCTTATCTGAGGGCAGCAGGGGCTGATGGGAGTTTTGAGCAGCTCGTCCTCGTTTGGCCTCAGCTGCATCAGAGCGTCACTTCTCTGTGAGTTCACCAGAGGAAACATGCTTCTCCTGCCGGCTGCTGCTCTCTGCTGGCTGTGTTCAGGTGAGTGTTTCCAGCCAATCAGGCGCCGACGAGCCGCACCTGTAACAAACACTGACCTCCACCTGTCTCTGCAGCGCTGGTTTCCATGGCAGCAGATCTGACCCAGGACGATGCCTCGCTGACCAGGAGAGTCGGTGGACATGTGTCCTTCAGCTGTGGAGGGCTTCAACAGTGTAGTGACAGCTTTGTATTCTGGTACCAGAAGAAAGAGCAGGACACATTCAGACTGATTCTCTATATTGATAATGATAATGGTGACATCTATGGAGGTTACAGTCATCCTCAGAAAGATGATTTCTCAGCTGTACAAACACAGAAGGGCTGGAGCTGGAGCTCAAGACAGTTAAAGAGGATCATTCAGCCACCTACTGCTCCTGTTGGTGGAGTGGAAGGTCCCACAGTGAGAGATTATGGGAGCAGCCTGAACAAAAACCAGCAGAGAACAGAAAACCACATCAGCTTCATGTTTCACCTCCATCTCAGACTCAAACACACTCAAAGAGCTCTGAAGCATCGAAAGCTGCACAAATGCATGTTTGATCCCAACAAAGGAAGGAATGAGTCCATGTGACCAGAGGGGGCGCTGACTGGGAGTCTTCCAGTCAGAGCTTCACATGTTAACAGAGGAAGTTTAGAACCAGCAGGAAAAAGCTATGATGAGGACGCTGTGGTGCTTTTTACAAACATGGAGATTTTCAGTGTCTCTGTTTTACACAGACGTTCCTGCAACATGGAATTCTGACAGACTCCTGCCTCCTGATTGGATGCTTCACTCAGCAGGTTTTTGTATGAGCCTGTTTCACTGTGTGAGGATCTTTGGTCCTGGAACTAAACTGATAGTAACAGGTAAGAACTAACATTTGTTTTTACTGTTGGAATGTTGAAGCTGTTTAAAGTCACTTTCTTCATGGACTGTTTCTACTGAATCAAAATTATACAATATATAAAATACATATTTTGGTTTTAAAGTAAATTATGGTAAATAGACATCAATATGTAATAATTATAATATATAATAACTCATCATAATGTGTTAAATGTGATCTGGTAAATATTTTATCTAGCATGTCCATCAATAATATTTCATGAACAGAAATGTATAATATTTGACATATCCACACATACTGCCCGTGTCTGTTAAATCAATATTTTTGTTATCATGACTATTATAGTAAAATATTGAGACATAACTTCAAATATGTAATATGAGGACTTGAATCATATTTCATACATAAATCTGACCAATTAAAACAGATTAAAACAGAAGTGATTAAATAACATGAATTATATGTGACAGATTCATTATAAAGCAGTTTGGTTATTTGTTACATGTGTGTAAACTTTATATATAACCTCATATTATAACAGTGTATTTTTCATAGTAACCAGTTGTAGGTCAGCTACAGTTTATAGTTCAATGTCAGAAGCTCTGTCATAAATTGATGTTTTATTTGCTTTTAGCTTCCTTAAAGTTCAGAATGTTTTATGTGCTTGTTCTTATATTTAGTCATCAGATGCGTCATGTGACATGTCCTCCAACATTCCAAGACGTGCATGTTAGGTTCATTGTCTTTGTCTTTCTGTGGCAGCCCTGTGATAGACTGGCCACCCATCAAGGCCTGTCTCCCACTGACAACTACTATAGACTCCAGCCAGAGGTGAGAAACCATTTTGAAACCAAACATGTGGCAAATGTTTTAGTCAAAATAACGATTTAACTGTTCACATCAGAACCCGTACAGGTGAGAAGCCTTTATCTAGCACAATATGAGGGAACTGTTTCAGTTGTTTTTAAAATTGAATGCTATTTGTCACATGAAGGATGCATAGATAAGAAGCCATGTTTGCCAAAGAGGAAAATGTTCTGAAACATCTGTGTGGAAAAGTTCTCAAGTTTTGCTTGAGTCAATGATGTTATATCCAAATGTTTCTGAAACGGGTGAAAGGACAAAGACACTAAACTGGACAGAGTAGCAAAGTTCAGTCTGCACACAGCTGACAAGAGAAAAACACTCTACAAGCGATCTCAGGAACAGGTGCAGTTTTGTGAGGAGTGTGAAAAGCGATGTCTGCAACCTAAGATGAGGTGGGAGATTGCTATGCATAAACGGGGATCTGCTCGTGCAGTTGATGGCTGTATGCACAGTTTTTGAACAAAATGTACTAATGACGTATTCCCTTAAAGCTTAATGAATTATTTTCAGGGTGTCTTCTATGTAATAAATATAAAAAGTTACAATGCTATGCGTATCCATAACGTTTTAATTAGGGATGTCCCGATCAGGTTTTTTTGCCTCATTTTGAGTATCTGCCCATACCGAGTGTGTGTGTGTGTGTCCAGAGTGCCACGCTAGGAGATTGCACACACGCAGCAGCTCATCAAGGTCTCGAACCAGGATCTCTCGAGCCAAAAGCAGCTGTCATACCCCTACACTACAGGACACAGAGCCACCCTGCACAGAAGGAATTCACTTTGAGAGTCCTAATAAATATATCCGAGTCCTGATCGGGAGGTAATGTCCGATTCCGATCGAGTCTGAAATCACGTAACCGGTCTCACACTGTGCTGAGGCTTGCTTCGGTCACGTGACTAGTGACGTTTGAACCACTTCAGTGACGTTTGAAGCAGTTGAGTGCTTCGAACGGCATACGAGTCATGTGATTGGTTCGGGTTGTGAATCGCTTGGTGGGATCGGGTGTGTTCAGGGATATGACTATATATCAATATATAGTAATAGATCAATCAGTTAGATAGTGAAATATATTAGCTACATTGATACATACATCGCAATTTGTCATTGTGTACATGTTAGTAGAAGAAAAGTTATTGATCACGTTTCTCTGGCATGTGTGTGTGTGGAGGACCTCTTGCTGATTCGCGTATCATAAGTTTTGAACCCGGAACCTCTCGCACCCAAACCGACGATGATTCCCCTACACCACCATGCAGCTTTGTTCTCCGCCGCAAATGCTTTAATTGTGTTAAACATTTTAATCGGATTAATCATGATGATCACTTCAAATGTAACTTTGTATACAAATTTTGTGCAGTAAAAGTGAAAGTTTAATGTATTTTATTGTGTCAGCCTGAAACCATTCAACCATGTAGTGTAGTCAAACGAGACTGTGCGGCGATTCAAATCCCAAACAATCCATGAACCAATAACACGCACCACAGTTCATTTTATCCACCACTAGATGTCCTACTGGAGCACTGTGTCAATGAAGCCTCGAGTAATGAACCTTTTTCTTGAATCGTGTGTCGAAGCTTCAACACAGAACACTGTGCAGTGACACAGCTCCCCATCAGCTTCAAGTAATGTTCTCACTCTGAGCAGCAGCCAGGTTCAAAGTCTTTAATGCAGCCATAAAATGGTGGAAACCTGTGCAGTAACATGTTATCATCCATCACTGATTAACAAGCAGAGATCCAATGCAGCTGTAGAGATTGAGTTATGATGCACAGATGGTGTTCAGGAATCATAAGAACACTTCTAACAGCATTCTGAGGCCGTCTCTCAAAATGAAGTGTTTCCAGAAACCTGCCTTCATATTATATAAACTGAGAATACCTCATCTGCTCACTTCTTTCATCCACCCACAATCAATCTGCTCAGATTATTCATTTTCAGGATCTGGACCACTGTGCTGGCAGAACAACCAAAGCATTGATGTGTCTGATCGTATCAAATAATAATTTTCTGCAAATTTGTAAATCTGTTCTTTGCTTCTGTCACAGTCTCTCTGTGGGTTGTGATCTAACTACACAAAGTCCTCACACTGTTTATTCATAGTAACAGTCAGATAAGAACATCAAATGTTACATTTATAGCGAGTGTAAATGATGTTTGGAGCGGATGGATTTGTTTTCACTGAAACACACTTTATTAAGAAGGTGTGTTTCTCCTTCCTTACAGTCAGATCAAGGTCTGTAACTGTAACTGATAAGAACTCTGTGCTGGTTCAGTCTGTGAATGTTTGACCTGAGCTCTTTGTTCCAAAGGTCAGAACACCGTCATCATGTTTCCTTAAAGAAGCCTTGAGTGTGACGGTGAATCCAGAGAGCTGAGCCTTTCTGTGCATCAACAGAGCGTTGAAAAGCTCCTGCTGTGAGTTCCATGTTTGTTCTTTCTCTGCTGTTTTCCTGCAGATGGACGTCACCTTCACTCCTCGGCTCATCCAGATTCTTTTCTCCATCAGGAGGTAACTAACAGCAGTTTATTGATGAGTGTTGTTGTGTTACTGTGACTTCAAGTGTTTGCTTGTTGTGCTTCATTTGGAAGATTTACTGTATCTGTTCGTCTCGTGCCGATCATCTAATTGTTAGAGAGCTTTGTGTCATTCTAACAGACAGTGTGATTCAGCTAGTGAGAGGCGTTCACTGTCCTGTTGTTCAGAGGAGGACTGCTGGCTGCTTCATACAGTCATTAAACATGTTCCAGATGTTTGAAAATGTTCACAGTCAGCATGAAACAGAGTCTGTCATCAAACTGCTCTTTGTAGAGCAATGCAGCATCTGTTAACACTGTGTCTCCATCATGTGTTCAGTCAGATACTTTTGACTTTTTACATTCTCACTGTGTCACTCATTCATGTTAAACTGTAGATGGAGCTTTTACTGAGCAGCAGCCAGGTTCAAAGTCTTTAATGCAGCCATAAAATGGTGGAAACCTGTGCAGTAACATGTTATCGTCCATCACTGATTAACAAGCAGAGATCCAATGCAGCTGTAGAGATTGAGTTATGATGCACAGATGGTGTTCAGGAATCATAAGAACACTTCTAACAGCATTATGAGGCCGTCTCTTAAAATGAAGTGTTTCCAGAAGTGATGAGCTGCAGCAGAGAGCTGCATGTTTTCATGGATCTGTGAAAACTCTCAGCTGTTTTTTAAAGCTTGGAGAAAGATGGAGGTCCTGCTTATAAACAGTCCAAAAGCACTTTTTGTGAATCCTACAAAAACATAGTTTTATAGATAAGTTACAATCCAATGTTTCAGACATCATATGAAATCTTTAATGTAAAATGCTTCTTCACTGTTTATCATGACGTTATTTCTAGACTCTCTGTACTCTGACCCATGTTTACTTTGTCTCCATCTGCTGGTAGAATCCAGAGTGACAGTGGTATTCAGTGGTGTAAGTGTTGGGGGGAGTGTTGTGTTTGTATGAAGGTGTGTGCTAGCAGGTCCCAGGTGTCTTTTTAGTCATTTCATTTTAGTCTTTTAGTCTTTAAAAACGTGAGGTCAGTCCTGATCCGGTCCTTTTGGGATGATTAAACATTCCAGTCATTAAGTCACAGCATCTGCTCACGTAAACAGCTGCAGCCATTTGCTGAAATCATTTCAGTTATTTTTTGTACACACAGCACCCCATGTTGACAGGAAAACATTTCTGCAGATGAAAAAACAAAAAGTGAAATATGATTCTGATGGTTCTAACCTTCAGTCCAGCTGTGTCTGTGGACATGATGAGGAAAGACACACACCTGTCTGTATAAGACCTTACAGCTCACAGTGCATGTTAGAGCACATGTGACCCGCTGACAGTGAGTACAGTCTTCTCTCTGTACACCACACTCTCTGTTATGATTGTCTTCACACCTCAGTGCGAGTATTTGGGTTTTTACTGACCTGACCTTTGACCTCTCTGACCTCACAAAGAGGGCAGAGTCCAAAGGTCAGCACCAGTTCCTCTTGAACACACCATAAACCAGCTGATAGACTGATGATCTTTATTCTTTGATTGATCCCAAACTGGGAAATTTTTTAATCTGAGCCAACAGTCTGTTTAAACCTGTTCAGAGTTCCTAGGAAGTCATGTGACCACAGAGGCTCCTCCTATGATGAAGTATAAACACCCTGAACACTGACTGCTCTCTGCTTCGTCACAGAAACCAACAACACAGGTAAGACTCACTCACTGTGAAGGAATGATGAGAAAATGCTTCCAACATGTTGAGTGCAGAGTTTTAATGTGGACATTAGCTGGATAGATCAGTAGGAATCAATGGCTTTTATGTTATCATGTTCTATTATGAAGGTGACATCATAAGGTCACAGGTAAAGTATAAAAATGTAGATGTTTCTTTGACAGCCACTTTAGCTTCAAGATGGGAATGGTGGCCCTGTGGCCATCTCTCCCCAGATGAAAGCTCTGAGTGTTACAAGAATGTTTTTAGCATGGCCACTCTCTTCCATGTAGTCTAATGTGCTTTATTTCATCTTTGAACAGCACATATATGCTCTGGTATGCAGAACTTATAAATAACCATGGTGGGCCGCCATGGACAGAAATGCCAGGGCCACATTTTAGTCCCAGGTCAGCCCTGATAAAGAGAATGTAGTTTGGTTGTAACAGGATCAACTCATTGTAAACTGGTGTTTAGAATTTCAATACATCACCCTTATCAATGTGCAGCTGTGAGGAGGTTGTAGCCTACTGAGATGTGAGTGGAGCTGGATGCTCACAAAGAGGAGAACCATGCTGCTTCTGCTCTGCTCCATCCTGTGCTGATCTGCAGTTCATTGATTGCTGAGCTCCATCTAGTGGACAGACAGTAGAAGTGAATCAGGAAATGTCTTTCAGACACTTGGACCGGTTTCACCGTCACTGACGTGTTCAGACTGTGAGGCTGTGAGGAAGTGACGGCGTCCTCAGATCAGATTGTGTCAGACAGCAGGACTGAGGAGGACCAGGAGCAGCTTCTTCTCCACACAGGAAGCTGGAAAGTGTCTGTAAGTCCATCTGAACTGATCCAACAGGTGAGAGTCCTTCCAGAGAAATCTCTCCATGTCTGATCACACTGTGCTGCATCACTGACTGATGGTACAGTACAGATGTTTCTGCTGCTGATTGGCTGCTTTCTCTTTGCTCTTTGATGACTTTTATAGCAGATGAACAGCTGTTTCAGAACAAGTTGTTACTTGTAGTGTTTTTCTGTTCGAGTCACAGCAGACTGTAGAACACAGCTCTCAGGTCACATGATCAGTGAGAAATGCAGGGAGTGTCAGAACCGGTCTGACAGCTTTCTGAGTTTTTGTGTTCACTGAGCTGTGTGGAGTTACTGTAATTCAATTCATGTCAGACAGACAAACAACAAGCGTCTGTTGATCGTTCTCTCTGTAAAGTTCAGCAGCTTCATTTGCTCTGAAACTCAGATCGACTCGTTCAAAGCTTCAAGCGGAGAAAAGGTCGCTTTATTCTGACTTTATCAGATCAGTCTGTTTCAGGTTTAACACGCCTGTGCTGCGTTTTATTTTTCATGAATTCATATCGATGATTGAAACTCATCAGAAGAAACATTTTCTCTTCAAGGGTTCATAAATATGTGAATCTAATATTTGCCATGAGGAGAAGTGTGTCAGTCCTCAGAGCTCAGACAGTAGCTGCTCATGTGTTTGTCCTTTCTATAGAAAACAGTCCACAGACTGTTACAGAGGAAGGTCTCAGTGCTTCACTCAGTCTGTTCACACTGTGACAGAAACACACATGAACACATGTTCATTTATTCACATGTTCACACATGGAGAGAAGTGACAGAATTCTGAAGCAAACACTGAATGTGTGTGTGCACTGTTCCACTTACAGCATGTGACATCAATAATAACAGCATCAGAGATGTTGGTGTGTTTACAGACTCACCAAAATAAAAGCCTGAGAACCAAACCTGGTCTGAGGCTCTGATGCTAAGCTAACAGCATGATTAGCCTGTTAGCATCTACATGAAGGATCAATAACAACATGCTGACTGTGTGTTTCTGTGTCATGTTGCTGTGTTTGTGTGAAGGTGTGAGCTCTGCTATGAGTCAGTGTGAGGACAGAGAGGAGGGAGTCCCTCCCTCTAAAAGCCCTCTGTGTGGGGACCATGAGAGCCGGACCAAAGCTCAGAGGTAAGAGGACCGTCTCTGACTGTCCATGACTCTTCTCCATGTCAGAGCTCACACTCACATTATTCACACATCTGTGTGTTCAAGAACAAAGCAGCAGCACACTGCACACTCTGCTGGACCTGGACCTGGACCTGGGCCTGGACCTGGGCCTGGGCCTGGACCTGGACCTGGACCTGGACCTGGACCTGGACCTGCCAGCTGTGTGTCCATGAAGAGTGATTGGTCAAAGGATCGGCCCCCTGATTTCAAAGATGTTGATCCATCTGAGGGTCAAAGGTCAGAGTTAATGTCACAGCTGCAGTTTGTTTCCATCATTATTAAACATTTAAAGTGTAACATGATGTTCAGCATCATTTTTCCAGAAGAAGCTCAGAGTCAGTGTTTGTGATTCTATCAGGATCCAGGATGTGAGAGCAGACTCTGCTGGACCTGGACCCAGCTGTGTGTCCATGAAAAGTGATTGGTCGATGGGTAGGATCATTCATTTCAAAGCTGATCAGCCATCTGATGATCAAAGGTAAGAATCACTCTGGAAGTGTCTCCATGCTGTGATGAGCTCTGCTGGACTCTTGGGGTTGTATGTGTCTGTTTGCTCTGCAGGTGGTTGATGGTTTGGAGCATCTGTAGCACAGAGTAATGCATATTTACAGTGCTGCTTCAAAGTGTATGAATCATTTAAAATCTTCTATATGTCTGCATAAACATGACTTAAACATCTGCCTCACTGTACTAGAAAGGCAGCCCACTGAAACAAAGTATGGAAAGACATTTCAGTAATAAAACATTTAAATAAATGATAGATTCATACACTGTATGTAAATATTATTGTGCTGCCCCCTATAGTCAGCCAAAATTCTATGTTTGAGTTGAGATTGTCCTACGAGGCTTCCGTAGTAGCATAATGGTTCCAGAGCCAAGTGGAAAGTTTCTGCTGTGTTTTTTCATCCTGCTACATGTTTTTTAGTCGTCTGAGAATATCTGTCTGTAAGTATTATGTTTCATAAGCCCTTACCTTACGTCATGCGCTCATAGGAGGCACTTTAAGTTATTTAAGTTTAAGAAAACGGGTTAAAAGTGTGACGCTAATAGCGCTAGCGACCTTATGGGTTTTTCAACGCAAATTAGCATTGTGCTAATCGCTAGCGGTTTATGCATTTTTCTGTTGTCTAGCTCAGCTATGTTTTGTCGGCCTGCAGAATTCAGCATTGATCGTGTTTCGGGTCATATTTATGCAGAAATATAGAAAGTTTGACCAACTTCCCAAAACGACTGTAGCTGTCAGCCTATATGTAGCTAGGAGCTAGTCTCCTCCTCCTCAGATTCCCAGGGTCCTGGTTTGGATTTTTGCACGTACCTCACACTGCTGATTATTCTGACTTGAACACAGCCTGTGCAGAACTTTAAGGTGGCTTCTGTTCTTCGGTGTTTTTGGTTGAATTTGGTCAAATTGTGATCAAATAAATTGTGTGATAACAGTTTTTCAGTCTCTTGTAGTGGCCATCATGGACACTGATCCAGCTCTGTGTCCATGAAAAGTGAACATTTCACAAATGTTGATACCACTTTAAGTCCTGTTTCTGTAACTTAGCAGAGTTCTTCAATGATCATGTGGGTCTGCTTGGCTCTGTAAAAGACCCATAAGCAGGTCTGTGTTTGTAGATGTATAATAGAAAGTATCAGTATGTATTTATGTTGTCATGTTATCATCTCATGGTGGTTTCTGAAGGCTTTAAGTAAAGGAAATAACAAAGGTCTGCAGTGTGAGGATATAGACTCTATATCATCACACTGCAACATTGTCTGACTGCGATTCATTACAAACCCATCCTGCTGCACATCGTTTAATGTTAAAGAAAGAGAAACATGATGAGTGGAAGATTTAACTGAACTCTTACAGCTGTGCTGGCAGCCATTAAAGCAGAATATGTGAAGAACAAATTACAAACCTGCTGGATGCAGCTGAACAGTGTGGAGTCAGGATAGTTTTCATTTTTAATACACACATTTTGTGTATTAATTAATTTTCTTCACCAGTCCATTGACTGTTGCACTTTTTATTTATTTCAGTCTGAGGTTTCAGTTTTCTTTAATCTGAAATAAAGGCCTTCAATGTATTTGCCTGGGACTACTTTTATTCATGGTAACAGAGCTAGCTGTGCCCCAGGTGAACATTTCCTGCATTGAAAACTGACAATAGATATTACTGAAACATATGAACATGTGGACATAGGGGAAGCTAATAAGACACAAGCTAGACATCAGCTCAGACCTTTGACTTGGAGGAAATGTGAACAGCTGGACCTCAGGGACTTTAATTGAACCCCCCTGGTCTAAATCAATGTGAACATATGATGACAGTGGAAGTGGAATGGAACTCTTAAAGCTGTGCTTCAGTCATTAAAGCAGCAGCAACAGGTTCAACATGAGCTGGATGTGTGGAGTTGGGATAGTTTTCATTTTTAATACAACAATGCTTGTTTGTCAGCAGTCTGTTGACTGTTGTGTATCTGTTTAAAGTGAAAACACATCAAAACACTTAGTGAAGTGATTGTGTTGTTAAATGCTGATGTTTCTGTCACAGACTGCAGCAACCCAGTGTTCAGACTCCTGCTCAGGACGCCATATTTATGGTGAGTACAAACAGCTTCTAACTACAACACAACAGTCCTGGTGCTCTACAGAGACCCAGAGCCTGACCCCTGAGCAAGCATTCACAGAGACAGAACTGTGGTAGTAATACTTATAACTACAGCAGCTGTGCATACACAACACTTCATATCTAATGTTGTAGATTCAAGTAATACATGTATGAACATAAGCTGTAATATCATGAAACACTAAACTGTTATTCTGCTCCTCAAAGTCTGAGAGTTTATACTCTGTTGTTCTGATCCAGCTGCTGGAGGAGAACATTGTCAGGTTTGTGAAGGATGAGCTGAAGAAGATCCAGAAGCTCCTGAGTCCAGATTACCCAGAATGCTCAGAGAGTCAGAGGGAGGATGAGGAGGATGAAGAGCAGAGGAGCAGCAGAGAGTCATTAGTGCAGATCACAGTGCACTTCCTGAGGAGGATGAAGCAGGAGGAGCTGGCTGAGCGTCTGCAGAGCAGTAAGAGGATTTGAAGAGCTTTAACATGATGGAAAGAGGAAATGAAGTTTACATTTACACACTCTGCTGTTAATATGATGCAGACATCTGTGAATTCTTCTGACTGAAAACACAAACTGTTTGTCTACAACTGATGAACAGATTTCATGGAGACAGAAAATATTTATTTGACACATTTATTGTAGCGTTCACTTATTAATGACATTTATTGTTTGTTCAGGAACTCCTGCTGCAGAGTGTGGACGTAAACTCAAGTCTAACCTGAGGAAGAAGTTCCAGTGTGTGTTTGAGGGGATCGCTAAAGCAGGAGAGCCGACCCTTCTGAACCAGATCTACACAGAGCTCTACATCACAGAGGGAGGGACTGCAGAGGTCAATGAGGAACATGAGGTCAGACAGATTGAAGCAGCATCCAGGAAAGCACACAGACCAGAAACAAGCATCAGACCAGAAGGCATCTTTAAAGGCTCACCTGGAAGACAGGAACCAATCAGAACAGTGATGACAAAGGGAGTGGCTGGCATCGGGAAAACAGTCCTAACACAGAAGTTCACTCTGGACTGGGCTGAAGACAAAGCCAACCAGGACATCCAGTTCACATTTCCATTCACTTTCAGAGAGCTGAATGTGCTGAGAGAGAGAAAGTTCAGCTTGGTGGAACTTGTTCATCACTTCTTCACTGAAACCAAAGAAGCAGGAATCTGCAGCTTTCAGCACCTCCAGGTGGTCTTCATCTTTGATGGTCTGGATGAGTGTCGACTTCCTCTGGACTTCCACAACAATGAGACCCTGACTGATGTCACAGAGTCCACCTCAGTGGATGTGCTGCTGACAAACCTCATCAGGGGGAAGCTGCTTCCCTCTGCTCGCCTCTGGATCACCACACGACCTGCAGCAGCCAATCAGATCCCTCCTGACTGTGTGGACGTGGTGACGGAGGTCAGAGGGTTCACTGACCCACAGAAGGAGGAGTACTTCAGGAAGAGGTTCAGAGAGGAGGAGCAGGCCAGCAGGATCATCTCCCACATCAAGACATCACGAAGCCTCCACATCATGTGCCACATCCCAGTCTTCTGCTGGATCACTGCTACAGTTCTGGAGGACATGTTGGAAACCAGAGAGGGAGCAGAGCTGCCCAAGACCCTGACTGAGATGTACATCCACTTCCTGGTGGTTCAGACCAAAGTGAAGAAGGTCAAGTATGATGGAGGAGCTGAAACAGATCCACAGTGGAACAAAAACAACAGGGAGATGATCCAGTCTCTGGGAAAACTGGCTTTTGATCAGCTGCAGAAAGGAAACCTGATCTTCTATGAGTCAGACCTGACAGAGTGTGGCATCGATATCAGAGCAGCCTCAGTGTACTCAGGAGTGTTCACACAGATCTTTAAAGAGGAGAGAGGCCTGTACCAGGACAAGGTGTTCTGCTTCATCCATCTGAGTGTTCAGGAGTTTCTGGCTGCTTTCCACCTCATACGCTGTTTCATTGATGGGGACGATGACGAGCTGGTGAACTTCCTGGGAAAGAAAAAGAGGTCATCTCTGGATAACATCCTGGACAGAGTCATGGAGAAATCTCTGAACAGTAAAACTGGCCACCTGGACCTGATGGTTCGCTTCCTTCATGGTCTCTCCCTGCAGTCAAACCAGAGACTTTTAAAAGACCTGCTGGGTCAGACAGAGATCAGTTCAGAGGCCATCCAGAGAGCCATCAACAAACTGAAACGGAGACGCACTCATACAGTGTCCCCTGACAGAAGCATCAACATCTTCCACTGTCTGATGGAGATGAACGACCTCTCAGTGCATCAGGAGATCCAAGAGTTCCTGCAGTCAGAGACCAGATCAGAGAAGGAACTCTCTGAGATCCACTGCTCAGCTCTGGCCTACATGCTGCAGATGTCAGAGGAGGTTCTTGATGAGCTAGACCTGATGAAGTACAACACAACAACAGAAGGACGATTGAGACTGCTTCCAGCTGTGAGGAACTGCAGAAAGTTCAGGTGAGTCCAGATGTGACCAATCAGTGTAGATTACTGGTTTAGTTCTTAGACACATTCACACTGTGTGTTTCTCTCTAACAGAGCTCCTTGTGTTCATTGACACATCACATCAGCTGTGTTTTTGTCTCAGATGTTCTTCTACTGTGAAAACATTGTTTTGTATGTTTCTGTTTGAAGCTGTTAAATGAATGGACAATAAATGTGTCTTTATTTGTAGTTAAAACAGCTGCATGTGGCCAAAGAGCTGCACAAACTACATAGATACAAAGACTGCAAAAACTGCAGCACAACATCATGGTATGCAAACATGCAGACACATACCATTACACAAACAGTTCAATCAGGATGTCACACAACAGAATAACTCTTTAAAGTCTCTGCATGAAAGAGAAGAATTTATCTTTCAGCAATATCAGCTGGAAGAACCTACAACAGAGGAATAAAGTGAAATACACTGTCAAAATGAGACGATGAGAATGATCAGAACTATTGTTACATGTCAAACAGTCAGATCAAATGAGATCACTGCTACTACTTAACGTGTCCCTTTCATAATGTTCTGATATTTCTGTCATCACAGACTTTCTGACTGTGAACTCTCAGAGACTCACTGGGAAGTTGTGGCCTCAGCTCTGAAGTCCGACCCCTCCCATCTGACAGAGCTCGACATGAACCGGAACAGGCTGCAGGATTCAGGACTGAAGCAGCTATGTGCTGGACTGGACAGTCCTCACTGCATACTGCAGGTTCTCAGGTCAGTTAATGTTATTATTAGGCTGAGGTCCAGTTTTTAAATCATCTGTCAGGACTGACAGACAGAAAAGGACCACAGACATGTGTATAAGGTGTAAGGTTTGGGTTTACTGAAGCTCTTTGAGATGCAGCATGGTTTTGTTTTCAGTTGTATATCAGCATGAGTTGCAGATATAACTAGTACAAATGAGTTCCAAAATAAAATTGTTGGAACTTTCTGGTGTAAAATATTTCCGACAAACATGTGTGAATATAGAAAACACTTCAACAACATGTAGCGCTCCCCTCTGTAGTCATATTGATGATGTTATGTGCGATCACAGACGGAGATCCAGAAGCAGGTACATTTACTCACTTTAATGGAGAAAACAAAAAACTACCACTGAGGAGAAAACTGAGCTGAGTCCAAAATATAACCAAAAACAACCACAAGGGCGAACTACGAGGTAACTTGAAGGAGGAACGAAAAACAACCACGAGGGCGAAGCACAACTCAGGTCCAGGGCGAGAAACAACCGGGTGGCGCGGCTGGAGGCCTAGGCAAAAAACAAGGTAAGTCACTGGTCACTTGGAACGGACAGAAAGGTGGCTGGTTGCTTAGTACGAAAATAGCAGTGAAGAACTGGCGCCGAGGAGAAGGGAGGCGGCGCTTAAGTAGCCGGCGGAATGACGGGAAACGGAACCCAGGTGAGAAGAAGCCACGACTCCACCCAGCTGGACCATCGCGCCTGGAAAGAACAAAAACAAGGAAACGAGCAAGAAATGAAAAACACAGGAAGTGCCAGAGGAGCAACTCTCACCACATTACAGATGAGGGCAGGCTTTTAGGTTCTTTTAAAGTATTTATCCAATGTTTCTTAACCCTGATTAACTCAGTTTTAATTATTATCTTGGATGTCCCTTTAATACACACAAGTGCAGTGTTTGACCCATCAATCAAATGGCCATCTTTAAATTATATTTTTAATGAAGATCTTAACTACGTCTGCATATGTCTCTGCAATTGAATCACTGCCCTTTCTCAGGTGAGTAATAAGTAACACAACACAAGGTTTTAGAAAAATAATTCTCTGTTATTTAAGAAAAGGTTAATGCTGGTGAACTAAGAACATGAAAATAAAATTAGAATATTGTTTTGGAGCCTTAAACATCAAATGTCACTTTTTTAAAGAAAAACACTCCAGCTGTTTGGAGGCAAAAACACAATATAACCTTTTTTCTTAACCCTCTAATGAATTCAGAAACTCAGTTTACCAACCTCAAGGTCACTTAAACAAAAGTTGTGGCCCCCACACCTTAATACACTCTATAAAGCAGCAACTTAAATGATTACAGACTGACATATACCGCAGCAGGCCTGATGCGGTGCTTGTGTTCGTGGACGCCCAAAACTTAATGGCCGCTTCACTCTGTGAGCAAAATAAAACAAGCACCTGAGGTGTTCCAGTCCCGTCCTCCAACAGTCACAGGAGCAGGCTCAGCATCAGCATCTCACCACAGACTCCGTCTACTGTCTCTATCCTCTCTTCTTGCCGGAAGAAACTCCCAAGTCCTAGTGGCTCCAACCTCCGTCCGTGTCTCTTCTCTGTCCTCAGGTGGAAAACAGCAGATGAGCTCCTCAAACAGTCGACTGAGTGAGTCCAACTAGAGCTAGAAAAAGTCCCTTCACTTGTCATCAACTGACTTGAATCTATTCTTCCAGGTGGCTAACAGCTAGCTTTAGCATTAGCACAAAACATAAACCGTCTGAACTTCGTGCTGAAAGTCTTCCCGCCTCTCAGTATGCTGCTAGACTTCTTCTCACAGATTGTCCTGTCAACAACCTTAAGACACAAGTTACACACCGTTTTGTGCACTGCTAACTTAGAAATGAAGACAGAAAATCTCTGTGTTACACATGTTTCTCCGACACACCTCTCCTAGTCTGTGTCACACTGTGCTCACGGTCCTGTCACTTGTTATTAACCCCATCTATGCTGGTGGGACATCTTTCAGCAACATTCTTTAACATAACACAACAAACATGTAACACTTTTTTACCCTTTGAAATCACATTTTAAATGCTTACACATTTAAACTTGAACTGAAATGATCAACACTCATTAAAACATGTGGGGATTTTAAACTGGGTTACAAACAAAACACATTTAGGAATGAAACCTTCTAGATGTAGGCTTCACTCAAGAGATTAAATGATGATGGATTGTGCAAGTACATCTATAACATTAAACTGCAACTCATTAAACAAGACGAAAATATGAATTGACACACTATGAACACAAAGTTAACTAGAAAGCATTTCCTGCAGAAAATGTGAGTTTGGTTGCTGCAGCTGAAGCATTGCTCTGAATGATGTGAAGGATTGCTCTGAATTGCTGGAGAATCTGCAGTCTGAATTTAAGTTGCTGAAACACTTTGAATAGATGAAGCTGTTTTATTGTGAAAAGTAGAAAACCTTTGAACATTAGGAAGTTATGAAACAGAAACTGCTGAAGATGAACAATATGAAGTCACTGACCTTAAAGAATAGCCTGGAAATACACCATAAAGGTCTGAGGCTGGAATCATATCTAAAGCTAATAAGGACAGGCTGTATGGTTTTAATGTGGAAAAGTATCAGAGTTACCTCCCCCAGAACATTTTGGATGAAGTAGAAGCCATTTCCTGCATTCTGGTGGATTTCAACAGCTATTATACTGACAGAAGTAAAGGGTTAACTCAACAACTATTACTGAGAGATTCAATAACTCCTTATTTATTTTAAGCCATGATGACAAATATAAAACCAACTGAAAATGAAACAGTTCTGTCAGCCTCATGGTGGCACTACACTAACAGGTTATTAGAACAAAATGTTTACATCTGTTACTGTCTACCTCTGTGCCACCATGACTTTAACCACAAAAACCACATTTCTGTTTCACTGTATTCCCAATGAGGCCATCAGCTGCACTGTCAGGTTTTAGAGACTTCACAGAACAGATCAGATTAAACAGATTAGAAACAGATTACCCAAAGCCTCCAAAAAAAGCTGCACAACAGGTAACTTAGTTCACATGAATCTGTGCTGATGTGTCTGCTTGTGTTGATCAGCACACAATCAGTTCACATGAAGTGACTGAAACACAGAGGGAGGATCAATATAGAAGGAAACCCGCTCCCTGTCTCTCACTCCTGGCCTGCCCTATATGCCATAACGTCTGCTGCACGTGTGCTTGCAGCTGAATCTCAGACCTCACCTGGCAACAATACATTTTTTTCTGATTGGCTGATTCCTGTTCTCTGCCATAGAAATGACAGATGATTAATAATAAAAAATGTACAAACATAATTCACAAATTATAACCACTGACATTACTAAGCTTAGACAATAGTGTCCTTTCATGTTGTAGAATTGTTTTTTTCATTGCACTGCTCTACTTCTTACAATTATTCAGTATTGTTAAATGTACACATTTCATTTCTTTCAGGCTGAGCAGCTGTAACCTCTCAGAGAGAAGCTGTGAAGCTCTGTCCTCAGTCCTCAGCTCCCAGTCCTCTAGTCTGAGAGAGCTGGATCTGGATAATAACGACCTGCAGGATTCAGGAGTGAAGCAGCTGTCTCACGGATTAGGGGGTCCAGACTGCAGACTGGAGACTCTCAGGTCAGGATCCAGCTTGTTGATCATCAGTTAAATTCTGCTTCATGTTCATGTTGAAGATCTGTTGGATTTTCCTTCTTTCTTCTTGAGTTCATGACATGTTTTGTACCTCCAGTCTGTCAGGTTGTCTGATCACACAGGAGGGCTGTGCTTCTCTGGCCTCGGCTCTGACCTCCAACCCCTCCTATCTGAGAGAGCTGGACCTGAGCTACAATCATCCAGGAGACTCAGGAGTGGAGCTGCTGTCTGCTTTACTCAACAGTCCAGATTGTAGTCTGAAGACTCTCAGGTACACAGAGACCACAGAGCATGAGTCCTCCTCAGTCTGTCAGTTTAGCTCATATCCACAGCTGTTGATGGATGGACTGAAACTGCAGAGAAGAAATAATCACTGATCCCTGATGTTCATCTTCCTCCATCATTAAGTGTCCATCATGTTAACTTCACTTTTCTTTATACACGTTCTTCATGTCAAAATACATACAGACTGATTTTCAGTCACACTTAGTGCAGATCAAATACTAAATGATGCCCTACTTATTAATGTCCTCAGCTGTAAGAAGCACTGAATTATTTCCACAAGCAAATGTTCCTGAAACAATCCATATGTGAAGCTTCAGAGGAGACAACAACACAATGGTAGAAGGAGGAGTTCCTTCAGTCAGAGACAGAGAGCAGGGAGACACTACAATATTATCACTGTAAAAACTACACACAGACATGAGTGAATGTATTTATTTGAAGTGTGTCAGAAACTCTTCCATCCATGACACATGTGAACCAGGCTTGTGTTTGCATATAGAGTGAAAGGAACAAACAGTCAGAGACAGTGTGGCTTGTTTGCTGCTTTGGATAAATGCACAGTGCTGAGATCAAACCTACACTGTTGCTGCATGAAGAGGATTTTACAGTAAAGCACTGACAGAGAGCAATATTTCACAGAATGGAGGACATGAATAAACACAGAGCAGATCAGGAGAGACTCTTCTGGAGTCGACACAGATGAGTTTCAGTCTGTTTGTGTGTCTCTGACAAACTGAGGAACTCTGCTTCATGTTGATCAGCAGTTTGGACTCATGTTGGTTAGAAAATCATTCTGACTGTGTTTCTTCCTGCAGGGTGGAGCATGGTGGAGAGCAGAGGTTAAAACCTGGGCTGAGGAAGTGTAAGTTTGACTCAGTCTTTCCTCATGTTATTGTGCATGAGTCAGTGTTCTATCAGTCCATCAGAGCTGTTGTAGCGCAGCCTCGGCGGTTGGATTTCTTTGGTGTTTACTGGAGTTTATTACTCCCCAGCAGGAGTTTTAGGTTCCAGCTTTGTCATTGGTTTTCCTTTTTTCTCTTGTTAGGGAGCTTTAGTGTGTTGTAGTGTCTCTGTGTTTGTTTGGGCACTGCTCAGCTCTGAGTTCATGAACTGCAGCCTAACACTGAAACCAGCCTGTGTAGCTGCCGATCTGAGAGTGGGGACGAGTGGGGAGGTGCAGACATGCTGTGTGTGGGTTTCCCCTCAGCCTGGGACACAACAGAGACAACCAAAGCAGACAAAAGACAAAATCCAATAAGAGACCACAAAGGGTTGAAAAGGTCCAAACACAGGAAGAAACAGCTCCACAGTCCAAAAGCAGGCAGGACTCAGACACAAAGAATCTCATCCAAAGGGTCAGACTGGACTGATGGACTGAAGAGTGAAGACACTGAGACACTGAGCTGTGAGCAGCATTATTAGGGTTAGGGTTAGGGCGAGAAACGCCACTGTTTAAGAAAACGAGTTACCACCAAAATAAGTTTCACACGGGGTCTCTGTTTAAAGTTTTTAATCAATTAGTAACAAAACACGTTATCCGCCATGTTTCCCTGCACCGCTTCTTCCCTTTTTTCCCAATCTGCTACAAACACCCTGATTTTCAGCACAATGCAGCATTTCCATTCAACCAATCACAGGGCAGCTTTCCAACTGTCATGGCGGAGGGTTTATATGAAAACTAGAAGTTTCATATAAACCCTTTTTGGAAAGAAAACACTTTTTTCTGGATTTATAGCGTTTTGGAAGCAATCTCTTCGTTTGTTAGGCGGGACAGCCGAAACCAGTTAAACAAGCTTTTACTGACAGCTCTGAACAGACCACATTAACTTATCATTCATTTTAGTGCAGCCGCCACAACTTCCATTTCACAAACCATTGTTTAATCTTCAGTTATTATATTTCCTTTTATTTTGCTTTGTGCTTTGGTTTCATTCTGTAACACTGGACTTATTTTTATGAAGGTTTGAACTCTGACAGTGTTTGAACAGGAGAGAAAGGAGTATAAAGTGTGTAGTGAGGGGTTCACACAGTAAAAAAACACAGATCACTGGCAAACAGGGTGGTGAGAGTTTGACCATGTTTGCTGCCATCTTGTGGTGAAATGTTAAATATATATAAATAATAATCATTTTTAAAGGTGTGATTTCATCCTGTGGACAACAGTACTGGTGGCATATTATGACATTATTGATTTTATGACAGAGGCTTCGGCCCAGTGAACATATGAACTGGACTTTTGGTCTGTTCTACAGGAAGAACCCTCAATGATAATGCACCAACAATCCCAACCAAAGAAAGCAACATAAGGACAGAAGAACCAAACAGGAAAGAAAATAGAAATAACTATTGTATATATAACCTAGAAAATTTCACAAGACATTTTGAGTGGGCCAATGCGCGCTCACCCACACTCTGCTGCCGGTCCGCCCCATTATATACCACCAAACCTCATTCCTGATCACCGGCAGATGTGAAAGATGCCACTGATGACATTTCATGCTTTTACAGTGTTTCTGCTTGGTTTTATATAAGGTTTAATAGGCCCCAGGCTTCTCCATTCATTCTGAATGGAGGAATCCTAAAGATGTGGATGTGACTTTGGCTGCTATTTTATGAAGTTTGGTAAAAGACATGAACATGAGGACTCAGTATGATAAAGTCCAACTCCTTATGAGCAGTTTGCAGTTGAAATGAATATTCTGTGTAGAGGCATGCCAGACTGATAGGCTTCCAAAGTTAGCTGGGTTTTGTCAGGGATCTCACCAGTTTCCCATTATTTCCTATGAGGGGGGTTAGGTCAGCTTAAGTGGCTTGCCTGTCAAAACAAAAAGTGGCACAGACATGGGGACTCAATATGTCAGAGGTCTAATGTTTATCTACATTTTACATTTTGAATGAAGGTTCTGTGTGAAAGCATGCCCAAACGCCATGCCTTCAAAGTTTTGACAGTGATTTGATGCCTGTGGGGAGGGTCGATCGCAGTTTTTCTGGATTTTTTCAAACACCGTTTATCCGATCGCTACCAAACCTCAGAGGGTCGTAGTCCTGACCGAGCCGGTCGATTTGATGTATAATTTGTAGGGGTGACTAGCGCTAGTTAGCTGTGAAATGAATTAGAGGCTTTTATTTTGAAAATCAGTGTGTGTCTGTGTAAGTGTGTGTGTGTGTGTGTGTGTGTGGGTGGGTTGGGGGCACTCCCTAATGCATGTTAAAACATGTTTAAGTGTTTTATTTTGAAAATCTACACGTCAGCCATATCCTGTTATTGTGCAGGGTCTTTTATTTTGAAAATCCATGTTTGTGTGTCTGTGTGTTGGCAGCTGTGTATAGTGTGTGTCTGTATATTTCTGGGTGGCTTGTGTGTAGTTTACCAGGCCTAGTAAGGTGTGTAATGATTTGGAGGCTTTTATTTTGAAAATCAGTGTGTGTGTCTGTGTGTGTGTGTGTGTGTCTGTGTGTGTAGTTGTGTATGTTCCTGTATGGAGCTTTTGGATGATGCTCTTTATCCAATGATACAGTTGATGCTGCTGTTCTTCTCATGTTCTAAATGTGTCGTCTGTCTTTACTCACATTGCTGCAAATATCCAGTTTGTGTTTGAACACAAAGCTGATAGTTGTGTGTTTGTTCATTCAAACATTAGTGACAAAAAGTCTGATGATAAACTTTGTATGAATGAACAACACATCAGTCAGTAAAGACAGAATTAAGCCATCAGATGTGTCAGATGATAAACTGCAGCTGTGTCTTTTTCTCTCCATCAGATTTCTGTCAACTTGAAGTCGACACAAACTCAGTGAACACAAAGCTCAAACTGTCTGACAACAACAGGAAGGTGACACATGTGAGAGAGGAGCAGCCATATCCTGATCATCCAGACAGATTTGACAGGTGTCCTCAGCTGCTGTGTAGAAATGTTCTGACTGGTCGCTGTTACTGGGAGGTCGAGTGGAGAGGAGGGGTTTATATATCAGTGAGTTACAGAAGAATCAGAAGGAAAGGAGACAGTGATGACTGCATGTTTGGAGAAAACAATCAGTCCTGGAGTCTGTTCTGCTGTGATGATGGTTACTCTGTCTGTCACAATAACAGAGAAACATCCATCTCCTCCTCCTCTGTCTCTCACAGAGCAGCAGTGTATGTGGACTGTCCTGCTGGCACTCTGTCCTTCTACAGAGTCTCCTCTGACACACTGATCCACCTCCACACCTTCAGCACCACATTCACTCAGCCTCTACATGCTGGGTTCAGGTTCTGGTCTCCTGGTTCCTCAGTGAGTCTGTGCTGTGTGTAGAAGCAGAGTGTGTGGAAGTGACAGCAGCTTCAACTTTGTGCTTTAAATGTTGATGATGTTTCACTTTCATTTGAATCACTGACTGTGATTTCAGGTCAGAACATGTTTTTGTCTTAGAAGCAGTGAAATGAAGAATGTGAAGCTGAATTTATGATCATGAACTTTGACATGTCCTCACAAATGAAACCCTTACATTAAGAAATGCATGATTCCATGTTGTTATGGCTCTGATATTAAAATGTAGTATTATAATAGGAGTTAATGGACCTAAGTGGAAAACACCATTTAAAACTGCTGCAATACAAACACTAATAACTCCAACTCAATATTTTGGATAAACTTTGACATGACAGATATAAAATAATGCCTGAGCCTCCCAACTTGTAACATAACTTGTTTTGTGCATGTTTACATGAAATATTTGCATCATGCAATCTACCTGGCATTTAAAGCGTTAAACTCCTCCAATGATTTCATGTTTGGTAGTTCTGAGCAGTCCTGAAGTTGTTCCACATATTGATGCAGAAAAATATGAATCTGTTCAGTTTTTAGAGCAGTTTTTAGAAGCGGACATTTTTGTCCCTGATGACACAAAGGGTAGTAAATGTGTTTCCCAGTGTTCTGGTGATGGATCAGAAACATTTACATTTGAATTCTAAAATTTGTGTTGAACTGCCCGATTGCCCTTTTTCTCCTCAACCTGTGACGTCGGCGGAACTGCGATCACTCACCTGCTCCTGCCCGGGACGTTAAAAAGAAGCAAAGACACAGAGAAAGACTCAGAGAGACGCTGCAGCGCCACCACGCAGCTGTGGACCTTTCTGAACCAACCCTGAAGCACAGCCGGTCAGAGCGCGCTACGATCGCTGCGTTTAACTAAATCTTTGTGGCGCTGTCGCGGTGCGTTCACTGACGCTCCGTAAATGTACGCTTTTACACGTTTATTTTGTGTTTAGTTATGTTGATAAGATCGATTTTAAACATGTGGTAAAAGCATAAATTATTAGTAAAACACTGCTTCAAACTAAAGCTGTGGAATCCAAACATGTTCAGGGACATTAGTGGCAGATGTAGCCAGGTATAAAAAGACCATAAGACCATAAGTGTTATTGAAACACTGCTCACATGAACAGTAGTGAATGTTTGAGCACTTTAATGCCAAGTTCTCAGAAATGATATACTTAGATGTACTGAATGTTGTACAACTGAAAGTTAGATTTGAGATTTGAATAGAGATTAAGATTAATGTCAGAGTTACATGGAAAGACTTATGTTTCTGACATTTGATGTCCTGAATGATGCATCTGAGAATTCATGGTGTTGAATGTCATTTTCTGACCTGGTCTGTAGGTCAGGGTTTTTTTTGAGGACGGATGTTGTCCAGGACCAACATCTGTGCTGAAACCGATGGCGAGCCAAGTCCCCTGAAGAGATTCCAGCACCGAGTAGATATCCACGTATACACACCCATTCACACTTACATCACAGAACAAGCATCCTTGGAACAAGGTGAACTGCCGTAACTCTACAACCCATATACCTGAGACCATTTTGATTTTGGTTTAAGGGCCCCAACGGGAAATCTGTCATTTTTATAGTGTGCACACTATTTCTTTTTCTTTTCCTAACTCTTTGAGTTATTTGATATTTTTGTACAAACCAGACAAATGATCTTGTCATTTGTAATAATATAAGAGTGGCTGCTCAACTGTTCCTCTTGTGTCTGCCTCATTATTGCTGCTCAGCACAGTGGCTCCTGTCCAATTTGGTTTCTTCTGGTTCTGGTCCAGATTTCATCATTATTATACTGTAATTCACTTTTATACTGTTAGAACTGGTTACACAAACTGTCTGTTCAAATACAGTCCTTCATTTAAAGTGCACTTACCTGCATAGTGTGCTAAGCTAGCTGCTAAAATATGCACTGTCACTTTCATCTTTCAATTCTGAACATTTGTTGGTGTGTTTTTTTGAGGTTCTTCACCTGATCTGATCTGATCTGAACCTGATTCTGACACTACAAGATTCAATAAAGCAAAGCAGAAATAAAGCGATGACTGAGTGGAGTCCAGTTGACCTTCAGTCACAAAGAGTCATCCTTTCAAGTGGAAACACTGCAAAACCATATAACACTGGACAATGTGTCTAGAGAGAGTCTCTGTTACACAAACTGTGCCATATGCACCAACACAGATACAATGGTGCCGGGTAAAGAGGCAAAAATACCCACTGGACAAAGAAGTCCACAGTGACCTGAGGGTTAAGTGCATCCAAAACCTGCTCACACTGCAAGATCTGTGTTCAGGTGTGTACAGTGAGTTGCTGTTAAACTCTTCTTAAGGTGACAGCTGCATTTGCAGACTGAGTAAAAGCACATTCAGGGATTTTGCTACTAAATATTTGATGTGTACAAATGATTATTTTCTACCTACAGTTCTCACTGTTAATGTCATTTTAAAACATGTTCTGGTCATCTGGAGTATTGTTGCTTCCACCAACACTAAACACATTTATTGTAAATATGTAGCTCATGATAGGACCAACAAGGCAAAGTTTAAATGTTGCTGTGTCAGACATTTACAATAAGTTGAAATACATACATGACTTTAACAGCTTGCAGCGTGCAGTTTGGTACTAAGTGCATATGTGGCTAGGATTAGTTTGAAGTACATGTATTGCATTAAGGATGCTGCTGGAGTGCAGTAGCATTGACTTAAACCCAGTCTGCACTCTCATGTATGTGCTCATCAGCCTTGTCATTTGGCTTCAGACAGTCCATGATGCACTGGGGCAGGAACATACTGAGACTGAAAAGCAAACAAACAAAGGTTTCTGGTCATTTTAAATGCTGCTGTGTGCTCTGTGTTCCAGATAATAATAACAAAAAGATAATACAATATATATATATATATATATATATATATATATATATATATATATATATATATACACTCAACAAAAATATAAACGCAACACTTTTGTTTTTGCTCCCATGTTTCATGAGATGGACTTGAAGATCTAAACTTCATTCCAGATACACAATATTACCATTCCTCTCAAACATTGTTCACAAATCTGTCTAAATGTGTGATAGTGAGCACTTCTGCTTTGCTGAGATAATCCATCCCACCTCACAGGTGTGCCACATCAAGATGCTGATCTGACATCATGATTAGTGCACAGGTGTACCTCAAACTGCCCACAATAAAAGGCCACCCTGAAATGTGCAGTTTTGTCTCACAGCAAAATGCCACAGATGCCACAAGCATTGAGGGAGCGTGCAATTGGCATGCTGACAGCAGGAATGTCAACCAGATCTGTTGCTCGTGCATTGAATGTTCATTTCTCCACCATAAGCCGTCTCCAAAGGCAAAGATCACTGGCTTAAAATGTCTACATGCAGCCTCTACTTTCACTCCTGCCTTACAGCCCCTGTACTTCTTCCTCAGCTCTCCCTGGACATTGGTCCTCAGTGCAGTTCTAGAATGATTGCTTCTGAGAGTTTGAGCAGACAGCTGTTTACAGGGACTAAGTTGGAATATGAACTTATGTGCTGTAAATGTAAACATGAAGCAGCCATCCTATCTACTGAAGTTCAAAGATGAGGGCTCATCCGGGATTTGAACCCGGGACCTCTCGCACCCGAAGCGAGAATCATACCCCTAGACCAACGAGCCATGTGTGACATGTCTTTTTTCATGTTTCAGTCAGTGGAAGAACAACACAAAGCACATGTTCTTCTTAGTTTGACATTGGTAAAGATATGAACAAAGATGTCTTTTAGGAATATAAAGCCGCTGCATTGAAGTTCATGGCTCATGTTGTGTGTTTGTGTTTTTCAACCCTATAGGAGGGCAGCTTACACGTTCTGAAGACAGGAGCCCAGCGATGTGGGGGTTTCATCCAACTTAATTTGGTATATTGAAATGCAAAGGTTTATGTCCTGGAGGAATGTTATGCACCTTACTGTTTCTATTTCTGCTGCATTTATTGGATGGAAAATTCAATTTAATTGAGTTCATCCAGTGAGTATAGGTTAAACAAATGAGTGATATTTAATCACAATAAATATACAGCATTGCAGTGATTAATGTGATTAAAATTGTAATCATGTGACGGCACTAGTTCAAACGTTTGAGTTCAAAGAACAGATGACCTACCAGTGGATGTCATGGTCATGGTTTTCTGCAGAAAGTCTCGTTCGTTTTCTAACATGGCAACCTTCTCCTTTAGAGTTTTCTGTCAACAGGCTCTTGTTCTGACTTTTGCAACCCTCACCTCTCATTAAAGCTGGTTTCCAATGATGTGTGTCTGGGTGCGTACACACTGCCCATAGTTACTGACGGAGCCACTGCGTCACACCCCAGCTGATACATGACCGCACCAGGTGACTGCTGCTATGACCCATGTTGGTTGTCAGCGTTCCTTCCATTCCATTACAGCAGCATGAAAACAAGGTCCTGAGCAGCATAACAATAGATAAAGTAGAAATAAAGACTATGTACAGAGCAACCATAAGACATGCAGATATACAGATGAGAAATGTACAGAGATGTATTATGTCCTGTTACGATATCATGAAAAACTCTGAGTATTACACTGTAGGTGAGGATGTTATTGTCAACTATGCCTGTTGATATCAGACAAAAACTGAAAGAAAACTAGAAAGTGGTAAGTGCTCTTGTTTCAAATGTGATGTGCACTGTACCACTGAAGCTCGTCTGTGAAGTGTAGTGCCTCTGTGTGTATGTCACAGTGATGTTAACAGAAGTCAGATAGGTCTGTTAACACATATAAAAACAACATGCTGAACAACAGCATAGATGTGAAGGTGAATATATGTCCCCTCACATGTTCCTCAGTTAAAAGGGTCATTGCATTGGCCGGGAATCGAACCCGGGCCTCCCGCGTGGCAGGCGAGAATTCTACCACTGAACCACCAATGCTGTGAAAAGCTGACATCTAGTGGTGCCATCGCAGGTTGCAGCCTCCTCATTCCAAAATCAATCCCTCCTCCACATAAAGTCAAAAGTTATAAATTCACTTCATTACATGAGCGGTTGTGTGTAATGACGCGGCTCACCAGCAGAGGGCGTGTGACGGAGCAACAAGCAGGAAACTACAGGGGAGAAGAGACACAAGCATCCACAGATCAGAACAGACACACTCAGCTCTTCTCTCTGAGACCATGATGATACCGTCACATATCATCACTGCACATGTTTTTGGCTGCACGTCTGGAAATGAGAGGAGACAGAACATTATCATACATGTTGCATAAGTAAAGTCACATGACATGCACCACTGTAAATAAAGGAAACCACATATTTTTAAGACACTTAGAGCACAGAGCCCAAGAAATAATATAATCTAAAGCTCACAAGACACAAGACGAACAGAACAGAACAGAACAAATACTTTATTTATCCCAAACTGGGAAATGTTTTCTATTGCAGCAGCAATGTACAGGGTCAGTATCATCCTATCTGCTGGTAAAAGTCTTTCTCCCCGTCGGGGAATCGAACCCCGGTCTTCCACGTGACAGGCGGAGATACTATCCACTATACTAACGAGGAATGCTGACAACCACCATCTGTCATAGCAGCAGCCACCTGGTGCGGTCATGTGTCAGCTGGGGTGTGACGGAGTGGCTACGTCAGTAACTGTGGGCAGACTGCAGGTGTGTGTGCACCCAGACACACACAGGTCCCAGCTGAGAGCAGAGGACCTTCCTGTCCTCCTGTCCATCGCTGTCCAAGGTGAACCGACACCACCAGGCCACAGGGCCATTATTTATTTAGCAGGAAAGAAGAAGATGCTCTGCAGCATTCAGGTGTGTTAACACAGTGCAGAGAGAGGAAGACATGAACAATGGTGTCAGAGCAGCAGCTGTTGCTGCATCAACCTGGAAATCAAACTATTTATTTCCTAAAACAACCTAAAAACACCACACTGTAAAAAAAAAATCTGTGTATTTTACGGTAAAATACCAGCAGCTGTGGTCGCCAGAATTTTACCGTGAAAAATAAGATGTGGACGTATAACAGATTACAGTAGGACTTTTTGATAACCGCACATTTTACAGTAGAAGAATGTTGTGTATTTACAGTAAATTACAGTGAATTATACAGATGTACTGTAAACCTGTTTACGGCAGTTTACCTTAAAGTTACCAACCATCATGTAAATCTGGTTACAGTTATTTTCACTAAAAACAACGGAAATTTGCATTAAAAAATACACACTCCTGTAGACCTAATGACAACACATCTCAGTAATAAAGCAGGACACCTGTGTATTATATTACGGCACTTTATTTAAAAAGTTCAGCTTTACGGTAAATTACCGGCAGCTGTGGTTGCCAGGATTTTACCGTAACAAATACATTGTGATGTATATGGCTACATAGGAATTACGTTAATTTTACAGCACAAGTTAAGCTGACTCAATAAAAACATTTTCAGCATGCTCACATAGCAGTGCCACAAAAAAACAGGCCAGTTGCCCATCAAGAGTATGAAGAGTAATCAGTCCAAACCTCACCCAACAAGCCAGAGTCAGTCAGAATGTCTGGAACCTGGAACCTGTGTATTGTCTCCACTTCTGCTCAGACTGCTTGGATGTTGTCACTCAGGCACAACCCTCTCTGCACACACAAGAGAAAAAAGCAATGCTTTAATAATAGTACATTCATAGTGACACAGCCTTCTAGTTCAACTGAGCTCCATATACTATAAAGAAACCACAGCACTCACCAGCAATCTGAAAATATAGGTTAGTTGGACAATTTTATGATAAAATAAAGTATGGAGGTAGAAACGTACCCACGTCTACACTAAGGTAATATCAGTGTTCCATATATGAAATGTAAAGGTGAACAACATGTGTAATACCCACATATACCAAAGCATGAAACGTTTTACAATTGACAAAAATAGACCTTGAAGCATCGATCTTTTGAACTGTCTTGTCTCATATATGTTGGCGGGCTTGTAATCAGCCTTTTCACCTGAAACAGATCAAGGTTTGAGACATTTTATCCACCTAGTGGTGCTCACCTGTATTTGCAGTTGACAGACTGTTGTCTGAACCATTGTGTCTTGACGTGACTGGCGGTGTCACTGAGAGGCTGCTGTTACACTTTAGAAGAAGGCTGACGAGCTGTTGGATCATTTCAGCTTGAAAATCCAGGCTCTTGGCCAGGTGGCTGTCAGCTCATGCAGACAGAAAACAGATTAAGGTTGGTGTCTTTTCATAGATTGACACAACCTTTAATTCAACTGAATTTAAATTAGTTTAACAGTGGGGCATCTGTGGCCATCAGAACTGTCTCTGGGTGCTTTACATGGAAGCAGAGCCCAAGGAAGCACTTAAAGGCAAACTGGCAGGAAACAATGATAAATGGAGCCAGTGTTCTTTTCCTATAGGCCATATGTGGGCAAAATATTTGGCAAACGCAGTATAACAAGAAACATGTTCCTTTACCATCATAAAACATTTGAAATATTTACTATTTATTTAATTATTTTAGTCTTTTAAGTAATGTATGGTAAAAAGAAAACCCACAGAAGATCGGAAGATTTCAAAGCAAAGCCTCCTTCCAATAATGAAAACCTCAAAATAAAGACCGGAGATCTAGGCCCTGTGATGGACCGGCATCCTGTTCATGGACAGACTCCAGGAGATCTTCATCTGCGCTTGTGTTTACCCATGGACACTCAGTATAACCAGATGATTTACATGTTTTAAGACAGAGTTAAAAAAGGGAGGACTTACTTTGAACAGGATTGTGTTGTTATTGTAGCTTCTCCTTGATTTCCTTGCAGCTTGTGCCCTCTGATGAACGTGAATCCCTCTCCTCCTTCTCTGCTGATGCTGTCATAGGACACAGAAAAACACAATAATTTATACCAAAAAATGTAAAACACAGCTTGATACATTTAAATGAATTTGAATCTCACCTCAGTCCTTGGTGTCACGTGGGGCCTGCAAGTGGTTTTTAACTGTAATGCCTGAAATGTAAGAGAGAAGACTCCTAAATATGAGCAACACCACGAGTCAATCTGAATAAAACCTTAGTATCTGAAGCTACTGAGGTTTAGTTAAGCTAGCTTCAGACAGTCACACAGTCGCATCTTGTTTTACTCACTCTCCACTTTTGGGCCCTTCTCTGGATTTATCAGGAAGAACCTGTGTGGAAACAAGAATTCTTGTTCAACAATTGCAAATTGATCAGTTGTAAAGGAGAAGAAAGTGTCTGTTTCCCTCTGAAGGAACTCCAGTGTGGAGGCCAGGGCCACAGGATGGTGGACCCTGAAGGTGTAGTAACTGCCCTGCAGTTTAAAAACAGAAGAAACTTACTTGTTTCCAGAAAAAAATCCATTACACTATACTGTAAGTATAACACTCTTGTATTTTTTTACAAACACATAACATATTTTAACATCTCATTTTGTATAAATGAAGATGTGTTTTTGAATGGTGTTGTTCCGTAACTTTAAAAGTGAGTAACAAAAAAATCTGTCATTTCCTCTGAATATCAGTGCAAACTGTGACGGCATTGTATTTCCCAGTTATTTTGATCAAAATATTGTATTTTTACAGTAAAGTTGTGCTTTTTCAATATATATTGTCCGTAAAAATCGAAGTTATATACTGTTGTTTGACTTGAGTAAATCCATGTGTTTTCAACGGTGATATACCATTTTAAATTTCACAGTCTTTTACTGTCACCATTTGACATTTTTTTACCGTAATTTATACAGCTTTTTTTACAGTGTACTTTTGATTTCATAGTGAGCATCTTGTATAAAAGCACAAATACACAGAAGGTCACATATTAAATATCTTCTCAGGGCTACAACAAACAGTACATTGCCACTCAGGGTCCTCTGCCATCCACAGTCACTGATTTCTGGAGAATGATTGGGGAACAAAGAGTTAAAGCTATTGTCATGGTAACCAGCTGCATTGAAGGAGGAAGGGTAAGTCAATAAAACAAGGTTTCACTGCCAGATTTCTTGATAATTCAAAATGTTCTGCCTGCTGTTAATCATTTGTCTTGTTGATGAAGCTTCTCAGTCATCCAGGTCACTTTCATTCAAAGGGTTGAGGCGAGGCCTCTGGACCTGCAGTCTTCTTATGTGTGGATGCTGCTTAGAGCAGCTTCATCAGTTCTGTTTGGTGGGAAACATGGTTAATAAATGGTCATATGAGGGCCAATCAGATGTTTTCTTCTTTCTAGACCAAGTGTGAACAGCACTGGCCTGCAGACAGCAATCCATGCTGCTATGGAGAGCTGTTAGTCACTGTCCCAACAGAGCAAAAGGAGCCCAGCTGGACCCTGAGGGAATTTCAAGTGAAACATGTAAAAACCATTCAAACTTGTTACTGTGTAACTACAAACCTATCTTATAGCTGAAGAGTCACACTGACCTGTGTCAGAGCCATTTTTCCATATTTCCTCTTTTTGAATCCACCAACACTGAATTGTGGTTCAGACAATACCTGAATGGCTGTCTATGAATGTTCTTCACAGAGAAACACCTCAGAGGAATGCACAGTGAAACATTTCCACTTCACTGCCTGGCCCCACCACAGTGTCCCAGAGTGCACTGAAGTCCTGATCCAGTTCAGAGGACTGATGAGACAGCACATAGAGAGAGGGGGTTAACACACCAACTGTAGTTCACGGCAGGTGAGAGAGCACCATCTAAAGCTTCCAGCTTAAGGTGCTTCCATATGAAGAGTCCAAGGACAATCTCATGGTAACACTTGCTGCTTTGTAGCCTAAGTCTCTGTCTGTCTCTCGGGCTCTCAGTGCTGGTGTGGGGCGGACAGGAAGTATTATGGCCCTGGATGTGCTGCTTCAACAGGTGGATGAAGGACCAGCAGTGGGTATCAACGCCTTTGTGCACCAGATGAGACTGAATGGACCATGTATGGTGCAGACAGAGGTCAAACTTTTTCATAAATACTGCAAATAAAGCGTGGACTTCAGAAACCCAGTGTTACGGCTTTAACATGCTGTACCTATCACTGATAAGACTAATGCAACCTCCTAAAACACAGGTCTGATCTGGCCTTGGGTTGTGAACTGAGAATTGTAGATCATGCCTTTTCGTGTGCACATAGTCTCAAATGTTGTGCAGTTCTCAGTGCAGTCGTATTCTATTCTATCTTTTTGTTGCTGGGTCATGGCCACACTAAGGCTTGCAGTGCATTATTGCAAACCTTTCAACCCTTTCCTGTGGCAGTTCTCTGGAACACAGAGCGCACACAGCAGCATTTAAAATGACCAGAAACCTTTGTTTGTTTGCTTTTCAGTCTCAGTGTGTTCCTGCCCCAGTGCATCATGGACTGTCTGAAGCCAAATGACAAGGCTGATGAGCACATACATGAGAGTGCAGACTGGGTTTAAGTCAATGCTACTGCACTCCAGCAGCATCCTTAATGCAATACATGTACTTCACACTAATCCTAGCCACATATGCACTTAGTACCAAACTGCACGCTGCAAGCTGTTAAAGTCATGTATGTATTTAAACTGATTGTAAATGTCGGACACAGCAACATTTAAACTTTGCCTTGTTGGTCCTATCATGAGCTACAGTGGGGAAAAAAGTATTTAGTCAGCCACCAATTGTGCAAGTTCTCCCACTTAAAAAGATGAGAGAGGCCTGTAATTTTCATCATATGTATACCTGAACTATGAGATAAAAAAAAAAATAAGAAAAGAAAATGTAGAAAATCACATTGTAGGATTTTTAATGAATTAATTGGTAAATTCCTCAGTAAAAGAAGTATTTGGTCACCTACAAACAAGCAAGATTTCTGGCTCTCACAGACCTGTAACTTTTTCTTTAAGAGGCTCCTCTGTCCTCCACTCGTTACCTGTATTAATGGCATCTGTTTGGAGTCGTTATCAGTATAAAAGACACCTGTCCACAACCTCAAACAGTCACACTCCAAACTCCACTATGGCCAAGACCAAAGAGCTGTCAAAGGACACCAGAAACAAAATTGTAGACCTGCACCAGGCTGGGAAGACTGAATCTGCAATAGGTAAGCAGCTTGGTGTGAAGAAATCAACTGTGGGAGCAATTATTAGAAAATGGAAGACATACAAGACCACTGATAATCTCCCTCTACTTTTTTTCCCCACTGTACATATTTACAATAAATGTTTCAGAGTTTTTGTTTTCAGATTCAAATCTTAATTTTTTACAGTTTCACATCTTGTTTCTTCAGGTTCAAATCTTTTTTCCACTTTCGCCTCTCCTTTTTTCACCTTTGGGTTTTGACCCCGATTTTGCGGGGGGGGGGGGGGAGACAATGATGCTGAGGCAGAGCGCGCTCTGGGCTGAGGCCTTAGCTCGGCCATGGTGCCTTCAGGGAACATCGGACGTGTGGTCAGTTAAACTCAACATGCGCTATCTATCGTATTGACGTGACTGGCTGCAAAACACTGACACCAGGCAAAGTTGTAGACAGTTACGCATCAAAAGGGAGAATATTAATAATTTGTGGAAGCGATAAGACGCTAAACACATCATGCAGGCCTCCTGGCGGACCCTGTAAGGAACTATCGGCTGGCTGTCACTCTCTTCCTGCTCTGTGCACCAGAGAAGTAATAAGCGTCAGTGCTGTGTTACAGCAAGAATAAATACATAACATCATCAAACATGGCAATTACTGCAGGTTAGATTTGCTAAAACCAACAAGGGCAGCGATGCTACACAGCCAGTTAGCACTGAATCTTTATTATGACTCTTCAGTGCATTTCCTCTGGTGTTTACAGAGCAGTCTGCTCCCTACAGATATTCAGCTACCTCACATCACCAGACACCTACCTGCTCTACTTTAGTCTGAACACCAATCATACTGTATGTAAGACCTGGTCAAGGACAGTAAAGCTCTGTTTATTGACAATATATAAATGTTTATTGTTTACTGATTGACAGGTCAGAATTCAAATCCTGAGCCTTGAGCAGATCCACCAGCTGCTGGAGCTCCGTCTGAACTACGTCTGACCTCTGACCTCCTCACCATGGTCCTCCTGCAGCAGGTGCAGCCAGCTGTTGTTTCTGAGGGAGCTGCAGGCTCAGATGATGCTGTGGACAACCTGGTGACTGCAGCATCCTCATGCTGACACACACAGGCCTGTATAGTAGGGAGGCGTCCCACACCTAGAACTGGCCTGTTATCTCTTCAGGTTCTAACATGTTTGGTGCTTCTGTTCTTTTTTTGTTGATCATACATGAGAATAAATATCTGTTCACTGAAAAACTGTAACTGTGTTTGTTGTCTATTACAGAAAACATTCAGTCTTTGTTATTTTAAAAAGCTGCACAAATAATGAAAACCAGATATGTTGGCAACAGTTTACTGTATTTGGATTTAAATAAAATACATTACATATATATGAACAAAATCAGTGATCATTATTATCACGTGCTGTCCTCAGGCAGGTGAAGACTGGTCTGGTGCAGCTTCTGGCCATAAGATCACAGAGCTGTGGAGAGAATATCACAATTACACAATGTACAGTAATTACAGCATAAAGAGAGCGTTCAGGCATAAAAAAAATAAATTAAAAAATAAAAAATAAATTCAGGCATGGTCTACGGACTATCCGGACCAGAACTCAATGAGCTGTAAGAGAAAAACAAGGTGAGAGGTGAACTGCGTTATAGGAGGGACCACTGTAATGCAAACATGTGATTTGCTGATTCTGGTGTTTTTAGGTTTTGATTTAAATTCCACAAAATCATTTATTTGCATTCAATTATTTTTGATTGTAACCATATATAATTCATACTTCTGTCTGTGTTCTAAGAGTCTTAAAAATATGTGGTTTCCTTTATTTACAGTGGTGCATGTCATGTGACTTTACTTATGCAACATGTATGATAATGTTCTGTCTCCTCTCATTTCCAGACGTGCAGCCAAAAACATGTGCAGTGATGATATGTGACGGTATCATCATGGTCTCAGAGAGAAGAGCTGAGTGTGTCTGTTCTGATCTTTGTTGTGTCTCTTCTCCTCTGTAGTTTCTGCTTGTTGCTCCGTCACACGCCCTCTGCTGGTGAGCCGCGTCATTACACACAACCTCTGCTGGTGTCAGACTGTATAATAACCACTTCTGATAGGAGCAATATTCACACACCACAGTGTACAACACATTATTTATTTAGTTTCTGATGCACTATGTACAGTTTTCTTACAGACCACTTCTCCCTCCACTCACCTGTGCAATAACTGTTCATATGTAAACTGTTGATGATTCTATTCTATATTTTATTGGTAGTTTATTTTATCATATATATCTTTCCTAACTTATCCTATGCTGTCTGTACCTGCTGTTGCAAAAATGCAATTTCCCCATTGTGGGACTAATAAAGGTTTCTTAATCTTAATCTTAAGACTGTCTGGAGGACACACAGAGTGGACATGGGTCACAGAGTGCTGCTGCTGTTTGTGTCTCTGCAGCATGGGCAGCTGCTCCTGCTCCACTCGTCACCGGCTGATTGTTCACACCTGTGATCAGTCATCAGCCAATCCTGCAGCAGCTTCCATCTAGTATATGTGTCCAATGGAAGCTGAGCAACATGTCAGCTACACACATAGAAACACTACACATAGTTTGTCATATAAATAACATGGATTGAATCATGTTGTACAGTCAATGGAAACAAAAAGCACTGAGAGTGGTGCTGGTAGTGCAGCAGTGGGTGGAGGCTGAAGTGCTGCCACCTAGTGTAAATATTTGGTATTAACTCTGACTACATATTCCACCTTTAACTCTCTGCCATGTATACTGTGCCATGTGTGAAGTGATAATAAAATGTGAATGTGAATTTATTGTAAAGAACTTTACTTATTATCCCTGTTATAAGTGAGCAGTGTGTGTGTGTGTTTGATGGAGTGTGTAATGTCTGCTCAGTGTTACTGATGCTGCTGTGTGTGATCTGAAAACTGATCAAACTGTGATGTGTCTGATGCTGACAGAAGAATCAGAGGTCAGACAGTCGGATCCTCCTCTGTGACACCTTTAACATCATATCAGAAATCTCTGTCTGCTTCTGGTACATGCAGCTGATCACCAGCAGGGGGCTCACTGCTTTGCTGTCACTCAGTGTAACAATGGAACTGTTAGAATGATGGTGCGGCTCACACAGGTGTGTGTGGTTGAGGTTAATCAGTGCAACAATGTCAGCTTCTCTCTACAGACTGTGAGAGAAACAGTCTGACTGAAGACAGGAGGAGGCAGAAATGTCACTGTGTGGATGTCAGCTGCCAAAAAACACCACAGAAGAAGAAGAAGAGGCAGAGGAAGAAGAAGAACAGAGAGGGGAAAGTGTTTGTGGTGACGGTGGATTGGAGTAAAGCTCAGCTGCTACAACAGAACAGTTTGTGAACACATGTGTAGCCACCAAAACTACACCTGGTACAACAAAGGATCACAGTGAGTGCAGGACCAAGGCTGGAACCAGAGGACCAGAGCTGAGCTCTGGAGGCCAGAGAAGTCCTCCTGCAGCCTCTGCTGAGTTTGTTCCTTTTGACCCCCTGTTCTTTGTTCTTGATGATCTTTTTGCAGTGTTTTGCTGATTTATCTATGTAATTATATCATGTGAGGATGTTTTGACATAGCAGATCATCATTTCACTGTGATTCAGATCAAATTCAGATCACAGAAAGGCCTTCCTGTTCTCACTTCAGTGAATGAATTATGGTTTTGTATATTCATTGGTCAACAGTGGTGGAATTGTAACCTTTTAAATGGGATTCTGTTTGGTTACCATAGAAACCACTGAGGAGGCACTGATGGCTGTGGGGCTGTTGGGGTTGCTGCTGCTGAGTGGAGTCGTTCTGGTGGTCATTATGATGGAGATGCTGCAGGGTTCGTTGTGTTGGTGGTTGTGATGGGATGGTGGTCCCTGATAGGGGTGCTGCCGAGTGGGGTCATTGTGGTACAGGTTAGGGGTGTGAAGTGGTCCCTCTCAAACCTGCAGTAGAAAGTCTTGAGGTTGTCAGCAGTGGGGGAGGTCGTCTCCTGTGGTTTGTGATCTCCACACTGATGCATGGTCGTTAGCAGAAAAGCTGTTTTTCAACTCTTCTGAGTATTCCCCTTTTTGCCACCTTGATTTCCTTGGTGAGAGGGTTTCTGGTCTGCCTGTACACTGTCAGAAAAAAGGGTACAACTGAGGTCCATTTTTGTTCCCTAAGGTACAACTGCTGATGATTTAGCCTCACAGGTTCCAAGCTGATCCCCATGGTACTTAAATGTACCCTTTTGTGTCAAAAGGGTACATTTAAGATCCAAAATGATCAATGGTCGACATCTTACCATTTTTTCCACAAACAGGGGTACAATGACCAGGTGAAGCTGTCAGTGACAGTTGGGGGACTGTATGGTTTGTGCACCAGAATTGGGAAATTTAGTTTGTTCACACTCTTATTTTTAATCCCAAATTTCCAATATTAATCCTAATTTCCAAAATGTAGGTGATGCAGTTGGACAAAATTTAGTCACACAAAAATAAAATAAAGAAAATCAGTGGTATCACACATTACTAATATTTAAGCTGAACCCAGCTACAGAACCTATTAAAATTTTACAGTAAAAAGCCCAATTTCAAAAATGCTAAATATTAAAGGGTTGAATCACAATGATGTGACCAATGACCATGTGACCAATAACGGCTCACACAAGCGCGTTCCTTATGCAGCAGAGGTCTTAATCGCCCTCACCAGTTCGCGCTCAAATTCGAGTTGGAGCTCTCTACAGAGGAGCTCCTTCAAAAGCCTCAGGAACGTGGCAGCTTGGCAGAAGAAGAATTTCCCTCTGGGATTAATACAGTATCTAAAATAAAAATAAAAAAAAAAAAAAACCTGTTTCCAACAGATGAGTGTTCCACACACTGATTGGGACAATCTCATCAACACCTTTGAAGATCCTGACAAGATCTGCTCCTCATTGCTGACCTTCAGGGCTGAAGACAGATTTAATTTGGGCTTACTATTTCTGTCCTAGAACTTTATATTTGACAGACTTATTTTTCCTGTTAAGAGGAAAAAGTTACTCATCTGAAACATTTGGGTGCAGGAATTGCTTTTATCCAAGAAATCTCAGGAGTTTGGATAATGCTCGTCTTAAATGTGGGTGGGTGGGTCAGCTATTTCACTCAAACTTTCAAGGGAAAGCTCGGGGTGTTGCAATATTGATACATAAGGATGTTTCTTTCACGCCTTCTACAACACTAGCCGACTCAAATGGCCGTTATGTTATTGTGACTGGCAAACTCTTTAATCTCAAAGTTATTTTAGCTAATATATATATATATATATGCTCCAAATTTTGATGACCCACAGTTTTTCTCCAGCATCATTAAATTGATCCCTTGTTTAAATTCACACCTGCTCATTATGGGGGGAGATGTTAATCTGTGTCTGGACCCAGGGATGGATCGGTCATCGGTTAGGCCTGGTTATCCCATATCAAAATCTGCTAGTTAACTTTATTCCATTGGAGACCAACTCCTTGTTGTTGACTCTTTTCAGTTCCTCTCTAACTACCACACAGCTTTACAAAGCTAACAAAGTTCTATTCAGACTCATCCCAATCCAGAGCAGTTGTTCCACAGTAACACCTGCAGGAGGACGTCATCACCCAGTATGTGTCCTGCACTGTGAGCTGTAAGGTCTTATACAGACAGGTGTGTGTCTGTCCTCATCAAGTCCAATCAGTATCATCAAAGACAGCTGGACTCAGATGAAGGTTAGAACCATCTGAAGGACGATCAGAAGAAATGGACGCACCTGAGTTCAATATATGAGAGTCACAGCAAAGGCTCTGATACTTAGGACCATGTCATATTTCACTTTGTCTTTTTAATACATCTGCAAACATGTCAACAACTCTGTGTTTCTGTCAGTATGGGGAGCTGTGTGGACGTTAATGAGGAAAAATGAACTTCAATGATTTTAGCAAATGGCTGCAATATAACAAAGTGAAACATTTAAGGGGGTCTGAATACTTCCTGCACCCACTGTACACATAACAAATGAATGTGACTGAAACAACAGCTCTGTGTGTAATATAAATATACAAACTAATGTGATTTGATCAGAACATTTTAAAAGACAGTGATGATCTGTTCTTATTGTCTAAACAGGAACAGTTGAAGCACAGCTTGCAGCCCCTGTATCTCAGGCTTCTCAGCTTCTCTTCAGATGTTTGGACGTTTCTGCTGGAACCTCTCATTTAATGACTCACATTTAGAACTTCTGACTTTATGTGGAGGAGGGATTGATTTTGGAATGAGGAGGCTGCAGCCTGCGATTCCACCACTAGATGTCAGCATTGCACAGCATTGGTGGTTCAGTTCAGATTGAGAGAATGCAAAGAGTGTGTGAAGCTGTCATCAAAGCAAAAGCTGGCTGCTTGGAAGAATGTCAAACATCAAACATATTCTGCTTGGTTTAACACTGTTTGTTCACTACATCATTCCACATGTGTTCCTTCATAGCTCTGATGTCTTCAGGATGAATCTACAATGTAGAAAGTCATAAAAACAAAGACAAACCACTGAGTGACTTTTGACTGGTAGTTGTCATCATATGTCCTAACCAGCAGGGGGAGCACTGATCATAAACTCTCTGTCTCACATGTTATTGTCATGTGTTTTTATGGAAGATGATGCTGACTGTTGTTTTCTTGCTTCTCTCTGTAAACAGCTTGTAAACAGCAGCTTCCCTGAGGGGAAACTCAGCTAATAAATGATGCTGTAACCTCTGGGACTTGATCTGCTGGGTGTGAGTCCACTACATTATCCATCCATCCTCATCCATCCAGCTACACCCTCCCTCTTAAAATGCAGGCTGGAGGATGCGGGCATCGATCCCGCTACCTCTCGCATGCTAAGCAAGCGCTCTACCATTTGAGCTAATCCCCCTTGTACAAAGGGTCAATTGCAAGTCAATCAGATCTCACTACACTACATGAAGTGTACTAGTGAAGTATTGGAAGCATCAGACTTTTGATCTGAGGGTCCAGGGTTCAAGTCCCTGTTTGGGCAGAACACTTTGTACTCCCTCTTGCTTGTACTCCCCTTCCCTCTCTGTTAATGTGCTTGGACAGAGCTCTGTGAACAGCCAGCCTCTTTGTGTCTTGCCCTCCTTGTGCAAGGTGTCAATGGTCGTCTTTTGGGCAACTGTCAAGTCAGCAGTCTTCCTGTGGTTGTGCAGCCTACAGAACTAGACTGAGACCAGATGTAACAAAATAATGTACTTCGCTATTTTTAACATCACAATTTGTTACTGAGTACACTTATTATTTTGAATAATGACCGGCCTTTTCTTAACCAATAAAGATACCAGTTACAAACTGACCAACATAGCTGACATTTGACTGACTGACAGACAGTCCGTCCTATGACAGCCAGGTGCACGGTCACTGAAGGGGACATCTGATTGGACCCTTGGACCTGATATAAAAACCGTGTGGCGCGAACGACGGTCAGACCCTCCATCAGCTTATGAGGTAAGACCTGACAATTGATAACGGAGGAGATGAGGCTGGAGAGGGAGGGAGAGAGAGAGAGGGGGGAGAGAGAGGGAGGGAGAGAGGGAGGGAGGGAGGGAGAGAGAGAGAGAGAGAGAGAGTGAGGAGAGAGGGAGGGAGAGAGAGAGGGGGGAGCAAGAGGGAGAGAGAGAGAGGGAGGGAGAGAGAGAGAGGGAGGGAGAGAGAGAGGGAGGGAGGGAGAGAGAGAGAGGAGTGAGAGAGGGAGGGAGGAGGGGAGAGAGGGGGAGAGAGAAGAGGAGAGGGAGGAGAGAGAGAGGGAGGGGAGAGAGAGAGGGAGGGAGAGGAGGAGGGAGAGCAAGAGGGAGAGAGAGAGGAGGGAGGGAGGGAGAGGAGAGAGCAAGAGGGAGGGAGAGAGGGGAGAGAGAGAGAGAGGAGAGAGCAAGAGGGAGAGAGAGAGAGGGGGGGAGAGGGAGAGAGAGGAGGGAGGGAGGGAGGAGAGAGAGAGGAGAGAGCAAGAGGGAGAGAGAGAGAGGGAGGGAGAGACAGGAGAGAGAGAGAGAGAGGGGAGAGGAGAAAGAGAGAGGAGAGGAGAGAGGGAGAGAGGAGAGAGAGGGAGAGAGAGAGAGAGAGAAAGAGGGGGAGAGGGAGAGATAGAAAGGGAGGGAGAGAGGGGGAAAGAGGGGAGAGAGGAGAGAGGAGGGGGGGGAGAGGGAGAGAGAGAGAGGGAGGGAGAGAGAGAGAGGGAGGAAGAGACAGGAGAGAGAGAGGGAGAGGAAGAGAGAGAGAGGAGGGGGGAGAGAGAGAAAGGGAGGGAGGGAGAGGGAGGGAGAGACAGGAGAGAGAGAGAGGGAGAGAGAGAGAGAGAGGGAGAGCAAGAGGGAGAGAGAGAGGGAGAGGAAAGAGAGAGAGAGAGAAAGAGAGGGAGGGAGGGAGGAGAGAGGGGGGGAGAGAGAGGGAGAGGAGAGAGGGGGGGGGGGGGGAGGAGGGGGGGGGGGAGGGAGGGAGGAGGGAAGAGAGGGGAGAGAGAGAGGGGGGGGGGGAGGGAGGGAGAGAGAGAGGGAGAGAGAGAGAGGGGAGGGAGGGAGGGAGAGGAGAGGGAGAGAGAGAGAGGGGGGGGGGGAGGGGGGGAGAGAGACAAGTCATGTTACAAGTTGGGAGGCTCAGGCATTATTTTATATCTGTCATGTCAAAGTTGATCCAAAATATTGAGTTGGAGTTATTAGTGTTTGTATTGCAGCAGTTTTAAATGGTGTTTTCCACTTAGGTCCATTAACTCCTATTATAATACTACATTTTAATATCAGAGCCATAACAACATGGAATCATGCATTTCTTAATGTAAGGGTTTCATTTGTGAGGACATGTCAAAGTTCATGATCATAAATTCAGCTTCACATTCTTCATTTCACTGCTTCTAAGACAAAAACATGTTCTGACCTGAAATCACAGTCAGTGATTCAAATGAAAGTGAAACATCATCAACATTTAAAGCACAAAGTTGAAGCTGCTGTCACTTCCACACACTCTGCTTCTACACACAGCACAGACTCACTGAGGAACCAGACAACAACCAGAACCCAGCATGTAGAGGCTGAGTGAATGTGGTGCTGAAGGTGTGGAGGTGGATCAGTGTGTCAGAGGAGACTCTGTAGAAGGACAGAGTGCCAGCAGGACAGTCCACATACACTGCTGCTCTGTGAGAGACAGAGGAGGAGGAGATGGATGTTTCTCTGTTATTGTGCCAGACATAGTAACGACGATCAGAGCAGAGCAGACTCCAGGACTGATTGTTTTCTCCAAACCTGCAGTCAGCACTGTTTCCTTTCCTTCTGATTCTTCTGTAACTCACTGATATTTCAACCCCTCCTCTCCACTCGACCTCCCAGTAACAGCGACCAGTCAGAACATTTCTACACAGCAGCTGAGGACACCTGTCAAATCTGTCTGGATGATCAGGATATGGCTCCTCCTCCCACACATGTGTCACCTTCCTGTTGTTGTCAGACAGTTTGAGCTTTGTGTTCACTGAGTTTGTGTCGACTTCAAGTTGACAGAAATCTGATGAGAGAGAAAAGACACAGCTGCAGTTTATCATCTGACACATCTGATGGCTTCATTCTGTCTTTACTGACTGATGTGTTGTTCATTCATACAAAGTTTATCATCAGACTTTTTGTCACTAATGTTTGAATGAACAAACACACAACTATCAGCTTTGTGTTCAAACACAAACTGGATATTTGCAGCAATGTGAGTAAAGACAGACGACACATTTAGAACATGAGAAGAACAGCAGCATCAACTGTATCATTGGATAAAGAGCATCATCCAAAAGCTCCTTCATCAGAGTCTGGAGGAGGATCTGGACTGAAAGACCAGACTCAGACCTCCTGATCTATCCTGATATGTTTCCACTGTTACTATTGTAATACTTATTCCGCTTCTGTATTATTCTCCTTCTTCTGGACACATTTCAGCAGAACTAGTCCCACAGCTTTAATGTGAGCGACCTGAAACTGTTACAGGACGTCCGGCTGTACCGGGACACCTGTGCTGTGACTTTTTCTTTCCGTTCCGACGTACGGTTTTCACGTAAATCGCAAAAACACAGTGGGCTGCGAACGACATAGACGGTGAATGGGGAGAGAGAGAGAAAAAGGCAAAAGTCACAAATCCAGGAAGCCGAAAAACTGAGGGAGCCGTTCCATGGTACCTCCACAGGTGCTCTGACTGCCCTAACCCTAACCCTAATAATGCTGCTCACAGCTCAGTGTCTCAGTGTCTTCACTCTTCAGTCCATCAGTCCAGTCTGACCCTTTGGATGAGATTCTTTGTGTCTGAGTCCTGCCTGCTTTTGTACTGTGGAGCTGTTTCTTTCCTGTGTTTGGACCTTTTCAACCCTTTGTGGTCTCTTATTGGATTTTTGTCCTTTGTCTGCTTTGGTTGTCTCTGTTATGTCCCAGGCTGAGGGGAAACCCACACACAGCATGTCTGCACCTCCCCACTCGTCCCCACTCTCAGATCGGCAGCTACACAGGCTGGTTTCAGTGTTAGGCTGCAGTTCATGAACTCAGAGCTGAGCAGTGCCCAACAAACACAGAGACACTACAACACACTAAAGCTCCCTAACAAGAAAAAAAGGAAAACCAATGACAAAGCTGGAACCTAAAACTCCTGCTGGGGAGTAATAACTCCAGTAAACACCAAAGAAATCCAACCGCCGAGGCTGCGCTACAACAGCTCTGATGGACTGATAGAACACTGACTCATGCACAATAACATGAGGAAAGACTGAGTCAAACTTACACTTCCTCAGCCCAGGTTTTAACCTCTGCTCTCCACCATGCTCCACCCTGCAGGAAGAAACACAGTCAGAATGATTTTCTAACCAACATGAGTCCAAACTGCTGATCAACATGAAGCAGAGTTCCTCAGTTTGTCAGAGACACACAAACAGACTGAAACTCATCTGTGTCGACTCCAGAAGAGTCTCTCCTGATCTGCTCTGTGTTTATTCATGTCCTCCATTCTGTGAAATATTGCTCTCTGTCAGTGCTTTACTGTAAAATCTCTTCATGCAGCAACAGTGTAGGTTTGATCTCAGCATTGTGCATTATCCAAAGCAGCAAACAAGCCACACTGTCTCTGACTGTTTGTTCCTTTCACTCTATATGCAAACACAAGCCTGGTTCACATGTGTCATGGATGGAAGAGTTTCTGACACACTTCAAATAAATACATTCACTCATGTCTGTGTGTAGTTTTTACAGTGATAATATTGTAGTGTCTCCCTGCTCTCTGTCTCTGACTGAAGGAACTCCTCCTTCTACCATTGTGTTGTTGTCTCCTCTGAAGCTTCACATATGGATTGTTTCAGGAACATTTGTTTGTGGAAATAATTCAGTGCTTCTTACAGCTGAGGACATTAATAAGTAGGGCATCATTTAGTATTTGATCTGCACTAAGTGTGACTGAAAATCAGTCTGTTTGTATTTGAAGAACATGAAGAACGTGTATAAAGAAAAGTGAAGTTAACATGATGGACACTTAATGATGGAGGAAGATGAACATCAGGGATCAGTGATTATTTCTTCTCTGCAGTTTCAGTCCATCCATCAACAGCTGTGGATATATGAGCTAACTGACAGACTGAGGAGGACTCATGCTCTGTGGTCTCTGTGTACCTGAGAGTCCTTCAGACTACAATCTGGACTGTTGAGTAAAGCAGACAGCAGCTCCACTCCTGAGTCTCCTGGATGATTGTAGCTCAGGTCCAGCTCTCTCAGATAGGAGGGGTTGGAGGTCAGAGCCGAGGCCAGAGAAGCACAGCCCTCCTGTGTGATCAGACAACCTGACAGACTGGAGGAACAAAACATGTCAGGAACTCAAGAAGAAAGAAGGAAAATCCAACAGATCTTCAACATGAACATGAAGCAGAATTTAACTGATGATCAACAAGCTGGATCCTGACCTGAGAGTCTCCAGTCTGCAGTCTGGACCCCCTAATCCGTGAGACAGCTGCTTCACTCCTGAATCCTGCAGGTCGTTATTATCCAGATCCAGCTCTCTCAGACTAGAGGACTGGGAGCTGAGGACTGAGGACAGAGCTTCACAGCTTCTCTCTGAGAGGTTACAGCTGCTCAGACTGAAAAGAAATGCAAATTAGTTGTTATTGATGAATGAATGGAATTTGTTGTGAATAATGACAATAAAGATCTTTTTACTTGTGTAGAATTCAGTGCACATTAGTGTCAATCTGAAAGCCTCCACATGTCAACACATGAACTGCATGTAGAAAAGCTTCAAACATAATGTTAAGGTATGCATTTAAATGATCAACAACCAGATCCTGACCTCAGTGATTCCAGACCACAGTCAGCACTCTCCAGTCCCAGCACAAAGAAGCTTCACTCCTGAATCCTGCAGGTCATTATTATCCAGATCCAGCTCTCTCAGACTAGAGGACTGGGAGCTGAGGACTGAGGACAGAGCTTCACAACTTCTCTCTGAGAGGTTACAGCTGCTCAGCCTGAAAGAAATGAAATGTGTACATTTAACACTACTGAATAATTGTAAGAAGTAGAGCAGTGCAATGAAAAAAAACAATTCTACAACATGAAAGGACACTATTGTCTAAGCTTAGTAATGTCAGTGGTTATAATTTGTGAATTATGTTTGTACATTTTTTATTATTAATCATCTGTCATTTCTATGGCAGAGAACAGGAATCAGCCAATCAGAAAAAAATGTATTGTTGCCAGGTGAGGTCTGAGATTCAGCTGCAAGCACACCGTGCAGCAGACGTTATGGCATATAGGGCAGGCCAGGAGTGAGAGACAGGGAGCGGGTTTCCTTCTATATTGATCCTCCCTCTGTGTTTCAGTCACTTCATGTGAACTGATTGTGTGCTGATCAACACAAGCAGACACATCAGCACAGATTCATGTGAACTAAGTTACCTGTTGTGCAGCTTTTTTTGGAGGCTTTGGGTAATCTGTTTCTAATCTGTTTAATCTGATCTGTTCTGTGAAGTCTCTAAAACCTGACAGTGCAGCTGATGGCCTCATTGGGAATACAGTGAAACAGAAATGTGGTTTTTTGTGGTTAAAGTCATGGTGGCACAGAGGTAGACAGTAACAGATGTAAACATTTTGTTCTAATAACCTGTTAGTGTAGTGCCACCATGAGGCTGACAGAAACTGTTTCATTTTCGGTTGGTTTTATATTTGTCATCTTGGCTTAAAATAAATAAGGAGTTATGAATCTCTCAGTAATAGTTGTTGAGTTAACCCTTTACTTCTGTCAGTATAATAGCTGTTGAAATCCACCAGAATGCAGGAAATGGCTTCTACTTCATCCAAAATGTTCTGGGGGAGGTAACTCTGATACTTTTCCACATTAAAACCATACAGCCTGTCCTTATTAGCTTTAGATATGATTCCAGCCTCAGACCTTTATGGTGTATTTCCAGGCTATTCTTTAAGGTCAGTGACTTCATATTGTTCATCTTCAGCAGTTTCTGTTTCATAACTTCCTAATGTTCAAAGGTTTTCTACTTTTCACAATAAAACAGCTTCATCTATTCAAAGTGTTTCAGCAACTTAAATTCAGACTGCAGATTCTCCAGCAATTCAGAGCAATCCTTCACATCATTCAGAGCAATGCTTCAGCTGCAGCAACCAAACTCACATTTTCTGCAGGAAATGCTTTCTAGTTAACTTTGTGTTCATAGTGTGTAAATTCATATTTTCTTGTTTAATGAGTTGCAGTTTAATGTTATAGATGTACTTGCACAATCCATCATCATTTAATCTCTTGAGTGAAGCCTACATCTAGAAGGTTTCATTCCTAAATGTGTTTTGTTTGTAACCCAGTTTAAAATCCCCACATGTTTTAATGAGTGTTGATCATTTCAGTTCAAGTTTAAATGTGTAAGCATTTAAAATGTGATTTAAAAGGGTAAAAAGTGTTACATGTTTGTTGTGTTATGTTAAAGAATGTTGCTGAAAGATGTCCCACCAGCATAGATGGGGTTAATAACAAGTGACAGGACCGTGAGCACAGTGTGACACAGACTAGGAGAGGTGTGTCGGAGAAACTGTAACACAGAGATTTTCTGTCTTCATTTCTAAGTTAGCAGTGCACAAAACGGTGTGTAACTTGTGTCTTAAGGTTGTTGACAGGACAATCTGTGAGAAGAAGTCTAGCAGCATACTGAGAGGCGGGAAGACTTTCAGCACGAAGTTCAGACGGTTTATGTTTGGTGCTAATGCTAAAGCTAGCTGTTAGCCACCTGGAAGAATAGATTCAAGTCAGTTGATGACAAGTGAAGGGACTTTTTCTAGCTCTAGTTGGACTCACTCAGTCGACTGTTTGAGGAGCTCATCTGCTGTTTTCCACCTGAGGACAGAGAAGAGACACGGACGGAGGTTGGAGCCACTAGGACTTGGGAGTTTCTTCGGCAAGAAGAGAGGATAGAGACAGTAGACGGAGTCTGTGGTGAGATGCTGATGCTGAGCCTGCTCCTGTGACTGTTGGAGGACGGGACTGGAACACCTCAGGTGCTTGTTTTATTTTGCTCACAGAGTGAAGCGGCCATTAAGTTTTGGGCGTCCACGAACACAAGCACCGCATCAGGCCTGCTGCGGTATATGTCAGTCTGTAATCATTTAAGTTGCTGCTTTATAGAGTGTATTAAGGTGTGGGGGCCACAACTTTTGTTTAAGTGACCTTGAGGTTGGTAAACTGAGTTTCTGAATTCATTAGAGGGTTAAGAAAAAAGGTTATATTGTGTTTTTGCCTCCAAACAGCTGGAGTGTTTTTCTTTAAAAAAGTGACATTTGATGTTTAAGGCTCCAAAACAATATTCTAATTTTATTTTCATGTTCTTAGTCACCAGCATTAACCTTTTCTTAAATAACTGAGAATTATTTTTCTAAAACCTTGTGTTGTGTTACTTATTACTCACCTGAGAAAGGGCAGGATTCAATTGCAGAGACATATGCAGACGTAGTTAAGATCTTCATTAAAAATATAATTTAAAGATGGCCATTTGATTGATGGGTCAAACACTGCACTTGTGTGTATTAAAGGGACATCCAAGATAATAATTAAAACTGAGTTAATCAGGGTTAAGAAACATTGGATAAATACTTTAAAAGAACCTAAAAGCCTGCCCTCATCTGTAATGTGGTGAGAGTTGCTCCTCTGGCACTTCCTGTGTTTTTCATTTCTTGCTCGTTTCCTTGTTTTGTTCTTTCCAGGCGCGATGGTCCAGCTGGGTGGAGTCGTGGCTTCTTCTCACCTGGGTTCCGTTTCCCGTCATTCCGCCGGCTACTTAAGCGCCGCCTCCCTTCTCCTCGGCGCCAGTTCTTCACTGCTATTTTCGTACTAAGCAACCAGCCACCTTTCTGTCCGTTCTAAGTGACCAGTGACTTACCTTGTTTTTGCCTAGGCCTCCAGCCACGCCACCCGGTTGTTTCTCGCCCTGGACCTGAGTTGTGCTTCGCCCTCGTGGTTGTTTTTCGTTCCTCCTTCAAGTTACCTCGTAGTTCGCCCTTGTGGTTGTTTTTGGTTATATTTTGGACTCAGCTCAGTTTTCGCCTCAGTGGTAGTTTTTTGTTTTCTCTATTAAAGTGAGTAAATGTACCTGCTTCTGGATCTCCGTCTGTGATCGCACATAACATCATCAATATGACTACAGAGGGGAGCGCTACATGTTGTTGAAGTGTTTTCTATATTCACATATGTTTGTCGGAAATATTTACACCAGAAAGTTCCAACAATTTTATTTGGAACTCATTTGTACTAGTTATATCTAACTCATGCTGATATACAACTGAAAACAAAACCATGCTGCATCTCAAAGAGCTTCAGTAAACCCAAACCTCCCTCATTGATCAGACAACTTGACAAGAGTAGAGTTACAAAATCATAAACTCAAAAAGCAAGAACTAAACCCCTACAGACATTCACATCTGGGGTTGGGTGGGTTAGTAATGCATCATAGTTCAAAACATAAGCAGCAAAATCCAACCGATCAACCAATGAAATGTGAAGACTGGATCAACACCCAGATTTACCCTGACCCGAGGATCTGCAGTCTTGGGACTTCAGAGCTACCCCACCACAAACTTTACATCACAACACATAAAACTATTGAGACTGACCTCAGAGTCTGCAGTCCACAACTCTCCAGAAAACCACGTAGCTGCTCCACATCCTGCAGGTGGTTCCCACTGAGGTCCAGATATCTCAGCTGGGAGGGGTTAGCCTTCAGAGCTGATCCCAGAGAGCTGATCTCTGACAAACCACAGCCACACAACCTAATAAAACAATACAAGACATTGATAGAGCCATTGATACCACTGATCATCTAATAATATGGGATAACATTAAAACATACAGATGACTGTTACTGGGAGGGAAGAAAATAATAATTATTCACTGAATTACTGAGCAACATTTGAACATATGAGTAGATCTGATTTGTCATCAGAGCAACAGTGACTGAAGATACACATGTCTGTGGTCCTTTTCTGTCTGTCAGTCCTGACAGATGATTTAAAAACTGGACCTCAGCCTAATAATAACATTAACTGACCTAAGAACCTGCAGTATGCAGTGAGGACTGTCCAGTCCAGCACATAGCTGCTTCAGTCCTGAATCCTCCAGGTTGTTCGGTTCATGTCGAGCTCTGTCAGATGGGAGGGGTCGGACTTCAGAGCTGAGGCCACAACTTCCCAGTGAGTCTCTGAGAGGTCACAGTCAGAAAGTCTGTGATGACAGAAATATCAGAACATTATGAAAGGGACACTTTAAGTAGCAGTGATCTCATTTGATCTGACTGTTTGACATGTAACAATAGTTCTGATCATTCTCATCGTCTCATTTTGACAGTGTATTTCACTTTATTCCTCTGTTGTAGGTTCTTCCAGCTGATATTGGTGAAAGATAAATTCTTCTCTTTCATGCAGAGACTTTAAAGAGTTATTCTGTTGTGTGACATCCTGATTGAACTGTTTGTGTAATGGTATGTGTCTGCATGTTTGCATACCATGATGTTGTGCTGCAGTTTTTGCAGTCTTTGTATCTATGTAGTTTGTGCAGCTCTTTGGCCACATGCAGCTGTTTTAACTACAAATAAAGACACATTTATTGTCCATTCATTTAACAGCTTCAAACAGAAACATACAAAACAATGTTTTCACAGTAGAAGAACATCTGAGACAAAAACACAGCTGATGTGATGTGTCAATGAACACAAGGAGCTCTGTTAGAGAGAAACACACAGTGTGAATGTGTCTAAGAACTAAACCAGTAATCTACACTGATTGGTCACATCTGGACTCACCTGAACTTTCTGCAGTTCCTCACAGCTGGAAGCAGTCTCAATCGTCCTTCTGTTGTTGTGTTGTACTTCATCAGGTCTAGCTCATCGAGAACCTCCTCTGACATCTGCAGCATGTAGGCCAGAGCTGAGCAGTGGATCTCAGAGAGTTTCTTCTCTGATCTGGTCTCTGACTGCAGGAACTCTTGGATCTCCTGATGCACTGAGAGGTCGTTCATCTCCATCAGACAGTGGAAGATGTTGATGCTTCTGTCAGGGGACACTGTATCAGTGCGTCTCCGTTTCAGGTTGTTGATGGCTCTCTGGATGGCCTCTGAACTGATCTCTGTCTGACCCAGCAGGTCTCCTAAGAGTCTCTGGTTTGACTGCAGGGAGAGACCATGAAGGAAGCGAACCATCAGGTCCAGGTGGCCAGTTTCACTGTTCAGAGATTTCTTCATGACTCTGTCCAGGATGTCATCCAGAGATAACTGGTTCACGTCATTGTTGCCATCGTCATCATCATCGCTGTCGTCCTCGTCGCTGTCGTCCTCGTCGCCCCTCAGGAAGTCCAGCAGTTCTTCATCGTCCCCATCAATGAAACAGCGTATGAGGTGGAAAGCAGCCAGAAACTCCTGAACACTCAGATGGATGAAGCAGAACACCTTGTCCTGGTACAGGCCTCTCTCCTCTTTAAAGATCTGTGTGAACACTCCTGAGTACACTGAGGCTGCTCTGATATCGATGCCACACTCTGTCAGGTCTGACTCATAGAAGATCAGGTTTCCTTTCTGCAGCTGATCAAAAGCCAGTTTTCCCAGAGCCTGGGTCACCTCCCTGCTCTCTGGACTCCACTGTGGATCTGTTTCAGCTCCTCCATCATACTTGATCTTCTTCACTTTGGTCTGAACCACCAGGAAGTGGATGTACATCTCAGTCAGGGTCTTGGGCAGCTCTGCTCCCTCTCTGGTTTCCAACATGTCCTCCAGAACTGTAGCAGTGATCCAGCAGAAGACTGGGATGTGGCACATGATGTGGAGGCTTCGTGATGTCTTGATGTGGGAGATGATCCTGCTGGCCTGCTCCTCCTCTCTGAACCTCTTCCTGAAGTACTCCTCCTTCTGTGGGTCGGAACCCTCTGACCTCTGTCACCATGTCCACACAGTCAGGGGGGATCTGATTGGCTGCTGCAGGTCGTGTGATCCAGAGGCGAGCAGAGGGAAGCAGCTTCCCCCTGATGAGGTTTGTCAGCAGCACATCCACTGAGGTGGACTCTGTGACATCAGTCAGGGTCTCATTGTTGTGGAAGTCCAGAGGAAGTCGACACTCATCCAGACCATCAAAGATGAAGACCACCTGGAGGTGCTGAAAGCTGCAGATTCCTGCTTCTTTGGTTTCAGTGAAGAAGTGATGAACAAGTTCCACCAAGCTGAACTTTCTCTCTCTCAGCACATTCAGCTCTCTGAAAGTGAATGGAAATGTGAACTGGATGTCCTGGTTGGCTTTGTCTTCAGCCCAGTCCAGAGTGAACTTCTGTGTTAGGACAGTTTTCCCGATGCCAGCCACTCCCTTTGTCATCACTGTTCTGATTGGTTCCTGTCTTCCAGGTGAGCCTTTAAAGATGCCTTCTGGTCTGATGCTTGTTTCTGGTCTGTGTGCTTTCCTGGATGCTGCTTCAATCTGTCTGACCTCATGTTCCTCATTGACCTCTGCAGTCCCCCCTCTGTGATGTAGAGCTCTGTGTAGATCTGGTTCAGAAGGGTCGGCTCTCCTGCTTTAGCGATCCCCTCAAACACACACTGGAACTTCTTCCTCAGGTTAGACTTGAGTTTACGTCCACACTCTGCAGCAGGAGTTCCTGAACAAACAATAAATGTCATTAATAAGTGAACGCTACAATAAATGTGTCAAATAAATATTTTCTGTCTCCATGAAATCTGTTCATCAGTTGTAGACAAACAGTTTGTGTTTCAGTCAAAGAATTCACAGATGTCTGCATCATATTAACAGCAGAGTGTGTAAATGTAAACTTCATTTCCTCTTTCCATCATGTTAAAGCTCTTCAAATCCTCTTACTGCTCTGCAGACGCTCAGCCAGCTCCTCCTGCTTCATCCTCCTCAGGAAGTGCACTGTGATCTGCACTAATGACTCTCTGCTGCTCCTCTGCTCTTCATCCTCCTCATCCTCCCTCTGGCTCTCTGAGCATTCTGGGTAATCTGGACTCAGGAGCTTCTGGATCTTCTTCAGCTCATCCTTCACAAACCTGACAATGTTCTCCTCCAGCAGCTGGAACAGAACAACAGAGTATAAACTCTCAGACTTTGAGGAGCAGTAACAGTTTAGTGTTTCATGATATTACAGCTTATGTTCATACATGTATTACTTGAATCTACAACATTAGATATGAAGTGTTGTGTATGCACAGCTGCTGTAGTTATAAGTATTACTACCACAGTTCTGTCTCTGTGAATGCTTGCTCAGGGGTCAGGCTCTGGGTCTCTGTAGAGCACCAGGACTGTTGTGTTGTAGTTAGAAGCTGTTTGTACTCACCATAAATATGGCGTCCTGAGCAGGAGTCTGAACACTGGGTTGCTGCAGTCTGTGACAGAAACATCAGCATTTAACAACACAATCACTTCACTAAGTGTTTTGATGTGTTTTCACTTTAAACAGATACACAACAGTCAACAGACTGGTGAAGAAAATTAATTAATACACAAAATGTGTGTATTAAAAATGAAAACTATCCTGACTCCACACTGTTCAGCTGCATCCAGCAGGTTTGTAATTTGTTCTTCTTCACATATTCTGCTTTAATGGCTGCCAGCACAGCTGTAAGAGTTCAGTTAAATCTTCCACTCATCATGTTTCTCTTTCTTTAACATTAAACGATGTGCAGCAGGATGGGTTTGTAATGAATCGCAGTCAGACAATGTTGCAGTGTGATGATATAGAGTCTATATCATCACACTGCAGACCTTTGTTATTTCCTTTACTTAAAGCCTTCAGAAACCACCATGAGATGATAACATGACAACATAAATACACTGATACTTTCTATTATACATCTACAAACACAGACCTGCTTATGGGTCTTTTACAGAGCCAAGCAGACCCACATGATCATTGAAGAACTCTGCTAAGTTACAGAAACAGGACTTAAAGTGGTATCAACATTTGTGAAATGTTCACTTTTCATGGACACAGAGCTGGATCAGTGTCCATGATGGCCACTACAAGAGACTGAACAACTGTTATCACACAATTTATTTGATCACAATTTGACCAAATTCAACCAAAAACACCGAAGAACAGAAGCCACCTTAAAGTTCTGCACAGGCTGTGTTCAAGTCAGAATAATCAGCAGTGTGAGGTACGTGCAAAAATCCAAACCAGGACCCTGGGAATCTGAGGAGGAGGAGACTAGCTCCTAGCTACATATAGGCTGACAGCTACAGTCGTTTTGGGAAGTTGGTCAAACTTTCTATATTTCTGCATAAATATGACCCGAAACACGATCAATGCTGAATTCTGCAGGCCGACAAAACATAGCTGAGCTAGACAACAGAAAAATGCATAAACCGCTAGCGATTAGCACAATGCTAATTTGCATTGAAAACCCATAAGGTCGCTAGCGCTATTAGCGTCACACTTTTAACCCGTTTTCTTAAACTTAAATAACTTAAAGTGCCTCCTATGAGCGCATGACGTAAGGTAAGGGCTTATGAAACATAATACTTACAGACAGATATTCTCAGACGACTAAAAAACATGTAGCAGGATGAAAAAACACAGCAGAAACTTCCCACTTGGCTCTGGAACCATTATGCTACTACGGAAGCCTCGTAGGACAATCTCAACTCAAACATAGGATTTTGGCTGACTATAGGGGGCAGCACAATAATATTTACATACAGTGTATGAATCTATCATTTATTTAAATGTTTTATTACTGAAATGTCTTTCCATACTTTGTTTCAGTGGGCTGCCTTTCTAGTACAGTGAGGCAGATGTTTAAGTCATGTTTATGCAGACATATAGAAGATTTTAAATGATTCATACACTTTGAAGCAGCACTGTAAATATGCATTACTCTGTGCTACAGATGCTCCAAACCATCAACCACCTGCAGAGCAAACAGACACATACAACCCCAAGAGTCCAGCAGAGCTCATCACAGCATGGAGACACTTCCAGAGTGATTCTTACCTTTGATCATCAGATGGCTGATCAGCTTTGAATTCAATGGGCTGAACCATCGACCGATCACTTTTCATGGACACACAGCTGGGTCCAGGTCCAGCAGAGTCTGCTCTCACATCCTGGATCCTGAGAGAATCACAAACACTGACTCTGAGCTTCTTCTGGAAAAATGATGCTGAACATCATGTTACACTTTAAATGTTTAATAATGATGGAAACAAACTGCAGCTGTGACATTAACTCTGACCTTTGACCCTCAGATGGATCAACATCTTTGAAATTCATGGGATGACCCTTTGACCGATCACTCTTCATGGACACACAGCTGGCAGGTCCAGGTCCAGGTCCAGGTCCAGGTCCAGGTCCAGGTCCAGGTCCAGTCCAGCAGAGTGTGCAGTGTGCTGCTGCTTTGTTCTTGAACACACAGATGTGTGAATAATGTGAGTGTGAGCTCTGACATGGAGAAGAGTCATGGACAGTCAGAGACGGTCCTCTTACCTCTGAGCTTTGGTCCGGCCTCATGGTCCCCACACAGAGGGCTTTTAGAGGGAGGGACTCCCTCCTCTCTGTCCTCACACTGACTCATAGCAGAGCTCACACCTTCACACAAACACAGCAACATGACACAGAAACACACAGTCAGCATGTTGTTATTGATCCTTCATGTAGATGCTAACAGGCTAATCATGCTGTTAGCTTAGCATCAGAGCCTCAGACCAGGTTTGGTTCTCAGGCTTTTATTTTGGTGAGTCTGTAAACACACCAACATCTCTGATGCTGTTATTATTGATGTCACATGCTGTAAGTGGAACAGTGCACACACATTCAGTGTTTGCTTCAGAATTCTGTCACTTCTCTCCATGTGTGAACATGTGAATAAATGAACATGTGTTCATGTGTGTTTCTGTCACAGTGTGAACAGACTGAGTGAAGCACTGAGACCTTCCTCTGTAACAGTCTGTGGACTGTTTTCTATAGAAAGGACAAACACATGAGCAGCTACTGTCTGAGCTCTGAGGACTGACACACTTCTCCTCATGGCAAATATTAGATTCACATATTTATGAACCCTTGAAGAGAAAATGTTTCTTCTGATGAGTTTCAATCATCGATATGAATTCATGAAAAATAAAACGCAGCACAGGCGTGTTAAACCTGAAACAGACTGATCTGATAAAGTCAGAATAAAGCGACCTTTTCTCCGCTTGAAGCTTTGAACGAGTCGTCTGAGTTTCAGAGCAAATGAAGCTGCTGAACTTTACAGAGAGAACGATCAACAGAGACGCTTGTTGTTTGTCTGTCTGACATGAATTGAATTACAGTAACTCCACACAGCTCAGTGAACACAAAAACTCAGAAAGCTGTCAGACCGGTTCTGACACTCCCTGCATTTCTCACTGATCATGTGACCTGAGAGCTGTGTTCTACAGTCTGCTGTGACTCGAACAGAAAAACCTACAAGTAACAACTTGTTCTGAAACAGCTGTTCATCTGCTATAAAAGTCATCAAAGAGCAAAGAGAAAGCAGCCAATCAGCAGCAGAAACATCTGTACTGTACCATCAGTCAGTGATGCAGCACAGTGTGATCAGACATGGAGAGATTTCTCTGGAAGGACTCTCACCTGCTGGATCAGTTCAGATGGACTTACAGACACTTTCCAGCTTCCTGTGTGGAGAAGAAGCTGCTCCTGGTCCTCCTCAGTCCTGCTGTCTGACACAATCTGATCTGAGGACGCCGCACTCACTCCTCACAGCCTCACAGTCTGAACACGTCAGTGACGGTGAAACCGGTCCAACAAGTGTCTGAAAGACATTTCCTGATTCACTTCTACTGTCTGTCCACTAGATGGAGCTCAGCAATCAATGAACTGCAGATCAGCACAGGATGGAGCAGAGCAGAAGCAGCATGGATATGGAGCCAAATCGGGGTCATAAGTTTTGTTCACCTGAAAAAATAAATTTCATTCAAAACACTAAAACTTGAAACTGAACATTTATGTTTTGATGTTGATTTTTTCAGTTCAAAATTTTTTTGGAATCAACTTTGAAATTCTTTTGAATAAATAGTTTATTTTCAGGTTTCATTTCAATAATTATTTTCATATTTACCATTTTTCTTTTTCAGTTTCAGATTTTTTTGATTCAAATCTTAATTTTTTACAGTTTCACATCTTGTGTCTTCAGGTTCAGATCTTTTTTCAGCTTCAGATTTACTTTTCAGGTTCAAATCTTTTTTCCACTTCCGCCTCTCCTTTTTTCACCTTTGAGGTTTTGACCCCGATTTTGCTTGGGGAGGGGACATGGGTGTGGCCTGCTGAGTGACAGCAGGACAATGAAGACTAAGGGCTTTGCTCAGCCACGGTGCCTTCAGGGAACATTGGACATTTCAAAGAGTTACCTCAACACGCGCTATCTTTCATATTGATGTGACCTGCTGCAAAACATTGACACCAGTCAAAGTATAATGCTTCAAAGCAGACCTGGTAACAATCACTATATTGAGTCAACACATTATGGAATAATCTACAGTTTACAGTTGACAAATCTGTCAGTGATCGATCGCGTGCCCGCAGTACTCATGGCGCATCATGGCCTCCGCTCCACCAGGGCCACAGACATCAATGCAGGTAAGAATTGTTACTATTTCTTTTCTATCTAATGAGTCTTCTGAGTTCTGAGTCGACCTCAGCAATAAACAGACCTGTCATTTATGTAACATGAACAAAGGAAAGATGCTTTTATTCTGCACAGGATGATAATGACGCATGTTGCTAGCTTAAACTGTCTTGCGCTAACAGCTAATAACCTATTTTTTTGCCTTTTATCCATGTATTTAAGCTTCCCCTTCGATAACTGGTGATACAGCTAATTTTAGTTTTCTGAAATGTCTTTGTTAACATCTGCACAGACCCTTATCAATGTACTGACACAGAATGTGTCTCAGGGACAGCAAGAGCATGGAAGACAACTGGATCAAGCTTCTCCTTCTGTAGAACAAGAGATGGCCAGGTTTTAGATTTTAATGCAGTCTCATTTTCTATGTTAATTAAAAGTATTTTGAATGGTACATGTGATGCTGTGTAAGTATATGCAATATTCATATTTTTTTTATTTTAAAATTATTCAGATCTTTCCCTGGATTTTTCATACAAAAAGTTCATTCGGAAGAGGAAAGATTCCAAAGAGCTGTGGTACATCATCTACCAAAGCTTGGAAGCCATTTACTTTCTACACATACCTGCTAAACCTAAATGCAGAGACTACCCCAAACCCATCAGAAGAGTTTGAACTTACCCTGGCAGGACTTGGAAAAAGGCATCTCACCATGTCAAAGGATTTAAGCCATGAGGAGGTATTGCAGTAATCAAATATAATTGATTAATAATAATTTTAAATTATAATTGACAGATGACCTTATGTAATTGTAATTGTCTTAGTTTGACAGACTACTCCAACATGAGTACCCAAAGATGCACAGGAGGATGGCTGCTCTATAAGGCTTCAGGTGGAGCAAACCAATAATATAACAACTATAATACATAGCAATGTGTGTGATAATGCCTTTCAAGTGCAAAGACACACAAATACAATAATTTTTGTGTTTACAGGTGGCCAGGGGAGGCGGCGACTGATCATGATTCCACCTGATTCTCATGGATACACTGTCACAGCGGCAGGGAAAAACACCGTGTTCATAGTGCCTTTGCAACATGGATTTGACCTGTCTCCTTCATTTTGGAATTCAGATGCCACTGAATTCCAAAATATGCCAAAAGCACAATGCCAGACATGTAGAGTAAGTTTTCCTTTGCAGATTTTGGCTCATCATGTTAATGAATGCATGCTAGGACTATGACCATAAGTGTTTGTAATTGTGTATAGAAATGGTGGCAGGGATCGAGAGCCGTTTCTTTGATGGACCGCCACATCAGAGGAGCCCCCGGTATTCTCTCAATGACTATGACAGTGGCCTCTACAGGTGTGCTTATGTTCTTAGCAGATAAAGAGAAACAAATCAATGTTTTTAGCATGACATTCACTTATGTTTGGTTTGTGTTAATAGGACTGTAGGCGAGATTATTGCTGTCAGCCTTGCACAAGGTGGACCAGCCCCTGCCTTTTTCAGCCCGTGGACCTACCAATACCTGTGCAGTGGGCAGATAAACCCAACTCTTCTCACCAGTGATGCTGTTGCAGATGTTCAATTGAAAAGTTTAATTGACCAGGTATAGGATCTATGTGATGGAAGTATTGGATTGATCCTTTCTTCAGTTTTAGGTTGCGATGTCAACTGAAGATTCAATCAGGGACTTAACTGCTGAAATCTTAAACTGTGGATACACTGGTGTGATCTCCATTCAAAATAAGGATTCCATTGTTCGGTATGTTCTAATGTGCGTTTGTTTATGAACGCACTGGTGTAGTTAATAGGTACATGAGTAAGATTGTGTACTCTCTACTGTTTTAGTGCCATCGTACTTCACGCGGTGCTGAGGTTGCAGCCTATGATGGAACAACTACAAGAAGGCTTGAAGCTGTACAACCTTCTTTCACTGATGAGACAGTACCCAGATATCTGCCAGCCCCTGTTTGTTCCCATGGAAGACAGAAAGGTAAAGACAAACATGAGTTACTATAATTATGAACAAGAAAAACTTTCTAGAAATGTATAAAACTTAAAAGCTGATACCTGTATTTTCTCCCGTCCTAGGTCAGTGCTGAGTTTGTCTTGGCTTCCATTCAGCCACAACTGAGTGAGAAAGATTCTACTAAGCATCAGATGGAGCTGGAGATTATTAACTTTTTGCAAGACTTCCTGTATGAGGCTGAAGGTATTTCTTATAGTTCAATTTTGTTTATATAGCATCTTTTACAATCAAAATGCTTTACAGGAAGTAAGGACAGTGGTAAGGAAAAACTCCCTTTTAACAGGAAGAAACCTTGAGCACAACCTGGCTCACAAGGGAGATCTGCCCTCCTTTGTTTATATTAAACAACCACTTAGATGTAAATAAAAACACATTGTAATGTAACACTTATTTTCATATTGACTCCATAGATGGAGGACTGGCTCATCAAGATGACATTGATGGCCAACCTGTCTTCACACCTGCTAAGTTTTTACAGTGGATCACAGGGCAAGGTCATGTTCCGCTTCTTCCATCAGAGAAGAAGGATTTCGCACTTATTGTAAAGTTTAATCATGACTGTGAGGCAGATTATGGAAGGCACAACGTCTGCTACCCGGTTGTGTCTGCATGTTTGAAAAGTGTAGTGTTTCCTGTGAAACACATGAAGTGTTATTCTGACTTCAAAAAGCTTCTCATTGAGGCTTTTTATTTGGGCCAGGAATTTGCCAATGTATAATGTAAACTGAATTTGTCTTTCAAAGGATAAACTACAACCTTATGTTAATTTTTCCTCAGATGTTCATTTTCAATGTTGTGCAACTGTTCTGATTAAAATAGGCATGCATGTCTAATCCGTTGCAATATGTCCAAATAGGGACACTAACACAAATTACTGGTTTGTTGAGTTTTATTCAGTAACAGAGTATCTTACATATAAATGATACATCATGGTGTAGTTTTAGTATCAACTGTAACATTACAAGTAATGTAATTGTAATTGTCACAACAAGTACAATAAAGTGGTTGTGATAACAAAAAGATTGATTGAGACATGGTGCATTCAGGGACACATCTCACTGACCACAGATCAGATGTTACTGTTGCTCCTGAGAAGTTTAATTATGACTGCAGTGCAGCTTTTTAGCATTACAATGTCTGCTAACCTATTGTGTCAGTGCATTCAGGAAGTGTTCTTTTATTGTGAAACAATCAATACATCAATACTTGCCCTAAGGCCTGCCATATCCTGCTCACTGAGTGGACATTCAACAGGTGGAAGAATCAAATTTGGCATTCAATCACTGGCAACTACCTGGCATTTAAAGCGTTAAACTCCTCCAATGATGTCATGTTTGGTAGTTCTGAGCAGTCCTGAAGTTGTTCCACATATTGATGCAGAAAAATATGAATCTGTTCAGTTTTTAGAGCAGTTTTTAGAAGCGGACATTTTTGTCCCTGATGACACAAAGGGTAGTAAATGTGTTTCCCAGTGTTCTGGTGATGGATCAGAAACATTTACATTTGAATTCTAAAATTTGTGTTGAACTGCCCGATTGCCCTTTTTCTCCTCAACCTGTGACGTCGGCGGAACTGCGATCACTCACCTGCTCCTGCCCGGGACGTTAAAAAGAAGCAAAGACACAGAGAAAGACTCAGAGAGACGCTGCAGCGCCACCACGCAGCTGTGGACCTTTCTGAACCAACCCTGAAGCACAGCTGGTCAGAGCGCACTACGATCGCTGCGTTTAACTGCGCTAAATCTTTGTGGCGCTGTCGCGGTGCGTTCAATGACGCCCCGTAAATGTGCGCTTTTACACGTTTATTTTGTGTTTAGTTATGTTGATAAGATTGATTTAAACATGTGGTAAAAGCATAAATTATTAGTAAAACACTGCTTCAAACTAAAGCTGTGGAATCCAAACATGTTCAGGGACATTAGTGGCAAACTGTTAACATACAGTCCTTAATTTAAAGTGCACTTACCTGCATGGTGTGCTAAGCAAGCTGCTACAGTTCTCACTGTTAATGTCATTTTAAAACATGTTCTGGTCATCTGGAGTATTGTTGCTTCCACCCACTAAACACATTTATTGTAAATATGTAGCTCATGATAGGACCAACAAGGCAAAGTTTAAATGTTGCTGTGTTACACATTTACAATAAGTCGTGGTGTTTCACTGACGCTCCGTAAATGTGCGCTTTTACACGTTTATTTTGTGTTATTTTGATAAGATTGATTCTGACACTACACGATTCAATAAAGCAAAGCAGAAATAAACCGAGTTTCCCTGTGAAGAACATTCATAGACAGCCATTCAGGTATTGTCTGAACCACAATTCAGTGTTGGTGGATTCAAAAAGAGGAAATATGGAAAAATGGCTCTGACACAGGTCAGTGTGACTCTTCAGCTATAAGATAGGTTTGTAGTTACACAGTAACAAGTTTGAACTGATGAAGCTGCTTGGATGAGCAGCGAAACGTCTTCTAGAAAACTCTACAAGTCCAGACGCCTTGCTTCAATCTTCTCTACGAACAAGTTTGAATGGTTTTTACACGTTTCACTTGAAATTCCCTCAGGGTCCAGCTGGGCTCCTTTTGCTCTGTTGGGACAGTGACTAACAGCTCTCCATAGCAGCATGGATTGCTGTCTGCAGGCCAGTGCTGTTCACACTTGGTCTAGAAAGAAGAAAACATCTGATTGGCCCTCATATGACCATTTATTAACCATGTTTCCCACCAAACTGAACTGATGAAGCTGCTCTAAGCAGCATCCACACATAAGAAGACTGCAGGTCCAGAGGCCTCGCCTCAACCCTGTGAATGAAAGTGACCTGGATGACTGAGAAGCTTCATCAACAAGACAAATGATTAACAGCAGCTTCCAAGGAGCGGCGTGTCTGCAGCCGCCCTCCAGAAGGCTCTGGCTGCCGGAGGATACGATGTGGAGAAGAACCCGCGTCAAGAGCCCAGAGCCCCCACTCAGAGAGCTCATCCTCACTGCCCGTTCAAACAGGAGCTCTGTGATCATGCTGCTGCACACTGCACAGCTCCACCTGGTTCACTGGGGTTTGTTTTGTTAGTGTTAGTTCATGTGTTTACTTATATACTAAAGCAGTGATAAACCTATATTTACTAAACATATAAAACTATAGAAACAATACATGAATATTTTCAAGAATGACTTTATTAATCCCTGTGGTTAAATTACATGATGAGTCTGATGGCGGACTGCAGGAGTCACCGCCTGTACCGTTCCTGGAGCAGCAGAGTTTTTTAGTGTTATCATTCCATAGGTCATCATGCTTTTACACATAATAAACCTATACTTATTAAAGCTATTTATAAATGATATTATGTATTTATTGTAAAACATTTATTATTACATGACAGCCATGACAGTGGAGCTCTGGAAGTAGTCAGCTCCATGTTTGATTATTCTAGATGCTTTAAGGCTGTGAACCCCTCACTGCACACTTTAAACTCCGTTCTCTCTGTTTAAACACTGTCAGAGTTCAAACCTTCGTAGGAAATAAGTCCAGTATTACAGAATGAAACCAAAGATCAAACCTGCTTTCAGCAGCATTCTGCATTCTGGAGATGGACTGACACTGGTCTACGGACTATCCGGACCAGAACTCAATGAGCTGTAAGAGAAAAACAAGGTGAGAGGTGAACTGGTTATAGGAGGGACCACTGTAATGCAAACATGTGATTTGCTGATTCTGGTGTTTTTAGGTTTTGATTTAAATTTCACAAAATAATTCATTTGCATTCAATTATTTTTGATTGTAACCATATATAATTCATACTTCTGTCTGTGTTCTAAGAGTCTTAAAATATGTGGTTTCCTTTTATTTACAGTGTGCATGTCATGTGACTTATGAACGTACAGTTTGTGCATATATATAAACAGTTTGATTTCCAGGTTGATGCAGCAACAGCTGCTGCTCTGACACCATTGTTCATGTCTTCCTCTCTCTGCACTGTGTTAACACACCTGAATGCTGCAGAGCATCTTCTTCTTTCCTGCTAAATAAATAATGGCCCTGTGGTCTGGTGGTGTCGGTTCACCTTGGACAGCGATGGACAGGAGGACAGGAAGGTCCGGCTGCTCTCAGCTGGGACCTGTGTGTGTCTGGGTGCACACACACCTGCAGTCTGCCCACAGTTACTGACGTAGCCACTCCGTCACACCCCAGCTGACACATGACCGCACCAGGTGGCTGCTGCTATGACAGATGGTGGTTGTCAGCATTCCTCGTTAGTATAGTGGATAGTATCTCCGCCTGTCACGCGGAAGACCGGGGTTCGATTCCCCGACGGGGAGAAAGACTTTTACCAGCAGATAGGATGATACTGACCCTGTACATTGCTGCTGCAATAGAAAACATTTCCCAGTTTGGGATAAATAAAGTATTTGTTCTGTTCTGTTCTGTTCGTCTTGTGTCTTGTGAGCTTTAGATTATATTATTTCTTGGGCTCTGTGCTCTAAGTGTCTTAAAAATATGTGGTTTCCTTTATTTACAGTGGTGCATGTCATGTGACTTTACTTATGCAACATGTATGATAATGTTCTGTCTCCTCTCATTTCCAGACTGTCTGGAGGACACACAGAGTGGACATGGGTCACAGAGTGCTGCTGCTGTTTGTGTCTCTGCAGCATGGGCAGCTGCTCCTGCTCCACTCGTCACCGGCTGATTGTTCACACCTGTGATCAGTCATCAGCCAATCCTGCTGCAGCTTCCATCTAGTATATGTGTCCAATGGAAGCTGAGCAACATGTCAGCTACACACATAGAAACACTACACATAGTTTGTCATATAAATAACATGGATTGAATCATGTTGTACAGTCACTGGAAACAAAAAGCACTGAGAGTGGTGCTGGTAGTGCAGCAGTGGATGGAGGCTGAAGTGCTGCCACCTAGTGTCAATATTTGGTATTAACTCTGACTACATATTCCACCTTTAACTCTCTGCCATATATACTGTGCCATGTGTGAAGTGATAATAACATGTGAATGTGAATTTATTGTAAAGAACTTTACTTATTATCCCTGTTATAAGTGAGCAGTGTGTGTGTGTGTTTGATGGAGTGTGTAATGTCTGCTCAGTGTTACTGATGCTGCTGTGTGATCTGAAAACTGATCAAACTGTGATGTGTCTGATGCTGACAGAAGAATCAGAGGTCAGACAGTCGGATCCTCCTCTGTGACACCTTTAACATCATATCAGAAATCTCTGTCTGCTTCTGGTACATGCAGCTGATCACCAGCAGGGGCTCACTGCTTTGCTGTCACTCAGGGGGCCTGTTCTGTCTGCCACTGGGATATGATGAGGTGAACTTCAGAGTTTGAATAGATTTCATTTGTCATGTGTTTATGATCATTTTATGAATCAGTTCAAATAAAGGAGACTCATTGAAGTCACAGTTTAGTGTTTTAATACTTATACACACTTATTCTGAAGCTGCTATCAACTTGATGAGTCTTCCTGTTGAAGCACGAGGCAGGACGTGTGTCAGAACATCCATGAACTGAGTAGATTAAGAGGAAAAGCTGATGTGTCACAGCTGCTGGTTGTGTTCTTTCAGTGTCTCCATCTTGATGAAATGAGGCGTTTTACTTCCTCCAAGTAGAGTGGACCTGGCTTACAGAGTGCTGCTGCTGTTTCTGTCTCTCTGTGAGCACCATGTTAAACAGCAGGCTCTGAATAGTGACGTCATGATGTCACAGTCACATCAGTCTAATCTCCCAATCGGAGAGAGAGCTGTCATCAACAGCAGGAGTGCAGGAAGCTCATGGTGTGCAGGCCTCTGATGTGTGGAGGCTGTCGGCTTGTAGCAGCCAACAAGAAGGGAGTTTGTAAAAGTTCTCTGTAACTTTAGATGTGAGGATTCAGAAAGAACTTAGATCAGATATGTGCAGCACTTGTGCAACAGATACTCCAACAGTGACAGCTCTTCTGAAGAAAGCCTGAGGAGCTGAGACCTGGATGAGACACTGATACAGCTTTGCTCTGCTGACAGGAAGGATGAAGGCTGACCACACACACACACACTGACACACACACACACACACACACACACACACACACACACAAGGGTTTTATGGTTTAGATGGACAATTTCTCGAAACAGGCCTGAAGGTGGTTTAGATGGGCTACCCTTTCCCATGGTCCTAGAGCTATGGGAGTTGGCTTAGGTTACTCTAAAAAACTTGAAAAAATTTGGGTCACTTCAGAGTTCAGATACACGCAACAGAACTCTATACACATGACCCTGCTCCAACTGTGGTTTGAGCAGACATTTCACTTTTTGATAAATCTGTGGTTTATGAGAACAAGAAAATGCATTATCTGGACTATGACGTCACTTTTAAATTAACATGGATTAACATAAATACACACCTGACAACACAGGATTAAATGGACAGGTTGTTTAATTAGTTTGGTTGCCTAGCAACCAAACTTGTTATTCTACGTGCTATTGCACAAATACACAACTAAAATAATAAACATATAAACAGAAAGAGGTGCATAAAAATGAATGCACTTACATGTTCCTTCTTGCTAATATATTTTAACAGGAACATTCTACAAAATAAATATGGGAGGTTTCAATATAAAGATAACAACACAACCGTGTACTCTTCTTTGCACAGAATTTAAATTCAATTTGATTATAAGTGCATTTACATTAATCAAATGTAAAAAAAGCATGTCACACATGCATACAAAACAAACTTTAACTCTAATAACTTTATATTAAATCTGTTACTACAACGTAGTTACTCTCCCATATTAGTAACTGATTGCTTTTAGAAACTTAGTTTCTATGTGCAAATCTGTGGATTTACATACATTACATTACATTTCCTTCTGTGACTGTCTTTTTGCAGTTACTCCTCGGTTTCTAACAAAGTCCCTGATATTTTGCACTGTTCTCTGTGCTAAAACAGACCCTTCAGCCATCTTGCAGTGAGTGCATTCAGTTTTGGTTGCCAGTTGTCCTTTAGATATGTGATCTTTAAAATGTCGCATTACTGCGTTGACCTCAGCCTTGGACCATGGTTTCTTTGGTGCTCTTCTTACTTCATTATCTGGACAAGCATCTTGTAGAAAAACAGAAGACACAGACACAAACAAGTGTGTTAATACATTTACCTATTGCCACAGATTCCTGTTTACTTATTCCTAGGATTAAATCATTTTTTTACCAATTCATCATAATTTCACCACTGAGACGAAGTTTCACATAAGCTGCAGCTGAAAAATAATGAAAATACTCTTTATGTAGTCGAGTGCAATGTTTAAAATTAAATATTAAAATTATTTTGCCAGAGGTATCAAGTTACAATTAAAGTAGAAGATATAAGTAGTAGAAGTGTCACTAAAAATCAGTCTGATGGCCACTTTCAGGAAAGACCTCCTGTGGCGTTCTGTGCTGCTCTTGGGTAGTCCCAGTGCTGTTCATGCAGCGTGGCATGAAGGGGGTGAGGCGTGTTGTTCTCCTCTGTCACATCCACCACAGACTCCAGCTGAAACTCCCAGGAGGAAATTCTACTTCTGGATTAAACCACCTGATTTCAAACATACCCGGAACCCATCAGAAGGTGCTAACTACTAGCACTGCTAGGTGCAATCAATAGTGCAGCTACTATTGCATCATAATAGTAGGGGTAACACTGACGTGTCAGCCCTCCTTGTGTGAAGACAATACCACGTTAAGACGTGCATGTCTACTTGGGGCCTCTGTAGCCAGTCTTGCCGCACCTAACTCAACATGCAACCCAGCTCCTGATCCAGACCTCGCCTCTCTTGCCTACTGCAATGCCCTCCTAATAGGTGTTCCAGCCGGTGCTTCTGCTCCAGTATGCAGCTGCACGTCTGATTTTCAACCAGCCAAAAAGAGCATCACACTTCTGTTCAATGAGCTACACTGCTTACATCAAATTCAAAGCACCAGTGTTGCACTCTTAGTAAGGTTTTTGATTGTGTTTGTTTGTAGAGAAGATTGAAGCAAGGTGTCTGGACTTGTAGAGTTTTCTAGAAGACGTTTCGCTGCTCATCCAAGCAGCTTCATCAGTTCTAACTGTTTGGTGGGGTAACATGGTTTATATGTGGTTACAGACCTATGTGGGTGGTTCCTGCCTTCATCCATCTCAGCCTGGTTGCCTTCATCCATGTCAGTATCATCCTTGGACAAGTGCATCCAGTGTGTGGGACCTGTATCCTCCTAATAGAATAGAATACGACTGCACTGAGAACTGCACAACATTTGAGACTATGTGCACACGAAAAGGCATGATCTACAATTCTCAGTTCACAACCCAAGGCCAGATCAGACCTGTGTTTTAGGAGGTTGCATTAGTCTTATCAGTAATAGGTACAGCATGTTAAAGCCGTAACACTGGATTTCTGAAGTTCACGCTTTATTTGCAGTATTTATGAAAAAGTTTGACCTCTGTCTGCACCATACATGGTCCATTCAGTCTCATCTGGTGCACAAAGGCATTGATACCCACTGCTGGTCCTTTATCCACCTGTTGAAGCAGCACATCCAGGGCCATAATACTTCACGATGAGCTCGCTGACGCTGGGGCCGGACTTGTTCGGCTTGGAGACCTTCTTCTTCTGCACACACACCTAGGAGCAGATCACAGTGGAGATGAGTCTGATGGCGGACTGCAGGAGTCACCGCCTGTACCGTTCCTGGAGCAGCAGAGTTTTTTAGTGTTATCATTCCATAGGTCATCATGCTTTTACACATAATAAACCTATACTTATTAAAGCTATTTATAAATGATATTATGTATTTATTGTAAAACATTTATTATAGTTTCCTGTTAAATATTCCTCGGTGTCAGTTTGATATTACATCCTTGAACCAACCAATAAATAAATGTCCCTGAGACGGACCATTATTCATCTTGAAGAGTTCAACATGTGTATTATTACACTGCATCTTACAAAAGATAAAAGATGATATTTATTTCAGAAGAGACTGATTATTCTGTGCATCAGACAGAGTGATGAGCAGCAGAGGCAGAGGATGAGGAGCCGCTCTTTAGAGGACACTGAGGTGGCTCTTAAAGAGCCGCTGTGGTTTGAGGAGCCGCGGACACTTCAAGCTCTCTCTCCGTGGATGCAGCGGGCCAGCTGGATGTCTTTGGGCGTGATGGTGAGCCTCTTGGCGTGGATGGCGCACAGGTTGGTGTCCTCGAACAGGCCGACCAGGTGCTGGCCTTTACTTATGGACTTTACTTATGCAACATGTATGATGTTCTGTCTCCTCTCATTTCCAGACGTGCAGCCAAAAACATGTGCAGTGATGATATGTGACGGTATCATCATGGTCTCAGAGAGAAGAGCTGAGTGTGTCTGTTCTGATCTTTGTTGTGTCTCTTCTCCTCTGTAGTTTCTGCTTGTTGCTCCGTCACACGCCCTCTGCTGGTGAGCCGCGTCATTACACACAACCTCTGCTGCTGTCAGACTGTATAATAACCACTTCTGATAGGTGCAATATTCACACACCACAGTGTACAACACATTATTTATTTAGTTTCTGATGCACTATGTACAGTTTTCTTACAGACCACTTCTCCCTCCACTCACCTGTGCAACAACTGTTCATATGTAAACTGTTGATGATTCTATTCTATATTTTATTGGTAGTTTATTTTATCATATATATCTTTTCTTAACTTATCCTTTGCTGTCTGTACCTGCTGTTGCAAAAATGCAATTTCCCCATTGTGGGACTAATAAAGGTTTCTTAATCTTAATCTTAAGACTGTCTGGAGGACACACAGAGTGGACATGGGTCACAGAGTGCTGCTGCTGTTTGTGTCTCTGCAGCATGGGCAGCTGCTCCTGCTCCACTCGTCACTGGCTGATTGTTCACACCTGTGATCAGTCATCAGCCAATCCTGCTGCAGCTTCCATCTAGTATATGTGTCCAATGGAATGAGCAACATGTCAGCTACACACATAGAAACACTACACATAGTTTGTCATATAAATAACATGGATTGAATCATGTTGTACAGTCAATGGAAACAAAAAGCACTGAGAGTGGTGCTGGTAGTGCAGCAGTGGATGGAGGCTGAAGTGCTGCCACCTAGTGTCAATATTTGGTATTAACTCTGACTACATATTCCACCTTTAACTCTCTGCCATATATACTGTGCCATGTGTGAAGTGATAATAAATTTATTGTAAAGAACTTTACTTATTATCCCTGTTATAAGTGAGCAGTGTGTGTGTGCGTGTTTGATGGAGTGTGTAATGTCTGCTCAGTGTTACTGATGCTGTGTGTGATCTGAAAACTGATCAAACTGTGATGTTCTGATGCTGACAGAAGAATCAGAGGTCAGACAGTCGGATCCTCCTCTGTGACACCTTTAACATCATATCAGAAATCTCTGTCTGCTTCTGGTACATGCAGCTGATCACCAGCAGGGGGCTCACTGCTTTGCTGTCACTCAGGGGGCCTGTTCTGTCTGCCACTGGGATATGATGAGGTGAACTTCAGAGTTTGAATAGATTTCATTTGTCATGTGTTTATGATCATTTTATGAATCAGTTCAAATAAAGGAGACTCACTGAAGTCACAGTTTAGTGTTTTAATACTTATACACACTTATTTTGAAGCTGCTATCAACTTGATGAGTCTTCCTGTTGAAGCACGAGGCAGGACGTGTGTCAGAACATCCATGAACTGAGTAGATTAAGAGGAAAAGCTGATGTGTCACAGCTGCTGGTTGTGTTCTTTAGTGTCTCCATCTTGATGAAATGAGGCGTTTTACTTCCTCCAAGTAGAGTGGACCTGGCTCACAGAGTGCTGCTGCTGTCTGTCTCTCTGTAAGCACCATGTTAAACAGCAGGCTCTGAATAGTGACGTCATGATGTCACAGTCACATCAGTCTAATCTCCCAATCGGAGAGAGTCATCAACAGCAGGAAGTGCAGGAAGCTCATGGTGTGCAGGCCTCTGATGTGTGGAGGCTGTCGGCTTGTAGCAGCCAACAAGAAGGGAGTTTGTAAAAGTTCTCTGTAACTTTAAATGTGAGGATTCAGAAAGAACTTAGATCAGATATGTGCAGCACTTGTGCAACAGATACTCCAACAGTGACAGCTCTTCTGAAGAAAGCCTGAGGAGCTGAGACCTGGATGAGACACTGATACAGCTTTGCTCTGCTGACAGGAAGGATGAAGGCTGACCACACACACACACACACACATACACACAGACCACACACACACACACAATCATACACACTCTTACAGACATGCACACACATTATTGTCACACCGGCTCAGAAAGTGTGACACATTGGGGAGGACAAACACAACTTTAACCGTTTGACCATTTTATTGAAGAAAGAACAGTAGTTGTATACCAACAATTGACAAACAAGGAAATGTGCAACAAAATACACCGCCATGCCTGCAGCAGGCTGGAGAGAGAGCAGCCCTCCTAGTAGGCCAGACGGGGAGAGAGAAGTGAAGCAAACAGACTGGGAACTCTTAAACCGTCTCCAGCTCGTCAGCACAGGAGAGCTGCATAAGCTCAGGATCAGCTCCACCCAGCAACCTCCTGCACACACAGGGGAGAGACAGCAGCAACAACACAACACTCCCTGAGAGGCCAACACAGGGCCACAATATAGACACTGACACACACTAACACACAGACACATGCACACACACATATACAGACACACACACATACACAAATACACTGCTTCAGACACACACACTGCCTGCTTCAACTGTGGAAAGGCTTCCTGTGCGTCAGTGCAACAGGCTGTTGGGCCTTTGCAGGATCCTGCAGGGTCGACCCCAAAGTTCAGACTCACAGTTCATAGCAGGACTGAGCTGGATGCAGTCACAGCTCCTCACTGTGTGCAGCAGCTGGACTGAGCTGAACACTGGACTCAGACAGATTCAACATCCACACGTCAGTCACTGGAAGCCTTCAGAATGCTTCTCTCCTCACTCAGCTTCCAGTCCAGATCCAATACCTTACTGCAGGTGAGTGACGGACCTGTCAGCTGTGTGTTAGAAATGCATGAATAAACAGCAGCTTCATGTTGATGCAGGACGTATGAGGGCGGAACACTGATGAGATGAAAAGATTCAGAGGAAAAGGCAGAAAGAGCAGAGCTGATAAGTCACATGACAGATGCACTGACATGCTCTCTAGCCCGCTCCTCCACCAATCAGGCGCTGCCTCGCTGCTCATGCAGCCAATCAGGTTGTAGCAGTACATTTAAAGCTTTCCTCTCTCTGCTGTCAGCTGTCATTCCAGATCACCTTTGAGAGCAGAACCCCCCAGAGGGCTGGACCTGACTGCTGTCCTGATAAAGACCTGAGGAAGACAGTGTCAATTGTAGGGGGGGTGAAACTCACTCGTTTCAATTGTATTCTGACTTAAAATTACGCATAATTATGGGCGTTGCCGCTTGAGTGACAGACAGTTGCCGTATCACAGCGTGAGTTTCCTGCTCCCACGATCGCCCGCCCCCCTAAACCCCGCTCGTGCTCCCCCTCTTTGTCCATATTTGAGTTTTGGTGACGTGACGCTGCCAACATGGTGGCAGTCATCACGTCCCAGAACCTCCCACCGAGCCTCAGAACGGCTTTTCAGAAACAAACGGGTGACGTCACGGAAGCTCTGTCCATAGTTTTTACTGTCAATGGGGTAAACTCAGCTAATAAATGATGCTGTAACCTCTGGGACTTGATCTGCTGGGTGGGAGTCCACTACATTATCCATCCATCCTCATCCATCCAGCTACACCCTCCCTCCTAAAATGCAGGCTGGAGGATGCGGGCATCGATCCCGCTACCTCTCGCTTGCGCCTTTGGGACAGGCTTCCTCTCTCCACCCTGTTACACCTTTGTGTTACACTTTAGGCCACACCCCCTTGTGCCCGATTGGCTACGGCCACCCCGTGACTGTTCCAATTCGAAGTGTAACGCTGGTCCCTCCCTCCTGGCCCGTGGTTGGCCAACTCCAGTAGGTTGCACGCGCTATTGGTGTGTTTCACTTTCCATGCAAATTTCGCGGAGTCGCGTTCAAGTGCCGGCCGCCGCGATGGCCGCACAATTCTGCGTCTACGATCCCGGAGAGCGAAGTTGGAAGAGGGACTTGAACGTGTCGTCCTCTGCTATCCACGAGAGAAAGAGAGAAAGAGCATCTCCACTTACTTTTTCCAACAACAAACACTTTTATTCGTTGAAATGGTACGTTAATTTTTCTTTGTTAATGTAGTACATACTTATCCGAAAGTTAGCTTAATGCCGTATTTCCCTTTGCTCGCTAGCGATTAAACGATTCACGTTTGTGAAGAAAAAATTAAAAAAAATCCCATTTCGGGAAAGAAACCTTTTTTTCCCAGTACTTATCACTAACTACTTATTAAATGTAGTCATTTTCCGAAAGTTAGCAAGCTTAGTGAACGATACTGCACTGTACTGTACTGTACTGTACTGTACTGTGTGTGTAATGTAAAACTCGAGTGTCGCGTGGCGCGACGGCCCTACTGTGATAGTACTAAGTAATAAATATGTAGTAGTAAAGTGTAATAATGAGTTTGTGAAAAAAAATTGTAATTACCGTGTCCCTGCTTTTATTTTAGATTGTTTAACATGTGTAGATATTGTTGTGATTAAGGTGTTCTTGTATTTGTTTCATATTGAAAAATGTGTGGCTACTAGATGTATTCAGAGTGTATATATATATATATATCTATAAATAATAATCTTTTTAATTTCTCCCCAGGATCATTTTCCAGTGTTCCGGCTTGAGGCCACCTCCAGAGAACTGACCCTCAGGCCCTCACAGGAAGCACAGGAGGTGGTGAAACGGTATAAACAGCAGCCACCATCCGTCGCCATCTTGATTTCTCCCACTGCTGCCCGTGCAGAGGCGGTCAGCAGGGTTGTGGAGAAGACCCCGACGTGCCCGATGTGCCTGTGGCAGAGGGAGAGGGCGACGAGGGCTTCGGGTTGGTGGAGCATGAGGATGACCTCAGGCCCGAGGAGGACTTGGCCCTCTCCCACCACCCCGCGCTTATGCGGGCCCCAGCTGGGTTGTACGCTTCCTCCCAGACGGAGGAGGAGGAGGGGGGAGGCCTGCAGCAGGCAGGGGAGACGAGTCTGTAAGTACCGTATTTTCACGACTATAAGGCGCACCTAAAAGTCTAAAATTTTCTCAAAAGTCGGCCCTGCGCCTTATAATACGGTGCGCCTTGTGTATGGGTTGAGTACCAGACACGGGGACGTGGTACGTAAACTACGTACGCTGGCAGCAATTCACCAATCAGCTGAACAGTACGTCATACGTACACTACGTACACTAGCAGCGATGAACCAATCAGATGGATACTACATAACACACCGGTTCAGCCGATTGGTGAATTGCTGCCAGCGTACACTACGCTGGCAGCAATTCACCAATCAGCTGAATGCTACGGTACTGGCGCAGCAACTTCCAGCGGATTACAGCTTCCGCGTTATGCAGTGACAACATTGCCAGCAAAAACATCCAGCCCAGCCACAACCAACATGGATGAAGTCCACCTCACTTTCGACATCCCCGTGACCCAAACTGTGGAGAGAATGGGGACCAGCACGGTATCAATACGGACTGTAGTGGTGGACTGGATGGTAATGGACAGAAACTTCCGCCTATGGAAGAGAAAGACTCTGCCTAAAGAAATGTTTCCAGCAGGAGTCTTTGTTAAGGAGAAATGAGGAGACGAGGAGTGGCTCAGGGAAGTTTATGTAAAGAGACCGGATGGTTTTTTTCACGCATCACCCTCGCTGCTGATCCGCGACTCCGCGTACGCCCGTCTCACCGCTGGTGTAAAAATACAGGCGAAGCAGATGAATTCATAGCTTGCCGTAATCCCGGGAGGGTTAACAAAGAACTCCAACCGCTGGACATCGGCGTAAACAGGGCGTTCAAAGTAAAGTTGCGAGCGGTGTGGGAGCGATGGATGGCGGACAGCGAGCACAGCTTTACTGCGAGGCAGCGCCGGGCGAGTTACGCCAGCATATGTGAATGGATTGTGGACACATGGGCTCATGTTTCTGCAGTGACTGTTGCCCGAGCTTTTGTGAAAGCCGGCATAATTTCCGAACAATAATAATAATAATTTCCGAACAGCCAGCCGGCAACGTGTGTGACTGTGACTCTGACAGTGACGAGAGGGAAGCTGGCAGGTTTGAACTCGTGCAGTTGTTTCCTGTTTGTTGTAATAAATATTCTGTAGAGTCAGCCACTGGTAAGGATGAATTAGGAATCACTGTGGTGCATCTGATTAAAATGCGGGACAACGTATATCCGAAGATGGTCTTTATTTATTAATAAAGTGTAAAGATAAAGTTGGAATCACAACAGGCATTCAGCAGCAGCCACTGCTCTGCCCATAGAAACACACACGCTGTTTCTCTGTCGCTGCCACCGTCGAGAGAGAGGCTGCACCGGCTCCTCACTGATATCCAGCCGGTTTTTACTGAATTTACATACTGGTATGTTTTAGTGTAACCTGCGCCTTATAGTACGGTGCGCCTTATGGTCGCGAAAATACGTATATGATGAACCAATCAATCATCACATTCTGATCACTGACAGGTGAGCTGAATAACACTGATGATCTGGTTACCATGGTAACTGGCTGGATATATGAGGCAGCAAGAGAACATTTGTGTGTCTAAGAACCAGCGTTAGTTTTGGGTTAGGCATTAAAAAACAGTGTTGTTGTTGTAGAGTTTGTGTGTGAATACATTAAATGATGTCAGCGATTCACTGAAAGGAAAGATCCTTCCTGCAGAGGATGGATCCTTTAAAGATGGAGGACGGGTTTGTGTGTGTGTGTGTTCTCCCACAGTGAGCATGTGAGTGTTGGACAGAACAAACAGCACACAGGTTAAACCTCAGCCGTGTAGCTGTGCCGCTTCCTCCGTGAGTCAGAGCAGGAAATGATTTGTGAGTTTGTGTAAAGCTTCACGGTTGTGGAAGGATTACTGAAAGTCCCGCTTCCTCAGCAGCAGCTGGCGAAACAAACACAGATTCCACTGCTGAGATATTGTGCACGACACCAGGCAGCTACTTTATTTGTAACTGCTGGAAATGTGAGTCACATAACAAATAAAGGAATCAGCATGTTGCTGTAAACACTGCGTCACTCACCCACAAATAAAGCTTCACTTCATGACTGTTTCAGATAAAGCTCTGTAATCTCTGAGAGCAGAAACAAAGCGCTCATATTTCTAAATGTCTCCGCGCCTTAAATCCATGTTTCTTTTGTTTGATGGCAAATCTAAGTGAATGAAAGTGCAGAAAGACGGTTATTGATCTAATGATCCGGGCAGAGGGCGAGCTGTGTGGACTGTATGTGTGCAGGCCGGGTCCGTCTTTGGAATACAAAGGCCGCTCTGCACTGGAGCACTCTCAGCAGCATGTCTGTGAATCACTGTGTGAGCTCAGGCAGAAAAACTCAGGTTAACATCCTGATTTCATCCTGAAGTGAGATCTGCAGTTCTTCCATGAAGAAACACAAAGTACGACAAACAAACACACCAACAGCCAATCAGAGCGAGCGAGCAGACCGGGAAGCACCACCGACCTGACAAACATGGCTCCAACCAAAACACACAACAACACGGCCCAGGAGAACATACACACCGGGGGGAATATGGCATCAACAACATGCGTGTCTTTACTATGTCTCATGGAGACACATCACAGCTGACGACATCTGTCGTCCTCCATGTTTGTTTTTCTTCTGAAGTCACGTTTGATCTCCACACACACATAAACACAGACACACACACAGTGTAGAATGTGTGTGTGTTCAGTGGATAAACATGAAAACTCTAAAACAGCTTTTACATGACAGACACAAGCAGAAAAACGCTGAAGCTTCACAGACACGTCATACGAGCTCTCTGAACTTCCAGAGGTCTGATGATTCATGCAGTGATGGTAATGGTCCAATAACATTTTAGGAAGCCTCTGTTAATCAACACAAGTAAACATGTTCACATTCAGAAGTCACGTTTTAGCTGCTCAGACCTGCACTACACCAATAAATGAAACCTTTCAATGTAACGTCCTAACATCATCAACTCAGCTTCCTGTCCACATCTGTCCTCTGCTGTGCCATCATCAGCTCTGAGACAGAGACATGAATGTAATAAAACAGGACCTGAGACTGAACCCTGTGGAACACCGAACGTGACGTGAGATGTGATAAAAACCAACCGGGTTCAGTGTGTGATGAGCACACAGGTCTGAAGAATCAACTCGAAGCTAAGATAAAAAGAATTAAAGGCGAGCTCTGTGGTTACAGAAGGTCTGTGCTGAGACTGAATCAGGTGGATCATCCAGAACAATCTGTGCTTCCACTGTTCAGCTTAGAGTCCTCCTCCACTGACTGCACATGGTTAAAACATTAAGAGCTGAAAGATATTTTTCTCCGCTGTGAGTAAATCTATTGCTACATGCGTGATAACTGTCATCCTTCAGTGTGTGTAAACAGAATCATTAGCGGGCTGCTGCAGACCTCTGCCTTCTGTGCTGAAGGTGGCTGATTACTGGGTTTGGTGTTAACAAAGAAATCAGCCGGGGAAGAGTATTGGCATCAGCACCGGGTAGAAGCAGACTGCATCAATTCTGTTAATGAGTTCTCCACCTCTCTGTCCCTCCTCTTCTTTCTTTATTCCCTGTGCCGTCTGCTGAGCTGGTGCTTCTGCAGGAAAAGATGGCTGGAGGATGGAGAGCAGCCAAACTGGCTCATCCATGAACTTTCAAAGGTCACACGATATCCTGGCAAACAGCCACAGGACACGGAGTGCTACAGTAGCACGGTGCTGTTCAGTCAGTGGTGTCTTGTTGATCTGCTGGAGGATGAGAGCATTATAAGGCTGCAGGTCCTCGTCTGAAGCAGTGTTT